>NC_079313.1:60101479-60407885 GCF_029931775.1 Euleptes europaea
TTCGCTCCATAAGACGCACTTTTTTCCTCCTCAAAAGTGAGGGGAAATGTCAGTGCGTCTTATGGAGCGAATGCAGCGATAGCGGGGTGCCGAGCTGGGTCGCCGGACCGGCTGGGATGCCGCCAGCCAGCTGGGGGGGTGGGAAGCCCCTCCCAGCCCCCCAGCGCAGCGATAGCGGGGCGCAGAGCCGGGACGCCGGGGCCGGCTGGAATGCCGCTAGCCAGCTGGGGTGGGTGGGAGGCCCCTCCCAGCCCCCCAGCGCAGCGGTAGAGGGGCACGGAGCCGGGACGCCAGGGCCGGCATCGGGAGGCCCCTCCCAGCCGTGCAGCGGCAGCGGGGTGCAGAGCCGGGCAGCCCAGGGAGCCGGCTTGAATGCCGCCAGCCAGCTCCAAGCCGCCCAGTTCAGCGGCAGCGGGGCACCGAGCAGGGCAGCCCCGGGAGCCGGCTCAGCTGCTGCCAGCAAGCTGGGGGGTGGGAGGCCCCTCCCAGCCGCCCAGCGCAGCGGCAGCGGGGCGCGGAGTCGGGCAGCCCCGGGAGCCGGCTTAAATGGCGCCAGCCAGCTGGGGAGGTGGGAGGGGCCTCCCACCCCCCCAGCTGGCTGGCAGCACCCGAGCCGGCTCCTGGGGCTGCTCGGCTCTGCGCCCCGCTGCCATTACGCTGGATGGCTGGGAGCCCCGGGAGCCGGCTTGAATGCAGCCAGCCAGCTGGGGTGGGTGGGAAGCCCCTCCCAGCCGCCCAGCGCAGCGGCAGAGGGGCGCAGAGCCGGGCAGCCCCGGGAGCCGGCTTGAATGCAGCCAGCCAGCTGGGGTGGGTGTGAGGCCCCTCCCAGCCGCCCAGCGCAGCGGCAGCGGGGCGCGGAGTCAGGCAGCCCCGGGAGCCAGCTTGAACGGCGTCCCCATCTGGCTGGCAGCAGCCGAGCCGGCTCCCGGGGCTGCCCGGCTCTGCGCCCCACTGCCGCTGCGCGGCTGGGAGGGGCCTCCAACCCACCCCAGCTGTCTGGCAGCGTGGCGCGGAGTCGGGCAGCCCCGGGAGCCAGCTCGGCTGCTGCCAGCCAGATGGGGACGCCGTTCAAGCCGGCTCCCGGGGCTGCCTGACTCCGCGCCCCGCTGCCACTGCGCTGGGCGGCTGGGAGGGGCCTCACACCCACCCCAGCTGGCTGGCTGCGTTCAAGCCGGCTCCCGGGGCTCCCAGCCACCCAGCGTAGTGGCAGCGTGGCGCAGAGCCAGGCAGCCCCGGGAGCCGGCCTGGACACCTCTGTGCTGCCATCCCAGGCAGCAAGGAGTTTAAAGACCCCCCTGCCCGGCTTCCAGGGAGTCCCTGGAAGCCCGGCGGGGGGGGTCTTTAAACTCCTCTGAGCTGCCTGGGATAGCAGCGCAGAGCACTTTCAAGACCCCCCCGCCGGGCTTCCAGGGAGTCCCTGGAAGCCGGGCGGGGGGATCTTTAAACTCCTCTGTGCTGCCTGGGATGGCAGCACAGAGGAGTTTAAAGACCCCCCCGCCGGGCTTCCAGGGAGTCTCTAGAAGCCGGGCGGGGGTGGGGGAGGTCTTGGAAAGTGCTCTGCGTGGCCCTGCCCACCTCCCAGCTGGCCGTCGGCGCGGGGAACGCGGGCTCGAGCCATCTTGACGCACCCTCCATAAGACAAGTTTTAGAGGAGGAAAACAAGATTTTTTCTTGTTTTCCTCCTCTAAAAACTAGGTGCGTCTTATGGAGCGGTGCGTCCTATGGAGCGAAAAATACGGTATATTCCTTTGCAACACTAATGGTAATAGTATCACTAATGTGATACTGCCCCATCAGCAACATCAGAAGGGTGTTGGTTAAAGTTAAACGTATAAAAGAATGAAGAGATGCAGCTGGATGAGCAAAAAATAAAATTGACAAAGCTGGCTTCCACAGTTTCTTGTTTTGAGGCATGACTGTTGGTGCCCTATCTGTCCCTGCAACCCATATGCCACAAAGGTATATGGGACCAAAGCTGCCAAGAAAAGCAGGGCACTGCTGTGGTGACCTGTGCAAGCTTTCAAAGCTGTCAGGCAGAGATGGGTTGTTTGCATCCCTCTGACCTTGAGGTGGAAAAGCTGGAAACGATAGAGAGTAAATGAGCCTCCCTCACATATGTAATGAAGCACTCCAAGCAGGCATCTGGAACTGATGGCCAGCACCTTAATCCCATCAGCAATCGGAGTCTGTTCATAGAACTCTGACCAACCCTTTCAGCATATCTGAATCATGCACCAGCCTCATCTAGCATGCAGAATAGATTAAGCCAAGACATCTCCTGTCCACTCCTCCCTTTCTGTGAAAATCTCTCAAACATCTTCACACAACTGAAAATCTACACTATTTACCAGTGCTTAATCAGGCAAACTGAGGTATTCTTCCATGTTGCCATTACCTCATACCCATTCATACTTTAATATCTCAGCCATTAATTAAACCTTTGTGTCCCTTTTTTGTCCATTGTTTTTGCCAGTTTCCTCATGCAGCCTCAGGGCTCATTTTTCCTATAAGTAGTGGCCTTTTTGCCATTCAAACATATGTGCGTTTTCTTAGATCCAAGACACCCACCCTTACATGCGTGTAAGGTCCTTTTCTTTTTGAGAAATGCTGGGCATTTCTCTGCCACTCAGTGCTGCTATCATTTGGATGTCAGATTCTTCTGATTGGTAAATATCACCCTCATCCCCTCGTATCCTTGTGTCCACCCCCTCTTCCCTTTTATTTCTTAGGCTCTTGTGTACATCAGGTGTTTGATTTTGTTGCTGTGTGAGTGTGTGTTTAAAATTATTTTCAATAAACCCCCTAAACAACACTTCTTTATTTAAGAGTTTTCCACGAGGCTTATCCTCATAAAAGCTAGTAAAAAGATTTTGTGCCCCTCCCTCTCACTGAGCTTAATCTCCAGAAAGCTAATTCCCCCAACTAAAAAGGAGACAGTCTAATTGGGTTAACATGACCAATCATGATGTTACTGATTTATCTCTGAAACTGATATTTCACGCTGTTAGTATCAAAGGGAAAACCAAGAGATGAACAGCAGAGGAATAACATGAAGTGTTCTACAATAAAGTAGAAAAGTAGGAGTAAGATTAATGAACAAAAACGGGATGCCAATAATGAGGTAAGGATGCTGTGGGGTTAGCAGGTTGTGGTGTCACAACTAATGCTGTAACCAAAGTTTGAGATTTCCTTGTTCATGGTAAGATTGTGTTTAGCTCTCACTGCTGGCTATATTACCCATCAAGAATTATTTACTATAGGCGTTCTTTTCCAGCTTGGGTTGTTAAATGAAATTCTGTGCATGTCCCATCAACATTAAGCAGACCAAATAGGCAAAGCCAGCCATTTTAACACCTGTGAAGATGTCCTTAATCCCTTACTCTCAATAAAACTCTTGTAGGTAGCTGTGAAATTATATGAATTAGGAGTCTATCTTTAAGGATGGGGATGCTTCTGAAGTTTTCTTCACAGAAATCATAAAGATTTAGAATTCCAAATTGCCTACCGTATATACTCGCGTATAAGCCGAGTTTTTCAGCCCAAAAAAAGGACTGAAAAAAGCCAACTCGGCTTATACGCGGGTCAATACGGTAGGGTAGGGGAGGGGGGAGGAGGGAGGAGGGAAGAGGGAAACTTACCACTGCAGTTGTCCTTCGCTGCCGGCCCGCTCGCCTTCCCGCGGCCTGGGAGCAGCCAGCGGGGCCTGCCTAGGAGCACGTGTGCACATGTATGTATTAATGATACAATATACAAAAGTAGCTTGATTTATTCATATTTACAGTTATATTTAGATTTCTTTTTCACAGTGTTTCACTAATACAAGTAAAGGTTGAGTATCCAATATCCAAACTGATCCAAAAACCGGACCTTTTGATCTGGCATGCAGGCATTACTCACAGGTCCTTAGTAGTGCCATTGATGGTTTAATGTACACAAAATTATTAAATGTATTGTTTAAAATTACATTCGGGCTATCTGTATAAAGTATATATAAAACATAAATGAATTTTGTGTTTAGGCTTGGGTCTCATCCCCAAGATTTCTCATTTTGTACATGCAAAAATTCCAAAAAAATTCCAAAATATAGAAAGATCCAAAATATGGACCACTTCTGGTCCCAAGCAGTCCGGATAAGGGATACTCAATCTGTATGTACATCTTTAAAAGGGAGAAGGGGATACATTTTAACTGAATGTCCGGATAAAGGATAGTCAACCTGTGTGTCTGTGTGTTAAGTGCTGTCAAGTCGTCTCCGACTCATGGCGACCCTATGAATCAATGTCCTCCAAAGTGTCCTATCCTTAACAGCCAAATTGTGAATACTCTGATTTCAGAATTAATTCACCATAACCTGGGAACAGAATCTACCCACTGCCCACATGTGTTTATTTTATAAACCTTGTATTTCTTCCATTCTAGAGTTTGAGGCAGCATACATAAAGTTTCCAGGTGTTTCCCATCTATGCTCTGATTATCAGAGCCATACCTGCTTAGCTTCAGCAAATCTGTTGAATGTGTTTTATAACATTATGCTTGAACTAAATGTCTATGCTCACCCAGGGATTCTGCTTCAGGCAGATATCTTGTGTCTAGACTCTGTTCACAAATTATACTGAATGTTTAAAGGCAGGTGGGCATAAATCTGTTCTCTTATGAACTAAACATGTTCATTTAGTTTACATACATAGTATGTGTAGAAGGTTCAGCACATTATTAGAATATGTAAATCGAAGTAACAGATTTCAGTGGCGGTTCCCAATAATGGAAGTTGCTCATTTAATTCTCAAATACAAACATTGAGAAATAAAGCAAAACAACAGAAAATACATTAAAACCCCATTGATGAATGCATGAGGCCAAATATTATTGGCATGCAGAATGTAAGATTTGGAGACCACTGTATCATCTTACTGTAAAGAATACTGTCCTCCATTTTGTGGTTATTCACATCTGTAAATTAGCTGCTCTTCTTGGATTCTTTATAGTTCCCCAGTTGCTTGTAAAACATATGCACATTTATCCGTTGAGATAGAATAGCAACTGAAGCTTTGTTCTGCTTCATACAAATTATGATGCTCTTTAATAATACATTACAATTCTTCCATAGAGAAGTGTCTCTTTCACAATATTATAGGCTCATACCCTGCTTATGGAGGATATTGGCTTCTTAAAGATAAGTTTATTTTCTCCAATTGATTTATGGAAAATGTACCTAGAAAATAAATGCCTCTCTACTCATTTTCTGTGCAGTGTATTTATTCTACACTAGAGTCCAGTTAAAATTTGTAATGTCTGTTGTTTCCACAAGCTTTTCTAAGTAGCTCTAATTGGTCACCATTTCATAAAGGCCATTATTCACAGTGGTGTTTTTCTAGAGCTCGTTTCTAAATATACCAGAAGTATATTACTTACATCAAAATCTTCTAGACTATGTAATTAGCTTGTAGATGAGGAGCAAAAAGAAAATTTATGAATCTAGGACAATAATTATCTGACTACTTTCTACAATTAAAAGATCATTGTCTTAATAGAGAAATTGACAGAAAACAAAGGGAGAGTTTTGAGGAGAAGCATGAACAAAAACCAAAATTAAGCACAACACCCTCCCCACACACACACACACCACCAATGTTTCATAGAAAAAACTAAATACTTACACCATCTTATATTCTAATAGCAAGTGAGACAAATCTTTGGATACTTAAATATGGTGACTAGAGCTGTGAATGGGCAAAACAGATATTTCTACAAACCTGGAAAGGGCCCCAGGCTTGCAGCAAAATCTGAAATATAAAAAATTGATTGGGAGTTTAAAAAATCCAAAAGATAAAAGGTGAATGGCTGAGAAGGAGAGAATGAGGAAGGGAAAGGAGAGAGCTGCTAGGGGAAGGAAAGGGGAATAATGTGGGGAAGAGAATACATGGAAAAGTAATGTGCTCCCCACAAGTCCTTAAGGTTTCCCCTACTATGCAAGTGTGCCTGGTCCAGAAGATGGCACTGCACAACTAGGCCATAGTTTTCCTGTGTAGAGTCTGCCAGTGGGGGGAGCTGAAGACAGAGAGGCAGATAAATTCAGGTTGGCTGTTGGGTGGGAATGCGAGAAGGAAGCAGGAAGAGAGGCTATGGGGGCTTTCAGGGAGGGAAAGAGGACATAGTGGGGGAGGGGGAAATGAGGTCTCCCTTTGAGTCCTTGTAGGTTACTACTTGTGTCCTCTATGCTCCTGCCAAGGAGCACTTCATAAGTGCTTCTTCCCCCTATTACATACTGCTTCTGTATTCATTTATTCCTTAATACTCTATTCACCTCTGCAAGCAAAAAAACAAAAAAAGATGATTTTGGTAAAGATGTCTTTAAATCTCCTTCAATACATTTCCAACAGTTCACAATTTGTCACAACATCTATAAAAAAAGAAGTTGGGAGCTGAAGGATATCTTAGTGTTTGTGCACATGCATTCAACTGCATGTGCATTAGAGGCAAGCAGCACCCACCTACTAAGAGACTCCAGGAAATGGGACAAGCAGTGTGTACAAAAACTGGAGGTGTGTTTTATTAAACTGCAGTGTGGAGAACTATTGTTAATTGCACTCGCTCGGTTAGTTTTGAAGGCATTCGTTCTATTTTTAGCTTGCACACAGGAAATGCAAAAGAAGCACAGGATCTGACTCTGGCTTCGATCCCCTGAACCGTCAGTGGAAAGCTCCAACTGTCTTGGATGTCTTCTCCCGTTTCTTCCTCTGAAGCAATTTCAAATCCTGGGAAAGTTTATTCCTGGGGTTGATTGACATGTGTGTATTAATAGCTGCACCGATTGGGTGTCTGTAGTGGGGTGGAGAAGGGAATAAGATCATAATTATTGTTTCTTGCATGAGCAGAGATCTGCTCACAGAAGAGAAAGAAATGAATTATTCCATCCCTTCTCCCCAACCCATATGTCTATTAGTATATGAAAATCCCTCAACCCAGGAATATATTTCATGGAATGAGAAATGGCTCTAGGAGGGAAGGAAGGGCAAGGAAGATCCCACAATCCATGCACCCATGGATCTCACAGGATCCAATCCAATATGTATCTGGAAAGATTTCCAGTAATTTCGAACTAAAGAATGCAAGCGAGCCAGTGTGGTGTAGAGCATGGGCTAAATAACACTTAGGCTGTTACATTATGATTTCCCTGGGATCAAGGTTGCATAAATTTTGCAGCAAATGCATTTGACAGTTGAATGTACCTGGTTCAATGGCCAAGATAAGGGCAAGGTAACCCCCAGATTTCTGCAGCTCAGTAGCAAACATCTTGAGCCATTTCCTAAGGTTTATGACTTTGTACTTGCTTGAGCATGTGACAACAGCTAATCAGACCAGTCCTAACTCATGATTAGGGTGGCCAAGTCTGGGTTGGGAAATACCTGGAGATTTTTGGGGCAGGGCCTGAGGAAGGCAGGACTGGAGAGGGGAGGTACTTCAATGCCATAGATTCCAATTGCCAAAGCACCCCTTTTCTCCAGGGGAACTGATCTCTATCAGCTGGAGATCAGTTGAAATAGCTGGAGATCTCCAGCCACCACCTGGAGGTTAGCAACCCTACTCAAGATGCAGTTGGTTGCCTAGTAGAAAATGCATGGAATAGCCTTTATGGAACAGACCACCTTCCATTACAGGGATTGTGCAGCAGATATTTCCCCCACACAATCAAAACATGCTTGCTTTCAAAATCTTCAATTTGGGGTGTTAATGACTGTGCTACAAAATTTTATTTATAATTATTTTACTTTATTTTTAAGCTATAACAAACAGACACCAGGGGGAAACCCCTCAAGATTATCATTGTTTTCAGGGTGTTTTTGTTGTAATTATTGATTATGCTGCTACAAACCTTGGGTTTCAGCTATGCTGGAAGAAATATGGATTTATAAACAGGGATGAACAAATCTTCCTGATTTTGTTTCTTTACCTATTATATATTTGGTTTCTGCCTCCACTTTTCACCATAGGTTTCATAAACTGCTATGCATTATGTCTTTATTTTGTGCAGTTTTTAAATATAATGTATGTGGTATCTATGCATCCAATGTACATAATTTATCCATATAATTTACTCTAAGGTATAATAATTCTGATTCACAAATCACATTAAAATGTGTTCATTTTATAGGGAATATTCAGCATGATGAAACAGATATTGGCTTGAAAATTAATAACCACAAAATGAAACAGGTTTTTAGATAAAAAATGCAACAATGAGAAATTTGAAATCATCCCTAGTGATGTAATCTCAATCTCCCACCAGTAAAGACTAAAGAAACTGCATATAGCAAGTAAATAAAGAGGAATGTTACTGAGGCCAACAAACAATGCATTTAACTGGTTGTTAGCATACTAGTCTAAAATGTCATAATGTCCAGCAAGTATGTGGATTATCTGTGCAATCCTGAAGGGGGGGTGAATGCTTTTAGGAGCCAGTGTAACCCCTATGCCGGCATTCATGCCACTTGCGCCATGCAGACTGACGTTGACACAGGCACAGGGCTACTGACACTGGCCCCCCAGAACCACAGTGGCAGCACAGCCCTCGAACGCCGGCGTGACCTCCCGCTGGCGTTCTCCCAGTGCAAGTCCCCATGCCAGCATACCAAGAGGGGTCCCTGGGACATTCCAGGGGTGGAGCTGCCTTTAGGCAGCTTCCTAACCCCATTTGCACTGGGAACGCCATCTAACACGGCAGCATTGCTTTGCCACCATCCCTGTTTGCAATGAGGCCTTTCCCCCCATTTTGAGATTTTTTGTTTTGTTTTTAACCCCCTTTCCACCCCACTGCGGCAGCTGTCCCTGGCCACTGTGGTTCCCAGGATTGCCCTGTCTTCACGGTTTTGTGTAAAAGCACCAAAACGGTGAGTTTGTCTGCAGGTTTTGGTAGATGCATGAACTTCATGGGAATATTCTACATAGGAGCTTGCTAACATGAGTTTATGCTCATTATTCACTGTGAATTTCATACTTCCTGCCTCAGCATTTTATGAGACTTTTCCCTTTTTAAAATTATATATAACTATCTTCGTGTGTATTGTCAGAGAGTGGTAGACTGGGACCAATATTCTGTCACTCTATCAAGAACAGTAGAATGCTGTAAGGAATTAAACAGCATTTTAAATATTGCTCATCTTTTTTCAGTTTACCCAGCCAACAGAGAGAAAACAGAGATGAGAGTGGAAATGTTGGGAAAAGATACTGCCTACATTTCTAAGAATGACTTGGAAATATGACAAAACTGAACTTTTTTCTTTTGTTAGTTAGCCAAACCATTGAAGAGAGTGTATCACTAAAACTACTCTTCATTTCCGAATAAAATTTAGCTTACGAACTTACCTTGTCCTTGCTTTAAATGTTCCTTCCATATGTTAATATGCACCCTGGCCCCAAAGTCAGCCCAACCAGCAGATGGAGGTTCTGTTGCTCAGTGGTAGAGCTGATACTCTGAAAGGAGGAAATGGCAGGTTAAGTCCTTGGCATGACCATTTATAAGGATCTCAGCTATCAAGTGCTGGGAAAGATCTTTCTCAGCCTGGCAACCTGGGAAGCTGCTGCCATTCAGGGTAGATTATACTGATTCAGTTGGACCACTCATCTCACTTGATATGATAGCTTCATGTGTTTATATGTAGGGGTTGGATATTTGGTTCAATCTCTGTCGCCCACAACTAGGGTTGCCAGGTCTCTCCTGGCCACCAGTGGGGGGGTGGGGGGTAGCTTCAGCTCCAGGTTAGGAAACTCCAGGACATTTGTGGGTGGAGCCTGGGGAGGTCAGAGACCTCAGTGAAGTACAATGCCATAGAGTCCACCCTCCAAACCATCTGTTTTCTCTAAGGGAACTGATGCCTGTAGTCTGGAAACGAGCTATGATTCGAGGAGATCCCCAGGTACCACTTGGAGGGTGGCATCCCTAGATGTAACTGGTCCCTAAATTCTAATATAAAACTTTCATACAGTTGGCAGTGAAATTATTATGTACCTGGGCTACAGAGAGCCACCCTGAACCTCCAAACAAAGCTTAACTCTGCTCCTTTCCCCTCAGAATAATGTATGATTAGAATATGTATGCTTTTATTATCGCTCAGTAAAACTTCTTTATCTGCCTGTAGCACCCAGATAATCTCTACCCCCGCCCCCCATACATACACACATTGAATTGTGAACCCCTGGTCTTCTCCACATTCTCTTATGTAAATTAATGGACATATTGTCCCGAGTGGCACACAGACTGCCCCCTATACACAGGTGTGACTTTTCTAAAGTGTACCTAAAGCAATCTGTGTTTCTTTTGGGACCTCTAAGTCTGTGTATACATGGGTCAAACCTAGCATCGTATTCCCAGAAATGAAAGGAGGCAAAGAATATTTAAATAATCCACTTTTATTTAGAATAAAAGAGATAGCATAAAGAAAAGTAGAGAGATAGAGGTGATTTAAAACAAAGCAGAAGGTCCAGAAGAACATTATATACACCAAGAGGAAACTAGTACATGGTCCAGTTCTGTGTAAAGATACTCAGGGAGTGGGGATGCTGCCTGAATCGAGAATGGATGAGAAGAATGTAAATACACTTTGGTGTCCAATGAGAAGAGACGAGGGAGGTTGTGGTCTAAGATTCCTTGAGGATTGCAAGATGGTCCTTGAGCAAGACAGAGTCGCTGCCTGGTTCTAAGTTGATCTCTGAGTCCTGCGGGCAGCTGAATCCAAATTGCTGCACAAAAGAGTGCTTTTAATACTTTTTCAGGACATTCCTAAGGGGGGAGGGTATTTCTGTGGCAGCTGGGAGCAATGCAGCCATGATGCTCTTAAGAGGCTTCCTGGCCTCCACAGAGGTAAAGAAATGTTGTAGGAGGGGTAAAAAACAAAATAACGCTGAAAAATCCTCATAGGGTAAAGCAGGGCTGTGGCACCTAAAAAGGTGGGGTGGCCATGCCGCCGTGGGAGGGGGCGTTCCTGGGGCAAAAGGGGCTAGGAAGCTGCCTAAAATCAGCTCCACCCCCAGAATGCCCTAAGAATGCCTCCTGGGATGCCGGCACAGAGAGTTGCGCCGGGAGAATGCTGGCAGGGGGCTGCGCTGGCGGGGGAGGCCGGTCCAGCTCCACGGCGCCCAGGCACCAGCAGAAATACCCCTATGACAGTGTAAGTGTCCATTATCATGCGATAAATGGCACTTACGCCGGCATGGGGTCATGTTGGCTCCTAAGCTAATTCACCCACCCACCCTTTAGGAATGCACCCTTTGTTTACTGGACCATTGGGAATTGAATTTGGAAGGGGGAAAACAGTTTTTGCTGGTACAACAAGAGGTGCTGAGATGTTGTCAGGGTGTGTGCGGAACTTGATGGAATTAAAAGGAAAAGACCTAGCTTGGGTGGTGGTAGAAATTGGTCTACTTAATATCCTTCCTCTCTGGGCAAGGCAGGTTACCTGCTTTCATGTCACAAGTACAAGATTCCAAGGGCTGGGGTCTACCGGGGTAGTTTCTCCACAGTGTGTATGGGGGTGTCTTCTAGGCAACACACCCTGAGACTGTATTGAACTCCACAATATATAAGCTCAGCCATTACTGCTTCTGCTGGTGCAGAGATGACAAAATCACATTCTTTGAAGTTATCCAGGGTAACTTTATTACACACTAAGGGGAAGTGATTAGTTTTACCTTTGAAATGGAGGAATGGTCAGAGATTCCAAAACTGACATAATCAGCAATCAACAGTTCTTTTATAGATTTATAGTTTCATATGCTGTGGCACCTAATTATCACAACCTCCAGTCATTAGATGCAAAATGGGAATTTCAACATATTGTGGCAAATGGTAGAGCTTTTTTGAGCTCAAAATTATGGGAGAAGCAATGAATTTCTGTTGGAAATTTCTTCAAGAATCCTGCTAAAATAATACTGGCCAAGGTAGACCACTAGTCTTAGCTGAAAGAACTGTTTATATTCTTGTAATCTTGAATGCTAGGCTAAAAATTCAAATATTCAGACAACAGCTCGCCTGGATTCCAACCATTGCAAAGGATAAATTGCTTGTTCATGAATCTAAATTGCAGACAAAATCGTAGCACTACAAGCCGTTCTTTTCTTAAAATTGAATGATGATGCTAGATATCTGTTATTCAAAGTATTAAAATCACTCGGATGTAAAATTGCAGGTGCAGTGTCAAGTACCCTGTGTTATTTTCACTTCTTTATTCAGATGAAAAATATGAAATTCTCTGGGCATGTCTAGATCTGGATCAAGGCTTTTTTTTCGTTCTATCAGCCCTGGCATGCAACCAGTATTTTTTTAAGGGTGTGACAAGGATATTTGGCTGGGACCCCATGAAAGTGGGATAATTAGGGGGCTCCTGTTGCTGGAGTCTGCTTATTTACATGTATTGTATTCTATGCCATATGTGCTTTAAAATCCCGTGTTGGATGTTTCAGTGGAACTGCTGCCGACAGCCTGTTTCTTAGATTTGGGTCTGTTGTTAGGGAAGATTCGTTTTTATTTGTAGCTGACTGCACTTTATTTCCAGTAGCCTCTACTTATGCATTTCTGTGTTCAGAATTGAGTTTATGACAGTGATGGGGACATGATCCAGTTATCACAGTCACTGAAGACCCAACCATCACACATGTCAAAACACTTAAATTACATTAAGTCATTTAGTCTCATTAAGTGTCGAAATACTTAAATTACATTAAGTCATTTAGTCTCTGGGATATTTTCTTGAGCCACATAAAAGACACGTTAGCCTAGTTTCCTGACTGCTAAAATAAACCACTACCATCTTTATTTGTAAGTAAAAGTAAAACATGTGGCTCAGTTAGGTTCTGGCAGCAGGAGGAGTCAGGAGTGGAGGTGGAATAGTCCCAAACATCACAAATTTAGGACTCTTTGTGGAAGGGCCATGACTAAGTGGAAGAGCACATGCTTTGCATAAAGGAAGACCCCAGGTTCAACCTCTGGCATCTTCCACGAAAAGATCTTATTACTTATGTAAAATACCTTTATCTGAGGCATTGGAGAGTTGCTGTCCATCAGAGTATACAATACTCTGCAATTGACTAACTTAGCAGTTTCATGTATGTTCTGGAATTTGAAAACCTGGTTTATATGTTTCCTGGGACCTCTTTCTCAAGAGTGCAGTACCACATTTCACCAATAACAGCTGCAGAGAGAGGTCACATGGCTCAGGCAAATGATGTGGTTCCTTCCATTCCAGTTCCCTGAGGATCCAAGGTATAGTCATCTTGCAACCCATTACCATAAACCAACTGCAATCCAGACTACAATATAAGTAAATCAACAACCTCTAAACTCAAAGCATATGCTGGTGAGCTGGTCATGAGTTTCATTCTCAATAAAAAAATCTTCCTTCACCCTTCCTTTTCTACTCATTTTTCACAGGTTTCTATGTATCCAGGCTTTGACTTGTTATGGGGCATATGAAGAATATAGCAGTTTCCTGTTTTCACACTTTTTACCATCTTGCCACACACTTAAAGATTTCTCAGCTAGCTCTGGTCAGGACTTTCCTGGGTTCATTTTCATACCACACTTTAGATGAGTTTCTGTGTTAATCTAAGCAGTAAAAATGACAGAAAGTCCTGTCAGATCTTAAATATAAATGAATTTGCTGCATGAGAAGTAAGTAATGGCATAAGCTATCATAGGCTAACTTTCTTCATTAGGAGTATGACATGAAAGTCTCCCAAGATGTATAATGCAATCATGTTGCAAAGACTATAGCAAGGAACTGTAAATCTTGTTTGCAGACGTTTTGAGTGAAATGTGTAGCTCAACTCTGCAATACAGTCCCATAATATCTAATTAGCAAAGTATTTCCTCTCTCAATATAGCTGGTTGAAGACCGAAAACAATTGCAGGCCTGGGACTTATGCAGAAAATCATAGTTTGGAACAGAACATAACCACTCAGAAAGGATATAATTTCTGGGCAGCTCAGTCTTGCCTGCATTATGATGTCAGCATCTGGATTCAAACCAGCACTGAGTGCACCTGGTTTTATCCCATCCCTCAACATTGCAGACACAAGGAACAGCCAATGGAGCCACATCCCCATGACAAGCAGGGATTATTTGGCTTTCACAAACATGGTATTAGACAATTGTATTGACCTTGCGTTTAATCTTGATTTTCCGTCTTGAGTGAAGCGGCTTGTATGATCACTGTTCTAAAAGAACAGCATTTGAGCAGCTTTACATCTACACTGTGGCAGCACAGTGGGTGCAGAGGTAATTGCTGTTGGCCCATGATCACAATTTATTGACTTCCTGGGTTTTCATATGTACTGGGTTCATTATGGGTGGGTCATTCAAAAACATGTCATTTAAAATCAAACACAATTTAATTGAATGCCGATAATATTAATTGTGTGTAAAGTGCCGTCAAGTCGCAGCCGACGTATGGCGACCCCTTTTGGGGTTTTCATGGCAAGAGACTACAGAGATGGTTTGCCAGTTCCTTCCTCTGCACAGCAACCCTGGTGTTCCTTGGTGGTCTCCCATCCAAATACTAACCAGGGCTGATCCTGCTTAGCTTCCGAGATCTGACGAGATTGGATTGTAGTGGGAAGCATTTACCACAGTGGCCCAGTTTGCACCTTTCTGATGGAAGGCTACTTCCAAGGAGATGGAGAGGGGATATTTCAAGATAGCTGCATTCCTCTTTCATGTAGTTACTTCATGATTAAATGGATGCTTTCCTATGAGTAAATTTGCTCATGTGAAAACCACCCTGCCTGTTTCAAAGATCAACAAACTGAGCAATTTCCTGAAAGGTAGGTGTTGGGAAAGTGTCCTTAAGGACCTCTCTGGCTGAAAACGCATGGGCACTTACTCCGGTTTCTTCCCAGTGTCCTCCCCGTTCCAGCCAGGTTCAGTTCAAACCGGGCAGGGGGACAATCTGTGCGCAGAACCTCTCTTGATCCATGGCGTGTCAGCGTGCTGATCTGCCCGTCAAAACAGAAAACGCCTGAGACACGCACTTCCTGGCCGTTCAGCAAAGCACGCTCCCAGTGGTGATTGGCCGATTCACTGACTCACTGACCAATGACAGCCCTGCGCTCCCACTTTTCAAAAAATTTGGAAACAAAAGGGGGTGAGGTTGCGCAGGGAGGGGTTTGGAGGCGTGCAGGACGTCTTGACGCCGGAAGAATAGGCTCCTGTTCATCTGAAGTGAGCCAGGGGTAACGGTTTGGGTCCTCAATCGCTAAGACCGGTTCGTTTTAGGTCAACACAACGCTCGGCCAGCAGCATCCGAGGTCTCATCCGTTTGCGAGAATTTGGTCCAGCTTGAAAATGGAAAAAAGCAGGGAGGAGACTGGGCGGAGACAGGAGTAAGTCCCCGTGCGACTGATCAACCTGACCAAAGATGGGATGGAAGTGATATGTGATTAACAATGTGGGACTACAATACCTCTAATCCGCAATATATCAACAACACCTCCCCAACTCCAAGGGGTCCAAAAGGGCCATCATCAGTGTAAATTCAGCACAACGTGTGGCACTTCACGGCAGTGCCTTCAGCCATCTGGCTGCAGTGACTGGCCTTGTAACAGTGCTCCATCTACTGTCCGTGTGGGAGGCAGCCCTGAGTCATAAGTAGTGAAATGAAGGGGTGAGTAACATCTGTGCTGCGGGACTGGCATCAGGTTCCCGTGGTAACTGCTTAGATGTTATTTTAGTCCTGCTGGTTCATGCTTTTCAGGAAAAAGGGAGCAGGGCCAAAAGGAGGAGGATGAGCAAGGGCAAAACCCCTCCCCTGTGACTGAGACCTGTGGGAGGGCACATGATGCCCCTTGCTGGCAAAGGTCCATGGGGCTCGGGCAAATATTGCGCACATACCTAACAACAGCAGAAGAAAACCATATGTATTTCATTATGAAATTTGGAATTTGCTTAAAGATGATTATCAATGTCCAGAAAAGGTTGCGTATGTGCATATTCTTATTTTAGGCAATATGCAACTATTTATATTATGTTCATTAAGATTGAAAATCACAGTAAAATATGTAATAGCATGCTATTAAACACTACGTTACTCCAATTTCTGTTATGCAAAAATGTTATGGAGTTAATAATATTCCTGTTCAGACCTATTTCTCTTCACATTGGTGAAAAAACCACTTCAAAACTAGAAGATAGCATTTCAGGTTTAAATATTCAGTCTGAATCTGTGCATTATTAAATCATCAAAACCAGCTAGGTAGAAAAAATAAACAAAGATTTGACTAGTGTTGAATAGTTATAATGTTTTGTCATTTCTAAATAGGTCACAGTTTTTCAAAGTATGAAATTTTAAAATTCCAAGTAGGACATCTAGCATTGCACATTGCCTTAATATTCCATATAGCTATAAATTATAGCTCTCTGGATATTGTTTTGCTCCTTGCTTATATATCCTCCTGGTAAGACAAAAGACCCTGACCTGGTATATGAACACTCACAGAAGTAAGTTCAAACGCCATTCTAATGCTGAGTTCCAGAAACCTAAACATTGGAAATCTAGTACTATGGAACAATTATTTATTTATTCATATAAAATTCATATTCTACCTCTTTATGTGTCCAAGTTCACTCCCATTCTGTTTATAGCAGTAATGTTATTAGAATCATATCAATTAAAAATATAACTGAATTAGCCATAGCTTCATAAAGATGAAGTATGACATAGCTCATAGGCAAAGAGATGGGCTTCGCCTGAGCCAAAATGGACCCAGGTTGCTGGCACTTAATATAAAAAAAGTAGCATGTATCTTTTACACTAAATTCTGGGGTAAAGCTGAAGGGAACTGGATAACATCAGATAATTCACAGTGGGTAGCCGTGTTAGTCTGTTTGCAGTAGTCAAAAAGGGCAAGAGTCCAGTAGCACCTTAAAGACTAACAAAAATATTTTCTGGTAGGGTATGAGCTTTCGTGAGCCACAACTCACGAAATCCCATCAAGCCTGCTATTCACATTTACATGATACTGTTCCTCTACTTAAAGACCGATGGATTCACATTCTAGCTGTATCTGAAGAAGTGAGCTGTGGCTCACGAAAGCTCATACCCTACCAGAAAATATTTTTGTTAGTCTTTAAGGTGCTACTGGACTCTTGCCCTTTTTGACTACTGGATAAAATCAGGTTTGGGATGACCCATCCTTAAAAGATGGTATGATAAACAGTCAGACATTACTGCTAGGAGCAGCCTAGCACTTGGAAATCAAAGGGCTGAGAGAGGAGTGGATCCTTGGAGAGGGAAATAAAATACAAGTGTCTATATGTCAATGATAGAAACCACTGAACCAAGATGGAGGAGTTGTAGTGCTTGGTGTTAAATCACAATTTAGATAAGGACAAAGAAAGATGTGTTGAGGGAGCTCCCCCATGAAATCACTATGGGTGATAAGGGTTACTGTGTCATACGAGTTACTTAAAAGTGGCACATAGAGGAATAAACTCTGCTGCGGAAAAATCAGGGAGACTTCTGCACAGGGAAGCCCTAATTGTCCAACCCTTTAGAATTTTAAGGAAGTTATGAAGCATGTGGAAAAAGGTGATCCAGTAGAGATAATATACTTGGACTTCCAAGTGGTTTCTAACAAGGTAATTCAACAAAGGGCAAAAATGCATGGCCGCTTTAGCCTCCTTAATTCCCTGTTTCAGCCAGGATTCAGCCGGGATCATTCGGTGAAATGCATGTGTTCGATCCTGGCTGAATCCTGGGTGAAACAGGAAATAAAGAAGGTTAAAGTGGCCATGCATTTTCGCCCAAAGACTTGTTATACATTAAAAATAGGATAAATACCATGAAGGGCAGAACAGAAATATACAATCAGGGACCCATGAGATTCATGGGGGGGTGGGGGGTCCATCTTCCCCCTCCTCCCTGCTAGGCAGCCTCCACTGACATCCTTCTGAAGCTCATGTAGCAGCAAAAAGGATGGTGGTTTGGGCAGCTTTCACATTTCCCCCTCCCCCTCCCATCTTTCCTTCTACTCTACCCTCCTCCATTCATTTGCTGCCAGATCAAGTTTGTAGGAAATCTCTCCCCATGGCCCCAATCCATGGATTTAAACATCTGCAGATTGGGCCATGTTGAGAATGAGATATATTGATGGCAGTTCTATTAACAGAAAAATGGGAGCAGTAGGGCGTGACAGATAAGAGATCAATCTGCAGCAAGAGCTGACAGACCAAGAGTGGGTGGAGCCAGAGAGCTGACACTCTGAGTGACAGAAAGCATTCGAAGCTTGGGACCCAGCCTGGATAGGAGGCTGTGAAAGTAGTCGAAGCTTGGGACCAGCCAGAGAAGGCTGTGATAGACTGGAAACTTGGTAGCGAGACTGAGCAGAAGCCAGACTGTACTCTGTGAACCTGAGGGGTTCTGTTAAAGCCAAAGCTATTGAAACACACAACCTGTGGGAGTGACAGGAGTGTGAATTGGGTTAGAGAGGGCCCATTCTCAAGTCACAAAGGGGAATTAATCTCTGAGGTACAGCTATTCCAGTAGCAGGGAGGTGTGGAGGATTACAGCCACTAAGGTGGGGTAGTCAGAGAGAGAACTGGATGAGGGATTTTGGATATTTCCCCAAACTTCTGTGAGTTCTCTGAGGAGGGAAAGGAACGCAAACTTCCTTTGCTCCTGTGAGCTAGGCTGGGGACAGAGTCTGAGAGTCTGAATCTGAGTAACAGTTCTGAGGGACAGAACTAAGCATGAAACTAAGAACTGAAGGAGCTTGAGTGAAGAAAACATCTAAGTTATCTCTAAAGTAATCCTGCGTATATAAATATGACTCTGAGTTTTCCCTTCATTTCTGCCTTCTCCTTGAAAATCAATCTCTGTGAGTTCTGTTCAATAAACTTCCCTGTTTTGTCTGTTTAAGTTAAAAAGCCTCTTGTGTCCTATTTCTCTCTGAGGTAAATACTGGCATGGGACTGGAGGAGAAGGAAAATAATCTCCTCACAAATATACTCAGGCCAACGCTTTTCCCTCAGCATAAACAGGCGGGCTGAGAGAGTGGGATATTGAAGTGGTTGAAAGGGAGGGTGTGTGTGTCATATAGGGTCACACAAGAATTGGTACTGGGGCTAGTGCTATTTAATTTGTTCATAGATAATCTGGAATTGAGGGCAAGCAGTGGATACCAGCATGTTGTAGTGGTTAGGAGTGGTGGAATCTAATCTAGAGAACTGGGTTTGAGTCCCCACTCCTCCACATGAGTGGTGGTGGACTCAAATCTGGTTAACCAGGTTTGTTTCCTCACTCCTACACATGAAGCCTGCTGGATGACGTTTGGCTAGTCACAGTTCTCTCTGAACTCTCTCAGCACCACCTACCTCACAAGGTGTGAGGAGGGGAAAGGAAGGTGATTTTAAACCACTTTGAGACTCCTTAAAGATAGAGAAAAGTGGTATATAAAAACTAACTAGTGACTAGACAGGTAGAAGCCATATGTACCATAACGGAATTGCAGATGCTTACCAAAAATGAACAATAGATGAGCAAAACCTGATTTTTTGAGTTCAGAGGAATAATTTGCATCTCTGTTTTCTGTTCAAAATCTCAGGAATTCCTGATAAAAACATAAACTTACTGTTTGAGGCTAGCTCAAAGAATTTTTGCTGGAAAGCTATGAAAGCCAACAGATCAAGCAAGTATTTTGAGACACTTTTCAGCAGCACAGAACCCCCAATTCTAGTGGAAAATAGACTTGGAGTGACAACCCATGCAATTCAACCAATGGACCAATTTTATCATTTAATCAGAAGTGTATCAGTGCTAGATTGTCCTGAGCCATATTCTTCTTCTTATAACAGGAACCCCTTAACTACTATAACAGGAACCCCTTAACAGATGCTGACATAGCCTTAATGGGATAATCACATTCTCCTCATCCACACCTGTGGCTGTACTCTCATGAGATGGGCCATCCCATGACAGAACGTCAGCTCCTGCTTGGATTTCTGGCCAATCAGCTCAGATGCATGCCCTACAGCTTCATTATCCATATCCCAGGAGATTTCAGCAAACCCATTCAACACAAAGCAGCAGCACATATGCCATTTATACAATGCTCATATAAAGCCTAGAGACAGTTAATTCAAACACATGGCTGGAAAATACATGTCATGTCAATTAGCGTGCAGGTTTTATCTTCCCCAAGGCATCCTTCGTTCAGGTTATTGTGACCTCAACACAGAAGAAATATATTCATTCCTTTTGACTACGTATGCTCTCCAAAGGATGATTTCAAATTTCTCATCCCTCCTGTCTTGACTTAAAACTCCCCATTTTGATTTCACTTCTCCCTTGTGTGAGTTTGTTTTTGCTTGATTTTCTCTTTCCTCACACCAACTTTTCTTATTAATTGTAGGCAAATTTTGAATATCCCTAGCTGCTTTCTCAAACTTTAACCCTAACTTTTGCCAGTATTGAAGCAGAAGCTTATTTGTTACTGCTGATTTCATGTCATCCTATTATTATATGATTGTTTGATTATTATGTGATATTTCAGTTAATCGTTTTAGTAATTGTCTTCCATTGCTTGTTTTAATTGCTTTGACATGTTTTATTGTATTAATGTTCCCTTGGAACCTGTCTTAAAAATCAGTTTGACTGAGAGTGGGGCATATACATATTTTAATACACAAATAATAGAGTGATTTGCCAATTTACAGCAGTTAAGTAATCCATCTGTGATTGGCCAAAGAATTTCCAGAGAATACTGACTATTTCCAAGGGTATTTCAATGTGTATAATAAATAAATGTATTAATCCCAAATAAGCAAGGGCCATATCTGGATTGTTTAAACAGAACATTATGCACATTGAACTGAGTTATTTATTAGGGTCAAAGACCAGCACAAAAGTAACTTCTTGCACATTCAATGTTGATGGTACTATGACAGCACAATTTGTCCTTCTTTCCATCACCCAGGCTTAGGAGATGGGCAGAGCATGTATGAGGAGGATGGAAATTCATCCACCAGACATCAATTTTTAAAAAAAGCAAAAATCCCTCAATTGATGGGGTTGGTGGGGAGGAGACCCATAAAAGATGTTGCTTTGGGTGGGGAGGTCTGAAAAGCCACATCTCCCCATCCACATAGTGACCCAAACTATTTTGGGTGTGATCTTTCAGGAAAGACTTCCCAAAACAGTTTTGAGGGGGGTGGGAACCATGAAGGTAGGGGAAACCTGGAAGGGGTCCCATTGAGCAACATGGGTGTGTGAAAGCTCTAAAAAAATCTGCAGCTGTTTGGGACGCAAAGCAGAGCAAACAGTCTACGTGGAAGCAGCCTCTAATAAGTAACTAGATAACAAAATGGACAATGTGTACAGGTAATAAATAAAATGCCATCAGTAGTTTCTGTATCTATTGATATCGATTGACTGCAAGGTCACAATTTGTGATGTTTTACCTATGATTCAACTCTGCATATTCTAGACCCAGCAAGCTAGAGATGAGGTTTGAACGCAAGCTAGAAGAAGAATAGTTGGTTTTTATACCCTTCTTTTCTCTACCTTAAGGAGTCTCAAAGTGACTCCAGATTAGAGTCCACCACTTTTAACCACTACACCATACTGGAGCTTGAACAATATCATTTTTCTGTTTAGGTAGATAGCTATAAGTGCTGGAGCAAGGGATTTAAAAAAAACCTATCCTCAGTTATTCAGTATTCAAAGCTAAGTGCGAACAGACCAATGACCACCAGATATACATAGGACCAACAAAAAAATAGAGATGATAGGAGATTAGGAGTAATCTTGAGGGAATAAAAGGTTTTCATTGTGCTGCATTGTGCGCTTGTGAGAACAGCTAATTCCACAGTGAACAATGACATCACATTGCCTTGTTGCTACACATTTCATGGGAAATTGCACAGACCACTCTGTTCACAAAAGCAAATTATTTTTAGCCAATTATCCCTACTAGACTTTAGCTGTGAATGAGTTTTCACTATCCCTAGCTGCAGGAATGCTCTATTTTTAAGGCAGCAGAAATTCAGAAGAATTTTGCAATAACACCATCTTGACGGAAAAATCCCTCTTTCAGTTTTGCACGTCCCTTCTGTTAATTGAACCAGTGAGGCTTTATTTTGAGCCCCTTTCTGTCCCTCATGCCAAATTTTCCCCATTAAATTTACCTTATTTTAACATTTTGTTCTACATCAATTGCACATATAAATACCCTATAATGTATGGCTGTTTGTAGAATGCAAATGCCATAAAAATGATGCAATACTATAGTAACATTGTGTAAAAATGCTGCAAAGGAAACAGTTGGGAATGCCAGCAATGAAAATGAGCACAACAAAAAGGCTCCCAAAGGCAAAATTCACAATAATAAAGAAACAAAAAAGGACACACTGGTGCATTCTTAATTATAATTGCAAGAATCATTCTTTAAAAACATTTTTGTTACTATTGCTAAACATCTGTTTAGAGCCAATTGTTTTAAAATGTTGGAACCCTTAGGAGGACACAAATATGCAGGGGAAAAATAGATATCCTAAGAATTTCCCCTGAATCTATGAATATAATGATATATGACTATTGAAGTTGTAACAAATGAATCATGTTTCAATATTCAAAATTGGTAGATTTTTAATCATTACCTTTTCACTTGCTGAGGATCTGCAGTGTTATATTTAATTAAGTTATTTGCAAAATGTTTATATATTCCTTGAATGTTTTCCTACCAACAGAATTCAACACACTGTAAGTCATGATTTGGGAAGGGGGGGGTACCCAGGTTCCTGTTTTGCCTTTTAAATTGTATATATTCTATATTTCATTTTTATAGGCCTTTTTTTAACTTCTTCATGTCATAAGGATTTCTGCTTTCTTCAGTGCAAATCTATAAAATGTGTGTGTGTGCATATATATATATATATATATATATATATATATATATATATATACACACACATACACACACACTTGTGATTTAGGAACGTGGTAAGCTATTATCTTGGCTCATCAAGACATTTCTAATTAATTTTTTTAAAATCCTTCCATATAAAATATTTGTTTGTAGGAGATGCTTTTACATTATTTTTAAAAAAGGAGTACAAAATTAAACACATCTACACCAAGACGTTTGATACAATTTGTTTGGATGTTTAAATATTATAGAGAATGTATATTAAATGAAAATGTACATTCCAGCTAATACAGAATTTACAGTCGTGGGCCCACCAGATCCACAAGGGTGAACCTCGTTGAGCCGGCTGCGGCTCCTGGTCTTTCCTGCAGTCACTGCTGGGCCCACCAAGGCTCCTGGGATGCTTTGCCACTGCCGTCACTGGACCAGCTGTGGCTTCCAGGCTCCAGTGCCTTCCCCAGTCATCTTCCCTTTACCCCCAGCAAGCTGGGTTCTCATTTTACCGGCCTCGGAAGGATGGAGGGCTGAGTCATCCTTGAGCCTGCTACCTGAAACCAACTTCCATTTCTTTCTTTCTACCAATTTCCTCCTTATGAATTCCACCCCAAAATTGCCAGTGGTACTCAGTACTTGTGAGTAGGTAAAGGTCCCCTGTGCAAGCATGGGGTCATTCCTGACCCATGGGGTGACGTCACATCCCAACTTTTTCTAGGCAGACTTTGTTTATGGGGTGGTTTGCCAGTGCCTTCCCCAGTCATCTTTCTTTTACCCCCAGCAAGCTAGGTACTCATTTTACCGACCTCAGAAGGATGGAAGGCTGAGTCAACCTTGAGCCGGCTACCTGAAACCGACTTCCGTCAGGATCTAATTAAGTTTTTGGGCAGATCTTGGACTGCAGTACTGCAGCTTACCACTCTGCCCCACGGGGCTCCTTGTGAGTTTTTACTTATGAGCACCACCACAAAAAAGCCATGGTTTTATGGATTATATTGAATGTTGTCTTTTTAACTTAGTGAGTTAACTTCCGTGTGTTTTATACACAGAAAATAAGATATACATTACTTAAATAAAGAATAAATAAAAATGATGACTTTCAGATAAACAAGAGATTGAAATATTCATCCACTGGTGTCTGAATGTTTCCATTTTAATGTTAGGTTTGTGTCCAGTCCATATATTCCTTTTCATAGCAACTGGCCTGTTTGACCTATCTACACAGAAGAAGAGCATTGCTAGCAGGTGATGGCATGTATCACATTGGAAGATGAGCAGTTAAATGAGTTTCTTATAGTATGACTGGTAGTATTAGGAATTGTGATAGTGTTGCTCAAGTGCATTCAGCCATGGGGAAAGGCCTGGTTGCTGAGTTTAAGACTTCTTTAGGTAACCTGATATTATTGCTAAGTAGCTATTCTAGATTAAGGCAATGCTATTAGCAAAGACCAGCCTAACTTTACCTAAAATTTGCTTCCACGTTTTTCCTTTTGCATTTTTGTTTTGCATCTATCTTGAAGTGATTTTTTATGATAGCACAGCAATACACGTAGCAGTGAGATTATTGTATAATGTGCAGAGTAAGACTCACTGGGAACACCACAGGATAATGCAATTTTGCGTATACATTTTTCCTCTGATTACACTTTCCTCTGGTATCACTTACTTCAGTATAATATTCACATTTGCAGAACACTTTCACTTTTACAGAGTGGCTCTTCAAATATACTGTACACCCTGTTCTTCCCTACTGTGTGTTTGTGACTCATAATCTGAAGTGGAGATGGTGCTTTCCCTTGGCTTTATTGAAATTCAGCTCAGTATGAGCTTTCGCTGTGGGTAGGGGGAACAAAATTATCTATTTTCCGTGAGTTCTGTTGCAGGTTTTAGTGTTGGTACATTGACATTTATGGCTCCATGCCCATGTGCATTATCATACTGCCCATTGGGAGTTTGATTTCTCCTGCTGTGCACTCACCATACAACAGAGCCATGTCAGAGCACTGCTTGAAAATTCAAGTTCCCTTATCAAAATAAATAATAGTCATACTCATGTAGGTCACAGCATTCAATGAGAATTTCATAATGATTAAGTGATTAACATTAAAGAATTTTTGTTCATGTGTCTACTTAGCATCTGGCTTGGGGAATGTGGTCATCTGAATGCTGAGTGAGCAGTGGCAGGCAATGGTAAACCACTGCTGAACATCAATTGCCTTGAAAAGCCTATGGAGTCTCCATAAGTCAGCTATGACTTGATGGCACTTTCCACCACCACTACTTACAACAAGCTGTACACTTCAGTATAGGCCACAGTGTAGATCAGCACCCAAAGCTTTCCTGCCCTCGCAATCCCAGCATGGTGCAGCCCTTTCGGGGGTGGGGGGCAATCCTCCTCCACAGCAAGGGGAAAGAGAGAGAGGGAGAGAGAGAGTCAATCCCAACTCTGCCCTTCAGCCACAACAACTAAGTCACTTCTGCTTCCAAACAGGGTGTGGCCTTGGCATGAGACACCTGTGTGGCATGAGACATTGTGTCCATGGTTGGCCTGATACCAAAACACAGCAGTGGCTGCTTACCTGTGGGAATGTTTTCTGAATGGCTTTCATATCCCTTTCACAGGCTCCCACACCTTCATGGATGTGGGCAATCTCAAAACTGCCAGGGAAAGGCCTGACATTGTAGCTGCCAAAATTGCCAAGGAATGTATGGCCAGCAGGGTTGTGGGCCCCTTCATCTCCCCCCTTTCACAACCTCTGGATTTTGCCCCTCAGTGTGGTCCCTAAGAAAGCACCTGGCAAGTTCAGGCTCATACACCATCTGTCATACCCCAAGGGCACCTCTGCCAATGATGCCATTTCACCTCAATTTTGTTCTGTACACTATGCATCCTTTGACCACCAGACTATTCAGCTGGTCAAGGCCTGTGGAGCCAGGGCGTTGATTGCCAAATGTGACATACAGTCCGCTTTCCTGCTCCTGCCTGTTCACTGCAGGGATTTTTGCCTGCTGGTTTTTAAATTCCAAAGGGAATGGTATGTGGATATGGCTGTGCCAATGGCATGCTCAGTATCATGCACTGCCCTCAAGATGTTCAGCATGTTTCTGGGGTAGGTATTAAAGGACAGGCATTGAGCATTTCTGCCACCCATTACCTGGACATTTTTTTTATTCCCAGGACAGCTGGCATTACTGTCTACAAAGACCTTATGCTCACCATTCAAACAGTGACTGGTGAGCTCATCGTGCCCCTAGCTCAGGACAAAGCAGAAGGCCCTGTCTCCCATTTGGTGTACCTGGGCATTATCCTGAATTCTATCCAGGAGACATCCCACCTCTCAGAGGACAAGCTCAATATACTATGAACCTTCCTGACTAAGGTGATCACGGGCAGCAAGAGAGCTGCAATCTTTCCATGGTCACTTTAAATCTTTCCATGTCTTCAGCGTATATTTTAATGGCCACTGGTGCACCCAGCACTGGCCCTCACATTGGTTGGAGTTGGGCATCTCCTGGGATCTCACCTTCCTGGAATTTTTTGCAATCTTGGTGGTCATATTCATCTGGCAGGACATCTTGGCTAAACAAAAGGGTCTGCTTCAGATGTGACTATCAGGGTGTGGTCAGGGTCTTTAATTGCCAGTCATTGCATTCCAAAACGGTCATGCGCCCAGTGTGCCAGTTCATGCTGATATGCCTCTCGGCTCACATTACCTTTTCAGCCTGCCACATTCCAGGTCTGGATAACAATGTTGTGGATGTCTTATCTCAATTTCAGGAGGAGATTCCAGGCCCTGGCTCTTAATGCAAGCCCCAATCCAGACCCCTTCCCAGAAGTCCTGTGGTCCCTGGGCAGAAATCCATAAAGCAGAGAGTAATGGCCTTTGTTGCATCGTCCATTCTGCAGGCTCATTTGAGCACAGCTGTATGGTTGCTAGCCTTCATGGCCAGCAGGGTGGAGATCAGGCAACAGGCCAGTATCCAAGACTTGGGGGCTCCAATACCTGACACGCTTGAAGGGGTTGGGGCTGGCTTCCAAAACAATGGCCATTCATCTGTTGGCCATTTCCTTCTTTAGTAGAGCCCAAGGCTGTCCAGACCCCTGCTAATCCTTCCTGGCCCACCAGGCTAGGGTTGCCAGAAACCATAGGGTTTTTGGAGGAATGTGCTAGAACATCCCCATCACTCCCTGGTTTATCCCAGAAGTGACATTTTTGCGCCAATCATGCCCTCCTCAGCCCCACCACAAGGAAGCTCCTGCCGGTGGTGAGGGTGGACCTGGCACCCCTACACCAGGCCTTGGAAGGATGGAGCAGGACCATCTCTGAATTGCCTGATGCAAGGTACCCCACCACCCACCCCCTGCTGGTCAGACTGGTTGAGCAGCTCCTTCTCATATGTGTATCATGTTTTGAAGCTGCACTGTTCAAGGCTGTGTCTTTGCTCACCTTTTTCAGGGCTTTCAGTGTAGGTGAGCTGGTAACCCA
Organism: Euleptes europaea; assembly: GCF_029931775.1. Taxonomy (NCBI): domain Eukaryota; kingdom Metazoa; phylum Chordata; class Lepidosauria; order Squamata; family Sphaerodactylidae; genus Euleptes; species Euleptes europaea. The sequence goes on from NC_079313.1 coordinate 60,128,873, forward strand.
CTCTTAGCTGCACTACTCAGAATGGGTGTTAGCTGCACTACTCAGAATGGGTGTTAGCTGCACTACTCAGAATGGGTGTTAGGCCTGTCAGACATTAGATTGCATAGACACTCAGTTCAGTTGCTCCTCAGGAGGTCTCAGCAAGGACATGGCACTGAGGTTTGCTTTCAAAGGTCTCCTGTTTCATTCTCTTGGCCAGTAGGGACTTTTTATTCAAGCAGGAGGCCCTCTTCATGCCAGATGATATCCACATATCAGAATGGGGGCAGGATGTGTGGCTTCATGATCTATGGGGGGTGCCTCTGGGGGTGGGTGCAGCTGTTTTGTTTGTGGGGTGGTGGACACCTTAAGTTAAAAGACATCAGTGGCACTCAGTCAACAAAACAGTTGCTGGTAGATTCAGAAGCAGTTCAAAACAGTTAGAACCCACACCATCAGTATACCCAAAGTGCAGGAAGACAGAGAAAAGTAGGAGGAAGTAGGAAGGCCAGCACTGATGCCAACCTGTGGCTGCCCTCAACCATAGGCCTGGTGGAATAACTCTGTCTTACAGGCCCTATGGAACTCTTTAAGGTCCTGCAGGGCCCTGATGTCACTAGGAAGGGACCAGGGCTGAAAAAGCCCTGGCCCTGGTCGAGGACAGCCACATAGTCCTAGGGTTGGGGACCACCAACAAGTTGGTATTAGTAGAACACAGTGTTCTTTGTGAGTGTACCAGGAGAGGTGGCCCATAGATATGAGGATCCCACACCGTGTAAGGCTTTAAAGGTCAAAACTTTCAGCATATCTTCAAGGCAGTCATAAAATAATTAACTACAGATAGGTTAACAGTTCTAACTTTACCAGGCAGCACAGAGATTAAATGATAGTTGTGAGAACATACAGGAAAGTGTGAAATCAATTGTGTAATAAATTCTTATAGAAGAATATAAATCACAACTGAATTTTAAAAAATGGGTAAGTGTTTCTGCCTTTCCATACTTACTTCCAATGTAGACAAATCAAATATATATTCATTGCTGTTGTGTTTTAGACATCAGACCTGATTCACAAACATGTAAAGCCACTGGGTTTGCTTACCCATTCCACTAATTCTGGAATTAGTTTGAGCAATTATACTGCCTCAAGTCTGAGAAGGATATATAAATGAAAAGACCTCACTCACTTCACTGCATGAGTAAGCAAAGCTAACTGACTGTTTTGTGATACAATTTTTGTGGGTAGAGAAAGAGATACTGAAAATTAAAGATACTGGCTTTGCTCCAATGGGATGTTTCTGCAGGCTGAAGGATTTCCTCCCAGAGAGCTTCAGACTGGCTTAATGGAATGGTAAGATACAAATATTCTGGACATTCATTTAGCAGCTTGGCTTGCAAGCACATTCCTGCCTGGCCACCAGCTCTGGGGACACATCTCTGTCTTACTTCTTTCCATCATAGGCTAATTCATGACCCTTCTTATAGTTTTATATTCCTGTAATTATAATTATCAAACACTGTGCATATTGAAGTGGTTATCAATGTCAGTCATAATAAAAAAAACAATTCTTCAGTACATATATATATACAAAAACAGGTGCCAGGAGAAGGGAACTAGTCAGTTGCTAAATCACCATTTCCCAAGGATCATGCAAGTGTGTTAAGCAGGCCCTGTGGCTCAGTAGCAGGAGATGCAGGCATGAGGTGAGGCCTTAGAATGACAATGTGGGAAGGGAAGCTGGACATCTCAGAAAGTCCTTCCTAAATGACCAGTCAGTGGCAGATAACTGAAAGAGAAGCAAGAGAAAGAAACCCCTCTGAGGGTTGGATGAGCCCATAGAGTGGCATATCACCAGGCGGAGACCTGGGATGGTTGCTGTAGGGCCGACTGGAGAGGTGCTCATGAGTCAGTGGGCCATTCTGCCACAATACACATGACAAATGAATCTATAAAACCAATAGTGAAATACACAGAATAAAATCCATACACAATTTGGAATTCATTTATTCTATTAAGGAGGAGGGCGTATCATGTTATCAAACAGTGATAGGGTATCACAACTCAAAAAAGAATGGGAATCCCTAATATAGAGGCTCCTGCTTTAACACTGAACTGAATGATTTTGGAACATTCCTGATCCCATGAAACCCAATAGGGTCGTGCATATCGATATACCCAAACCAAAAAAAACCCCGAAATTAGCCGTTTTGGCAATATTCGGGTTTTGGTTTTACTGAATACCAAAACGTGGGAATCTTCCTGAATCTGAATAGGCAATTCCCAAAAAAGCCGAATAATTATTCATCCTTTTGGGGTTTGGCTATTAGCCTCTGCTCAGAAGCACGACTCTGTGCTTTCTCCCATTTTTCTATCTTTTTGACTGGTTTTTTTTTATGGCCCCATAGTTAGGGCCCTTTTAGAAAGGATGGATCTGATTACTAAGAGCCAGCACAGGTTTCTCAAGAACAAGTCATGTCAGACTAATCTTATCTCTTTTTTTGAGAAAGTTACTACCTTGCTGGATCAGGGGAATGCTGTAGACATAGTTTATCTTGATTTCAGTAAGGCTTTTGATAAGGTTTCACATAGTATTCTAGTTGACAAATTGGTAAAATGTCATTTAGATCCTATTACTGGTAGGTGGATCTGTAACTGGTTGACAGATCGCACCCAAAGAGTGCTTGTTAATGGTTCCTCCTCCACTTGGAGAAAAGTGACTAGTGGAGTGCCTCAGGGATCAGTCCTTGGACCTGTCTTGTTCAATATCTTTATAAATGATTTGGATGAAGGAATAGAGGGGACACTTATTAAATTTGCAGATGATACTAAATTGGGAGGGGTAGCAAATATGGTAGAAGATATAGCCAGGATACAGGATGATCTTGACAGGCTGGAGAATTGGGCTAAAACTAATAAAATGCACTTCAACAAAGACAAATGTAAAGTTCTGCATTTAGGTAGGAAAAATCAAATGCATAATTATAGGATGGGGGAGACTTGTTTGAGCAGTAGTGTGTGTTAAAAGGATCTTGGGGTCTTAGTAGACCAAACACTGAACAGGAGTCAGCAGTGTGATATGGTAGCTAAAGAGGCAAATGCGATCTTGGGCTATATCAACAGAAGTATTGTATCCAGATCATGCGAAGTGATGGTATCACTTTACTCTGCTCTGGTTAGACCTCACCTAGACTATTGTGTTCAGTTTTGGGCACTGCAATTTAAGAAAGATGTAGACAAGCTGAAACGGGTCCAGAAGAGGGCAACAAAGATGGTGAGGGGTCTGGAGACCAAGTCCTATGAGGAAAGGTTGAAGGAGCTGGGTATGCTTAGCCTGAAGAGGAGAAGACTGAGAGGGGATATGAAAACCATGTTCAAGTACTTGAAGGGGTATCACATAGAGGATGGTGCCAAGTTGTTTTCTGTTGCTCCAGAATGTCGGACCAGAACCAACGGGTTGAAATTAAATCAAAAGAGTTTCCGTCTAGACATTAGGAAGAATTTTCTAACAGTTAGAGCAGTTCCTCAGTGGAACAGGCTTCCTCGGGAGGTGGTCTCCTTCCCTAGAGGTTTTTAAGAAGAGGCTAGATGGATATCTGTCAGCAATGCTGATTCTATAACCTTAGGCAGATCATGAGAGGGAGGGCACCTTGGCCATCTTCTAGGCATGAAATATGGGTCACTGGGGGTGTGGGGGGAAGGTAGTTCAGAATTTCCTGCATTGTGCAGGGGGTTGGACTAGATGACCCTGGTGGTCCCTTCCAACTCCATGATTCTGTGATTCTATGATTCTATGAGGTAGGGGTCATGTAATTGGAGCCAACTTGGTCTGACCAACTGACAGTGAGCTTATCTGCATTTTAAAAGACAGGGCTCACCCAATCCCATCCAGAGGGATACACCCTCCAACTAAAAAATGACCTCTTCTATAGCTACTTATTGGGCTTTTGAAGAAAACACCTCACCTGCATGGATGAGCAATCTCCTTCACAAGAGCTGCCTTGGTCATGACTTCAGCTGGCTTCAATATCATCCCTCCCCTTGAAAACCTGCTGTCAAACTGAAGATCACTCCGAGTAGAGGCTTTGTTTCCCCGCACTGTGACCATCTTTTGAAATCAGATCTTTGATTACTATAATAAAGGACTGTTCACAGGATGTCATTTGCCACCAAAAGAAATGTTATCCGTGCCTTATTTTTCTTGCATTTAAGCCTTGTCCCTCAGTTTGGATGCGAATTTGCATGGACATCATGCTATATGCCTCAGATACAAAAGGAGCCACCAGCCTGTCAATTGGCTCTTTCCGCCAGTCCTTGGCAATGCTGATCTTCTGAACCTGAAAACTTATGGCAGCTCAGCTCTCAAATGCCTGGAGGATGGGGATGACCACTTTGCAGGCCTATAAAATTGGACCCCCTGTCCCAAAGTCCACCAAACTTTGGTGACCATCTAAGGAGAGTCCCTTGTAGCCACACTGCCAATTTAATGATGCTATCTCAAAAAATGCCTCCACAGGAGCTTTGAAAAAAAATCCCCATAGACTACAATGGACCAGAATTTTCCAGCAAACCTGGAAATAAAGCTGAAATACCCCTTTACCAGTATGGGTATTTGGCTTGTTCTGGGTTTACTTATTTATTTATTTTTTTGCACAACTCTGAAACCTAGTGAGGTCACAGGCAAAGTTAAATAGTCATAAGGGATAATTGCATTGGGCCAAACAATGGTGCAGCTTCGCCCTCATTCAAGCCAAGAAGGGTCACTGAACTACAAATGCAATGCCTTGCTGAGTCTATTTCCATCTTTGTCTAGTGGTGTGCCTGCATACCCGAGACAAGAATCAAGCACTCTGCCTTGTCAGCTGTGTTTAATATGATAGATCATGAGATCCTTCCAGATCAATCAAAACATCTTGTAGAACTGCCTAGTTCACTGTTTACCTAGTTTTTGTCTTATTTACTTAAGTGGTTTCAATTTGTATCTTATGCACTGAAGTATTTGGCTCAAGTTAATGTTGTACCCTAGAGCTTTGTTCTTGGCTCACCGTTTTACTATTTATATGACCCAATGGCTTCAGTTTTCTGACAGCTTCGGCTCAATTTTCATTGCTTTGCTGATAATACTCATCTCTGGCTGGCTGTTGTTGTTTTTAAGTTTAGTTTGTTCATCCAGACTGACAGAAGCTGGGACATAAAATGCCCTAGCCTTCTTTAAAAACAGAACACCTCATAGAAGGAATTATTAAGAGGAGCGCCTGGCTATGGGAGCTTTGCTTATTCTTCTGAAATACAGATTGATCGTGATCACACTGCTTTTGCAGATGTTGCTGAAATGTTAATCCTGGTTATTTGTTTTGTACAATATTCATCAGCTCTAGTCAGAAAATTGTACTACTATTTAATAAATATTCTATAATGTCTCAGAGTGAGGAGATTTATTCACTGTTTACTTCTTACCGTACTTCCTCTTACTAGAATAGTACATTTTATCATTCAGGTCTCCTGGAAGAATTGTACACAGTGAAAATTGTGGAATAATGCTCTCCACATAACATCAGTGGTTTTATCATCAACATTTTAGCATAGCCCATGCATTCCTAGTTCTTTACAAAATTATATAGTACCAGGGAGGGGAGGGACTGAATTTTTGTTTATACGCCATTTTACTCTTTGAGGCTAGATGCTGCATTCTATACTGCGTACATTATGACACGGGCCCCATTTAAGCTGGTATCTTTTAATATCCTAGTCAATTTTCAGTCACAGTCCAAGTTATATTACCATTATTGTCATAATTGTGGTGGGGAAAATCATCTTTAATTAGCAAAGCAGATCTTGGAATTTTAACATTGTTTCTTTTTACATTATCTGTAGTCAAGATTGAGCAGTGCAGTTCCACATAGCAAAGTTTAATTTCCATTTGCCATCCTGGAGGCTTGATAGAATTCTTAGTTCAGTAGATAGTTGATACTTTTAATGACTCTTGTCCATTTTTAGAAACTTTAAGTGATCCACGCATACCCTGAATAATATGACCTAGTCTTTTCATATAGATGAGCAGTAGTGTTATATGTGCTTGCCCAATAAGTTACACAGTCCTTATGTGGGGTCCTAAAGGGTCTTATTCTATTAGGCAATGAGCTAATAAGTCAATTGAGTTAGCCAAATAATTTCCTAATAGTTAACCAACTGAACTAATAGTCATGACTAAGTCCCATTGAAACTCATGGAAAAAGTTAATCATGACTGGCTTAAGTCTCAGTGCCGACTAACTTCAATTGGAATGAATCCATGATATTTCTTGCAGGACTTTTAAGCAGTCACATTCTGGGGAGGGGGGGAAGCAAGCAGAGGAGTATAAAATTGTATTAGATCTCACCTGTATTCAAAACCTGTGAGCCTTTAAAAATGCAGACCATTATTTCCTAGTTGTCATGTCTTACACCAGTGCCAAGACTGGTTTTCTTGACCCCAGCTGGCATGGGTCAGGCTCCCTAATGGTTCTTTTTTGGCCACCTGCCCAGAGTCAATTTTCTTTTCTTCCTTTTTCTCACAGGTGTCTTGTGTTCCCTGTGCATTCCTTTACACCAGTGTGCTCAGCTCTTGTGGGTGATCTTCCAGACAAGTAAGTGAAGGGGCCCCAGATAAGCCTCCTTCTTTTCCTTCCCTTTTTTCTCTTCCTCAGGGCTCCAGGCACCTTGTATGGCCATTGGGCATGTCTTAACCCTCAACCTCTTGTAGCCCCATCTGCTGCATCCTCTTTCCAGCAGGCTTCCTCCAGCCTCTCACCTCAGCTCCCTCTAGGGTTGCCAGGTCCCTCTTTGCCACCGGCAGGAGATTTTTGGGGTGGAGCCTGAAGAGGGCGGAGTTTGGGGAGGGGAGGGACTTCAATGCCAGAGAGTTCAATTGCCAAAGCAGCCAATTTTCTCAAGGTGATCTGATCTCTATCGGCTGGAGAGCAGTTGAATTAGCAGGAGATCTCCTGCTGCTAGTTGGTAGTTGGTAACCCTAGCTCCCTCCTCTTGACCTACCAGTCTCTTTTAACTGCACAGGTGGCAGGGATGGACCCCAAACACCTGTTGGTGGCATCTTCTCACTTACAGCCCTGCCATGCTTACTTCTAGTCAGGCCATTTAGAACACCCTCCCACTGCCCAGGACCCATGGGGCTGTTAACTGGCCTACAAATCCCTCAACTTCAAGTGATAGCTGGGCCTTCTACCTGTGGGTGCCATCATGAGAAGAAATCCATGTTGGAATGGTGTAGTCTGGCCATCTTCAACCAGTGGAGTGCTGCATGATCTGTTACCAAGGTAAAATGGTTCCCCATTAAATAATACTGTAAAGACATCATGGTCCACTCTGTTTCCAAGATAGAATAGGCCTGTTCTCAGGCAAATAGTTTATGACTCAGGAACAGCAAGGGGGGTCCACCCCCTCCTGCGCATTGGCCAAAAAAAGCCTCCAGCCCCACTCCCAAAATGTCTGTATACACTTAGAACAGTTAGGAGAAGTCTGGGCCTGACAATACTGGGGTTAAATAAGATGTTCACTAGGGATTCCTCCATCTTTTGCTATTCTTCTTCCCACAGAAGAGGTTCTTTAACCTCAACTGGTAGGACTTTGGGGTTGTTAGAGTAACAGACCCTGGGACAAAGTGGCTATAATATCCAGCCAGCACCAACAGTCGTTGGACCTATTTCTTTGTCATAGAGGTAGACAAGTGTTGGAATGTCTCTGTCTTTTCCTACATGAACCAGATCTCCTCTTCCCCCACCTGATGCCTGAGATACTGGATATGAGACCACACCAACATCCATTTTTGGGCCTTTAAATGCAACACTGCTTTTTATTGTTAGTACTTTTCTAAGTTGCTGGAGATGGTGGGTCCATGAACCGATGAATAAGACCACATTTTCCATATAGTCAGCTGCATACTGTTGGTATGGACTGAGTAAGTTGTCCACTCAGTGCTGAAATGTCACGGCTTCTCCTTGTAACACAAAGGGTGAGGTCACAAACTGGTACAGAACTCAGGATATAGGAAAGGCTCTTAGTGGAACCTGCCAGTAGCCCTTAGTCATGTCCAGAGTTGACAAGTATTTAGCTTCACTTAGTCATTCCAGCAACTGTGGCACCCAAAGCATGGGATAAGCAGCAAATTGGTTCATGATTAACTCCCCTGAAGTCCAGGTACATTCTAATGGAATCATCCACCTGACAGGGCTCTTCCAAGGGTTCATAGATGGCTTTATTACTTGGTTTTCAACAGGGCTTTCAACATGGCTTACACTGGCCCCCAGCCTCTCTCTGGAACTGTCTACCAGCCCTCACTGGTGTTGATCCAGAGCATATTTTTGGAAGGTAATTATGTTGGCATGAAACGCATAGGCAGCTCAATTTACAGTTTCACTGCTTTCATTTGGATACATACCTCACTGCTGATTTCAAAACCAGTTTATGATTTATTCATTCATTTGCATCCACCATCAATTACACAAAGTAGCTAATAATAATTTAAGTGTAATAAATATTAATGTAATACAACAGTAAACAAGAAATTAAATAACATCTCAAAACAAGAGCAAGCACCAACCAAATCATAACAGCTGCCAATCAAAAAGCATAGTGAAAGGGGGAAAAGCCATGTAAAAGAACCACTGGAATTGATATGGCCCATCTCTCCTAAATAGAGGTCCTCAAACAAGGGATCCCCATCAAAAAAAGGATGATAGTTTCAGAGGATAGCCATGCTGGTCTGCAATAGAACAGCTAGGTTTAAGTTCAGTAGCACCTTAGAGACCAACAAGATTTGGGGCATATAAAGCTTTCAAAAGTCAGAGATCCTTTCATCAGACACCATAAAAGCTTATACCCCCAAAATCTTGTTGGTCACTAAGGTGCTACTGTGGACTCAAATATAGCCCTCCAAAATAGCCATTCTAAGTACATTCTTATATCAGGTCACAGATGTGAGGGAGATCTGGCTGCAACATCTGTCACCCCATTGATTGCCAGGGTTGATTCGGCTGATTGGCTGGCTAGGCGGGTGTCTCCTCCCTCCCTCACTGTTCCATGTGTGTCCCTCCCGAAGCTGCGCGCTTGGTGGAAGAGGACGACCATCTCAGATAGAAGGAGTGTACCGTTCTTCGGTCAAGGGTATATCAGGTTATGGTAGCATCTGAAGAAAGCCTCATGTCTCAGTCTTTCCAAATATCAAAAGGGACAGTGTTTTCCAGAAATAAAAAAATACTAAATAATTCCGTATTCATGAAAATATTTTGTTAACTTTTACGTCAATCACTCAGCTGGGTGTATCATTGAATGAATAAGCAGATATCAACTTCCCAAAGCTTCCAGTTGATGTAAAATGATTCGTTTTCACAATTTAATTAGCTCAATAACATAGTGCTATTAGTCTTCATTACAAAACATTTTTTGTGAATATTGTAAGTAGGGACAACATTGAGATCTTAGTTATCATTAAACAATGTAGCACAAATGCCATAAGACAAACAAGTTTTGGTCTTCATCTATAAGTGAATGAAGTTGTTGCTGTACTGACCTAATCCATCCCAGCCATGAGAAACGGTTTGGCTAAATAGATAGCCCAGGTACAGAAGAAATAGATACACTTCAATAGGGTTCATAGTGCTACAAATTTGTGCCAGAGCCAGCTAAATTATGCTTCCATTCTGCAAACATCTGAGCTGGTTTAATTATTTAATTCATATGAAAGATGAAAAGATGAGAGTATGTGGCAATCATCCTTCAAAGTCCCACCTCTCCTTCAGGGCTCTGAACCAATCCATGTGATTTAGCCCTCCTGGATACAACCTTGTGTTGCCCTCCCAATCCAATTTCTTTGACATTCCTTTGTGCTGGATCCTATAACTGACCATGCTCCGCCAGCCAAGGTGTGGTGGCAGTCTCATCCCCTCTGCGTGCTCAGAGAGCTGCCAACTCTACTTTTTTTTCTCCGGAACTTCAGAATATTTCCTTGCCAAAAGCAAGCATTTCTCTGGTGCATTTCTTTTTATTATTTTCTCAGGACTTTGAGGAGCTCTGCCTATGTCCCTAATATTCTACCATTTTCCCCCAGCCATAATCACTGCCCTCTGGATTTCCAGATTATTACCCTTCAGCTAGACACTCAAGCAATGGGTTTACGGCTGTGAAGATACATGTCAGGAAATTCTACTTTTCTGACTATTTGGCAGGGATAGGAAAGGGAGCTTCTAGAATGAGCAAATCAATAAAATATAAATAATAATATATAAATAATATCTGTGATCTATATAAGCAGGTTTGCATATTGCAATCAGTATCAGTTTAGCACATAAAATGTGGTGACGTAATCTAGCTAAAGCATGGTCCAGAACACATTTTTATGAAGAGTGCTTTGCTCTCTCACCACTCAGTTCCACGATGGAGCCGAGGCAGATCCAGTATCAAAAAGACATTTTCATTTCTCTCCGTAAAGGCCTTTGAGCTCTTCAAAAATCCCCCACCTGAGTACCTATATGTGTGTTCTAGCTTGTTCCAGGATATTTGCCAATTAAGTATGCAAGAGCTTTTCAAAAATTAGTATGGAAACTTAAATGTCATCTAGACCAGGAAAGAGCTCTACCCTACAGGCAAATAATTCTGTCTTTTATGCTTCTCTAGCAAACTGATCTAGCAGTACAAAAATCAGAATCTCCCAAATTCATTTGGTCTAAACAGGATGTGTCATGTGAGTTGATAGCTATTACTGTATCAGCATGGATCTGCATATTTTATAACTTCTATAAAATAATCAAAATGCACGAATGGTAGAATTTTCAGTACATGAAGATGTTCCTCCTTGACTTAAGATGAAATATACCCAACTCCTTTAGGAATGTCAACAATACAATGCAATTCCACACTACAGGGGCATGTGTGTGAATATTACCATCTCATAGGTAAGATCTTTTCCCACCAAACTGTCACTTTCTGCCCCAGCCTGGAGTATGGACTTGGGGGGAGGTGATATTCTGGCTCTGATACTCCCCCCCCATATGACATTTGATGAAGCAACTCCATTGTCAACGTTGTGTGTGTGTATGTGTGTATGGGAGATAAAGAGAAGAGGCACTGATGTCACTGGGAAATTAATCAGTATGCCTAATTAAAAATTGTATTAAAATAGCTGAAATTTTAAATGGAAGAATAACCAATAAAACTGTAATAAACAAAAAATGCCTAAATAGCATTGCTTCCTCCTATTTCTGTAACAGTATGATTTCACTGCCATTCTGTTTTAATAACTTTTGTACATAACACTGTGCATGTGCCATTTCCCACATCTTTTAGTTAGTTCATGCCTTCACCACGTGCACCCTCCACTACACATTAATGTACATTTATGCATGTGCATTCATTTGCAAATTAATACCGATACAAAACAAAAATAGAAAGGCCTATTCGTTCCAATTGTTTGGGTTATGAAAACCAATGGAGCTAACAACGAACAATTGTAATCCAGTCATTCATTCATCGCTGCTGCCTGAAGGAGTACAGAATGGCATTTGACAGCTTCTCTACCAAAACCCATTTCTCATCAGTTCAGCAAGGGATCTGGCAGGGAAGCTGCCAAAGTGTCCTTTGATGGCTAGCCAGCAGGCTGGCAGATTGCTCTGCTCTCCAAGGAATTCATCGTGATCTGTAAGACCTCTAGCTGAGCATGGAGAGGCTGGCAAAAGAGAACAAATCCCCAGCGTTGCTGTAGTCCTAGTGCTCTGCTGAGGAACTTGAAAATCACTTTGATAGCTTCTTTGCTCAGCACTGGGACAACTTCAGCATGATGCTGATGCATGCAGGCTGGGCTGATGTAGCATGTTGTAGCAGTCCCAGTGTGGAAGAAGAGACCCTATTCCTCCCTTGTAACGCAACCAAGCAGTTCTGTGTTTGGACTGTAACTCACACAATGCAAGCTGGAAAAGCTTTACTGAATAGAAAAAAAAATAAGCAAAGGCTTTAAAAACACAAGTTACAGTTCTGTAGCAAGGAATAATAAAATAAGAAATCTGACTAGCTAAATACTTAGGAATCTTGCATAGCATATGTGTTAACTAAGGCATGAGGTTTCTTGAGCATAGTAGAAGTCTAACTGACAGCATAACAGCAAGAAGGGAGAGAAAGAAGAAAGGGTGAACTAACTTATGGATAGCTAAACTTATGGAAGAGCAGGCCAGTAACAGGTGACCCCTAGCAACCAATCATGAGGGTGTCAGGCTTGACATTTCTGGATGGCACAGGCTGGTTTGAGCCGGTTTGGCGTTCCCAGGGAAGAAGTCTCCTTTCTCAACTCTGTTCCCAGCTGGATCACATAAACTAATTAACAAGAGTTTGGGAAGTCGTCCTTGACTGATAAGACACCTGTGAATGCAAAGACAGTTAGGCATGTGATGTCAAGTTACAGGCAAATGGATTCTGTCTTGACACAGCCCAGCACAACAGCCCAGCACAACTGTACATTTCTAAAACTTCATTTCCATTGAAATCAATGAGGAGGCATAGGGGTTAAGAAAACAAATAATTTCAATTATAAATTGATTGAAAACAAATGACAATTTTTATTTAAAAAACACAAAATTTATATATCCCTAGAAAGCACAAAGGAGCCCTGTGGTGCAGAGTGGTAAGTTGCAGTGCGGCAGTCCAAGCTCTGCTCACGACCTGAGTTTGATCCCGACTGAAGTCGGTTTCAGGTAGCTTGCTCAAGGTTGACTGAGCCTTCCATCCTTCCGAGGTTGGAAAAATGAGTACCCAGCTTGCTTGGGGTAAAGGGAAGATGACTGGGGAAGGCACTGGCAAACCACCCCATAAACAAAGTCTGCCTAGTAAGCGTCGGGATGTGATGTCACCCCATGGGTCAGGAATGACCCGGTGCTTGCACAGGGGACCTTTACTTTTACCTTATGGAGCACAAAGCACTGTAGTAAAGCAGTGACCATGCATGTGGTTGCTGAAACCCAGCATGGTATAGTGGTTAGAGTGACAGATGAACCTGGGTTCAGTTCCTTGCTCTGTCATAAAGCTCATTGAGACATGATCTCTGGGACTAACCTAATAACATAGGAAGAGCCCTGCTGAATCAGACCAGTGGTACATCTAGTCCAACATCTGTTTTCACACAGTGACCAACCAGTTTCCCTGGAGGATCAACAAACAGGTCGTAGACTCCAGGCCATCCCTTGATGTTGGCTTTTGGAGGTTAACTGACTTGGAGGCTCCCTTTATTCACCCTGACTATCCTCCATGAATCTGTTTGATCCCCTTTTAAAATCATCTAAGCTTGGGGCCATCATTGCACAATAATGTTACTTATTCTGAATCACAAACTGGATGGTATTCACTAAAATGAGCAGTTAGTACACAAGCTCAAAGTGGTCTTTGATTATTGAGCTAAAACACCGACTGTTCTTAAATCCATGATCAAGGCATCCTGGAGTGAGCATGCATCTTAGAGCCAGGGAGACCCAGCTTCAAATCCCCACTCAGCCGTGAAGCTTGCTAAATGACTTTAGGCTAATCATCCTCTCTCAGGCAAGCCAACTGGCCCGGCTCTTCCTTAAGGTTCCTGATGCAGGCAATGTAGCCTACCTCATAATGGTATATTTATACATCCCTACCTGCCTGCTAATGCCAGCACATTTGTACTTGCACAATTTTAGCATACATAATTGAATTAAATGTAGAAGGCAGGCTCATTTCCCCAGCACAAGATCACAGTGAGAAGTTCATTTACAACCTTCTTCACTGACCCTGCTAAGGTCACTGCCTACCATCTCCATTATAAAAAAGGAATGATGCTTTCATGCCCCAGTGCTGTATAGCTGAGAAGATGAAGATTTTTCATCAACCAAATTCTTCCATTTATCTGAACATCTGTGCATTCTACTGTGAGGAAACACCCATGGTTTATTAATAATTGCAAGTTAATGCAACATAAAATACATCTGATTGCCAAATTGTTTAAAAGCTCTAGCAGTGGCACATTGAGGGAAAGGTTTACACCCAAGAATGAATTCACTTATTTCCTATTTATTCTTTTTTCTACTTTAGTGGATAAATGACATTTAAATTAAATGACGGTGTGAAGTGCATAGTGATTTTGAATGTAGCGATTAAAACTGAAATTGTACCTGACAACTAACAATGGGTGAAAGTGATGGATTTTAGTTTGCATGTATTTGACACCGGAAAAAAGAGGGAGAGATTTTTTGATTACTGTAGCATGAAAAGGTGACATTTCAACACAGAAAAAGGCAAGTCTATTAAGTATAGCTACCCTTTTTTAATTTAAAATAACTGAGATTTATAAGATACAATAAACTGATTGACTTCCTTGTCAGAGGCCTGAAAGGCAACCATTGGGGTTGTTTTCCAGAAGGGCAGTTTCCCAGAATTCATTTCAGGTAAAAAAATATGGGTTATGCCAGTAACCATTTCTGTCAACTCAAACAGGCTAATGCATTCTGTCTCTCCATTCAGTGTGAGATTTCCTGAGCCAGCTGTTGAATATAGCTAAGCAACACCAAATAGACCCTGAGAGGCATGACTGTCTACCCTTCAATGGCATTTCTAAATTATTGTGTTTAAGACTGAGAGAAGTTGAGCCATTTTACATGAAACCACATGGAGATCTTCCTGTTTTCCAACCAGGCAGGTCAGTGGTAGTAGGGAAGAGAGGGTTTCCACAGTCCAATCTAATGTAGGGATGCAGACGTATAGCAATCAGTCATGCTCAAATACCCAGCAGTTCAACTCAGGTCCTGCTCGCGAGTCACAATTTAATAACTCAAAAGACTATGATACCAGAGGAGGCTGGCTCTTTTCCCCATTTTTTTGTGCCATCAAGTCACAGCTGACTTATGGTGACCCCCTGGGATTTTCAAGGCAAGAGACATTCAGAGATGGTTTGCCATTGCTTGCCTTCACATCATGACCCTGGTATTCCTTGGAGGTCATCCATTCAAATACTAATCAGGGCTGACCCTGCTTAGCTTCTGAGATCTACACCCCATTTTAAAAGAATAATATAGATAATATATTTTCTGTTTTTCTCAGAATGCTTTGGTTGATCTTTTGTTCACATAATTTGTCAATTTTGCCATTATGGCGTATTCACCTTGTTTACTCTCCCAATCCTCTCTGGAAGGGCACTCTTCTGTTTTCCATCTTGCTGCAAATATAACTCTGGCTGCCAGGAGAGATAGTTTGTGTGCCTCCCCTCCCCCCCCCCCGCCATCCATAGATGTCTCAGAGTGCTTGCCAACCTAAACAACAACAAGCATCACCCTCACTAATCCTGCCAACCCCAGTAGGGCCTCACCAATACCTAATGGACCAGTCTATCCTCTTAGAAACAGCAATGTTAAGCAGAAGAAAAGAGGCAACCTTCCAGGGCAGTTTGAAGGGAACATAAAAATTACTGCTTGGCCCCTAAACAGCCAGCTAATTCCACACTGCTGCCCAGGGGGTTGGGTGAAAAGCTTGGCCATTAGCATCTCAACCACACTGTAAATCTTCCAGTGGGATGTTACCATCCACCCCCCCACCCCCCACCCCGTGCCCAGCTATGGCAGGAAACGTGCTTCTCTAATAAATGTAGTCATTTAAGTAGGGAAAGCAGTCACAAGCTGCAACAACCAAGTTGGCAGGCACAAAGCTGCTCAGTATTTGCAGGGAATATGAATTCTCCTTGTCTCTAATCAGGGGGCTTTCAACACAGTATGGTTGCCCGATGAGCAACTTCAGTGAAAAACTCACCGACCAGAAACAGCAATGCTGTATCGCTGCTATATGCATACATCATTGCATTCACTCTTTTGATACAGAATTGAACACAGGCAACCACTTGCACATTCAGAAGTGCCAGCTTATTTGTGACACCTAATGGGTCTGTTTTATAATCATCCCCTTCACAACGGATGTAGAATAGTCTAACAGGCAGATTCAGTGCACGCTGAGCAGGCCAATCTAGTCTAGGCAATGCTTTTGCAAGCTATCAGCTCCTAGCAGTTAACAATGGTTAATTCTTGGTAAATCAGCATTGTCTGAACATTCGGAGACTGTTTCTCGATCAGGGTCTCTTTCTACTGGAAACAGAATTATAATGGGAATTCCACATTATGTTTAATATAGTGGTTTACATCCATTAATTCTGCAACACCACAACTCCACAGAGTGTTATTTCCCAAGAGGAAACGAGACCTGGAAATGATTAAATTCCCAGTTCTGATAAGGAAGTTGTCAAGTGTAAAATTTGACTTTTTTGTTGAGCATAAGGGGTGCCGTTTCGGCAGGGGGGAAGAAAGTTACCGTGGAACTAGGATGCGCGCTAGGTTTCCATTTCTTGGGGATCAGGATAAATGGAAAGAACAGGCCAGAGCACAGAGGCTACACTAACAGCTCCTGCCAGAAAGCTATACACAGCTGTACATAGACTCAGAGAAGGAAACCAGCAGTCGGATAATTGCTCTGGCTGCTTGTTGGCAGCTCCAGATCCCAGAGCACAAGTTCAGCGCTTGCCCTGCTGCAATGAGAGCAGAAGGCAGCAGCAGGCAAGAGATGTGCTGTGGGAAAGAGTAATTAAAAATACTCAAGTATTAAACTAGTCCTAGCCCATATTCCGAGAGAGGTGCACACCTGCACATGTTCCAGTGCTCCCCAGTTCCGCACCTTCTCCTACCACAGTAATAGCTTCCCTTACATTTAACAAAAGAATATTCTTACAACATCCCCCATTAGGTATGTAATTAATCATTTGTGGTACCATAATTTTACCATGGCACACTAGCAATGATAAAAACAATGATTTTTTTAAAAAAAATCTGCATATTTTAGCAAATAAAAGAATTATGAATTCATTTTTCCTCTCCATACTAAATCGATCTTTTAATTAAACATTTTCTGGCTTTTGTTTCCTCTTTACTGTTAAAAATAATGGGTATTTTGCTTTACTTACTTTAAAATGTCAGAGCAGCCAGGTGATGGTGATCACCAGCCTGAATGCACTTTCTGCCAGGTATATAAAAGCATGTTTGCTCATTCCGTAGGGAAGGCTGGCTCAGCAATGCCATGTAAAGCCAAAACATTGCTACACATCAGGACTGAAAACAAACAAGAAAACAACTCAGAACCACTGGAATGCAACATTTAATCACTCCATCATCTGAACTCTCCAATAAAACAAGTGATTTTAATTTCAGATTAAATGGTCAGTGTGAGAATTTACTGAGTCATCAACATAACAAAAGGAATGATCAACCAGCAGCTGCCGCAACAGATAAGGGGAGAGCTATTTTGAGACATTAATCCTAAACACATCTACTCACAGCTCTACACTAGTCTGTTCAATGGGGTATTCTTAGCACTGTTCATCCACAAACCTTTAGCAACAGGTTTCAGTATTAACATCAAATTTACTATCAAGGTATGTCTATTTGTAAACTAGGCAGTTCACTGCAATTTTGGCTGTTGGGTTAAAAGAACCCATGTGAATCCATGACATTCAGATTGAACCAGCAAATTCCCAAAATGTGGCCTCATTCCGAAAAGAGGCCTATAGTAGAATAACCGTGTTAGAATTTTTAAGACTCCTGTAAGGCTCACAGCTGATATGCAAGACCAGTATGGTAGTGATTAGTGTTGGACTAGGAACAAGGGCTTGGAAGACCCTGGTTCAAATCCTAGCCCTGCCATGAAACTCAGTCTGTGGCCATCTCAGCCCAACTTATCTCACAGTGCACTGTGAAGACAAAACGGAGGAGTGGAGAATTATATATGCTGCCCTGAGCTCCTTGGAGGAAGGACAGGATGAAACATATAAAATAAGAGAGACAGGGCAAGAGCATCAGGTGCTTTATTGTGCCAAAATGGTTCCTTCCTCACTGAGCACTACTCTTTAAGCAAAGGAGGCAGAACACCCACATACGCCTGCAAGGCAGCTCTGGACATCAAACCAGGGATTATTAGTAGCTCTTCCACTCAGGTCAGTAAGAACTATGGTTGCTCAGGCTTGTGCTTTCTTGATGGCTTCTCCTGTACTATGAATAGGGTTGCCAGGTCCCTCTATGCAACCGACGGGAGGTGTTTGGGGCAGAGTCTGAGGAGGGTGGGGTTTGGGGAGGGGCTTCAATGCCACAGAGTCCAATTGCCAAAGTGGCCATTTTCTCCAGGTGGTCAGTTGTAATAGCAGGAGATCGTCAGCTACTACCTGGAGGTCGGCAACCCTAACTATGAACAGGCTTCCTGAGAATGTGACAAAACACCCAGCCTTGCACGGTTTTGGGAGGCTCTGTAAAGCAAAGCTTTTCTGACATACTTTTGGTAGTTCATGGTGAAGACAGTGGTTTGCTTTATTTTATGTATACTTTTGTTGATAAGCATTTGTAGATGTTTTTAAATTTGATGTACCCAGTTTGGGGTTCCAAATGAGCAGAAAAGCAGGATAGAAATATTTTAAACAAATAAATAAAATGGTGCTTGCTCCGTAGGTACCTCATGTGGTCCTAGAAGCAAGCATGCCATCACTGTGGCTCACAAAGAATCAGAGAAGAATAAGATTGCTTTCATGCCAATGGCACACTGAGGTTTCAGATGTCTTTTCTTAAAAGTTCCTCCACTAAAAACAACCCTCATTTACCAAATATTTTTTTTGTTTTAATATTGAAAGCTCTTGTGCAGCTTGAGTAATTTAAAGGATTATATATTTTGTGCTGGTTTGTTGGAAGGAAATTAATTCACATATTACTCTAAGGAAGGTCCCACTTGGTAAAGCACTTGCTGGGAAAAGGTTATTTGTAATGACCAAATTCGTCACTGTTTGGAATCTCATAAAGGTCACAGGAGAAGGTTTTTCCACTTGTTTTAAATAAAATTCTGTATTTTAGAAATAAATATGCTTTACTTTCATTTCATAGAAATATCAAAGCTGTTTGCACTATAATTTACTTTTTGAGCTCCTGACATTTACCCAGCTGACTGTCTTTGGAGAACAATCTCTTGATTTGGCAGAGAAGCACCAAAGGTACAAAACCTGTCAATTGCAAATTGCAAGGCGATGCACTCCAAAGTCCAGGAGTCTCATACCATAAAGGGCTCACCTTGTAAAATATATTGTTGTTTCTAATCAACTGCCCAAACCCAGAAAGATCTGGCTCATAAAGACAATGAAATCTGATTTTAGACTTCTGCCTACAGGCAATTAAATGGCTTTGACAAATGGAGCATTCATAAAGTGCAAATTCAACCTGCTACTCAAGTACAGTTTTAATTTTGATTGCTTCTGCTCCTTTGCCTCCCACATTTAATTAGCCAACCATTCCTGCAGTTTTTGTCTCCAAATACTTCTAAAGTTTGCTCTTCCATTCGCAGTCTCCCTTTTTGCAATAAAAGTAAGATTTATGTGAACCTGATAAATTGATTATTTGGTCCTACAGGCCTGGAGAATAAGTCTTAATTGAGCATGTAGGTAGAGCTCCAACAAGACCCAATCAGCACAATACAGGAAGCTACCTGACACTAGGGTTGCCAGCTCCGGGTTGGGAAATACCTGGAGATTTGGGGGGAAGAGCCTGAGGAGGGTGGGGTTTGGAGAGGGGAGGGACTTCAATGTAGGGTTGCCAACCTCCGGGTAGTAGCTGTAGATCTCCCATCCAAATACTCACCAGATCTTAGTCCAGCACCTTAACCAATACACCATACTGGCTCTCCTTGTTTGTCTACCAGATTTTTTTTAAAAAAAGCAGCTATAACCCCAGTTGGAAATCCCAGTTTGGTACCACACCTGGTTTCTTGAAACATGTACATTCCAACATCACAACTAATTGGGGATTGATTAAAACATAGTTTATAATCTCCAGGTTATCATGACATCTGAAATCAATCCTACTGTAAGGTTAGAACTGAATTTTATAGTTGCCATAGGGCTACTGTCAAAAATTACATCCTTGTGTTAACTTTAGTCCTCTGCATTATATTATTATTCGTACATGTGATGATGTTGTCATGTTAATTGTTTTCTTGCCCTTACTCCACATCAGGATCTTGCCTGAAATGAACATCAGAAGTGGCCCAACAAAACTTTTTTCCTTTACTGACATAACCCCCTCCATGGATATCAATTTTTTTCTTGTCCTTACAGTTGCACTGCCCAGTTCTGCCTCTCACCCTTTCCACTAGTAGATCCATACTCAGACCACTGACCCTGCACAAACGGAGACATTTATGCTTAAATCAACACTTGGCACCCTAGCACTGCTCCAGCATAGGATCAAATTATTATAGACACCCAGGCCATTTATGCTTGGTAATTAGCAGCACATTCCAGGCTGAAGTGCCCCACATATTTTTTTTTCTTTACGCTGAACCATCATTCCAGACATCACTGTGAAGCCAGCACATACCTGCTTCACATTTCTTAAGAGCCCCTTTAACACAACCTTTTGTATTTGCACCACCCCCACATCGAAGCATTCACTGAAGGAAGCATACAGAATCCCAGCATGCAGAATCCCTAGCTATGTAAACGACTATTGCTAATGGCTATGCAAATGAAGGAATGAAGGAGCAGGTGAGTGGGGTGTGTGGCATTTGTTTGACTTTTTCCTCTTGCATTGGGACCCATGAATAGTCATTTTAAAGGTCGGATTTAAAAAATAAGCACTGAGCGAGGAGCAGAATCGACCCTGCACAAATGGCCCCAGAGTGAGATATGGTTCATCCTGTTTTAACTATTTGAAACCTAGTGGGCTTTAATATAATAATCCAGTCTCAAACTAAACATTGCAATTCTGAACAATTATGACCCATTGATAAATAACATCCTCTGTGATTCATCTGCTCTTTGGTTCCCAAGATAGTGTAATTGCTTTTCTGAGGCCTGTTGTGCCACTCTGCCAGAATACGGTGTTATAAACAAAATTAGCTGCATTCTATTGTAAATTAACCTATGCATGCTTGTAAGTGAATAAGAAGAAACGTTTTCTTGAATAAAATATGACAGAACTATCAACAATTATCATGACAAAAGGATAAATATTTAATTCTGGTGAGGGCTGGAATACAGTAATTGAAGTAGCAGGTTGCCACTCTGTTCCATAATTTAAAAAATATCCAAAAGCAGCAGTAGGATACAATAACGGTACCTTTATTAGGACCAACTAAAGCAAGTTTTGAATTCACTAGAACTCTTCTCTAGAATGAATATTAAGCAATTCATTTTACAAAAACACACAAATGAGGGGTTTTTTGGCATGATGGAAAGCCCAAATGTGTACATTGTAATTGTCTTCAGATGGAACAGAAGAGATGGTATGCAGAATTAATTAGGTGCAATAAAGATCTCCAGTTCTACTAAATGCTACTGGGGCAAAGCCACAACGGCTGCTTGAAAATATAAACACCAGCAGTCGTTCCTATCTGTCTCCAGCACTAACCAGCACACATGGGTCCTTAGAGAAGTAAAGGGAAAGACTGCATTAGCAAAGGAAGGGAAGTTTAATTTTAGGAGGTTCTCTAGAGTCAGTAAAAGCCAGATTGTATAGTGGTACTTAGTGGTTGTAGAGCTTGTGTTCCTCCTAGGACTTGCATTCTGCATGTTTAGACTTTTCAACATGCCCAAACGACATATGTGTCTCCCCTCCTCCTTTGCTTTAGTCTCCAGCCTGAAGAACTCTGATGCACTCAAAAGCTTACTCTTGTCTTTGTCACATTTCTGTATTATCCTACTGAAAAATTAATTGATCAGTTATATTGTATACAAAGCTAGACTGAATTTTGTTTATGAAATAAAAAAATGGCCAAGGTACAGCTTATCACAAGGGCATAAAGGCTGCATGAAGAGTATTGGGTCACAGAACTGAACTCTGCAAGCATTGATAATCTCTAATAATGGTGACTCTGTGAGTTTGATTAGACAGAGAATACTGAAACAAGCAAAGAAGTTAATGAACAAAATTCATTCTGATCAAAATTTGATTTGTTAAACTCCAAATACACATCCCTAATGACCTATGTGCACAGGATTCAGATGAATGTTTGACGTTCCTTAGCTGTCAGCATGAAGCCCATGTGCTCAAGAACCCTCTGGTTCATGGCAAACATAATTTTGTACTGTAGCCTAATACACCCTACTAGGACAGTCCCCTTGAGGCTAGATAGATGACAATGTGAAATTGACATCTTATGGAACTTAATTATATTGTCTGATATGACAATATGTCATTATGAGAGCCATCTGGTGAATTTTGAACTGAATTTACCATTCTGTTTTCCAATGGTCATTCATCCTCATTTAAAGTCTTTTAATTTATACTCATATGAATTAACACAACATGACCCAAAACTGCTCCTTTTCTTCAGAGAGGTGGGAGCCCTATGTACCATGTGTGGGATGAGAGAAAAGAAATGATAAGCAAGCAATTTTCCCCATTAGAAAATATACAGTTGTAAAGGGATGTATGTTGATTATTAGCTAATTTCTTGCAATGATACCATAATAGCAAATTATTTCAGTAAAGAGGAAGCTGGTTGCCATAAAGAGAAAAGAATAGTGAGAATGGGATAGAAACAAAAGATCTAGACAAACAAGATGAGAAGAGGAAGTAAAACTTGGTGGATCCAAAGATCCAAAGATTTTGTCTGTAGGCGCTTAGCCTGGACTTGGAGGAAGATATGCTAAGAGAGAAAGACCTGTTGTGGACCCACGGGCAAGCGGCTCCAAGGGAAGGAGAAGTAACGTTAAGTAAACACACATACACATGCTCTTTGGGTGTAAATGGCCACAGTTTTTATTGATCACAACAGAATGGAGCATTGGCGGAAAAACATGGGGGCGGATCCAAGATATCGAGTCACCACCCTGTAACTCGATACACGTATCGAAAGCTTCGATAAACAGCCCAACCACCAGTGGGCACAGCACCGGAGTAGCACTTATGAGGCCCCACCAGGACGGGCATCTCTGTGTGGAGC
This sequence comes from Euleptes europaea, assembly GCF_029931775.1. Taxonomy (NCBI): domain Eukaryota; kingdom Metazoa; phylum Chordata; class Lepidosauria; order Squamata; family Sphaerodactylidae; genus Euleptes; species Euleptes europaea. Next base: position 60,151,855 of record NC_079313.1, read on the forward strand.
CAGTGCCACCTGGGATTGGAGCACCCACTGCAGGCCCCTTAGCTGGGCATCGTTGTTGTACTCCATCCCAAGACCCCTTATGGGGGTCCCCATAAACGGGAAGGAAAAGCACATCTTCCCTTCTTGGATCTGACCCCATGGAAAAACCAGCCCGAACAAACTGTGACAAAGAATGCAAACAACATAACCAGAACACAGGGAGGGTGGGCGGGTAACCTCGCTGTCCCGCTGCAAAGAGGACGGCAGCTGGGCTGCGCTGGCTTAAGTAGGCACAGGGAGGGGTGACGTCAGGACACCCCACCCGCCTTGAGAAGGGAGGGGGAGAAACCGTGAGGCAAGCATGGCCTCGCGAGACGGCAGCAGCCCAACCTGAGGGACCATCTCCCCTTCCCCTGTATCCTGCCCGGTAAGTCCACAAGGGTGGGACCTGTTTATTCAGGTCCCTCTTTTTTTTGCATTCAAAAGTCTTGATTCTACTCTTTCCTGCTTATTTGTTCTATTTTTTTTCAATTATAAACTACTTTGGGTCCCCACTGGAGAGAAAAAAGGGTTGTGTGTGAGTGTGTGTGTATGTGTGCATATGGAAGTCATACAGGCATAGACTACCTCAGCATATACATCTCCTGAGTAGCTGCTTCCATCCAAAGTTTAGGGCATGACAGGCCTGAGGAGGTTTAGTTAACCACTGACAAGAGTAGGAAAAACAGGTAAAATCCTCTTTCTCCTGTTATTTGAACCTTCTTGGTGTAGTCAGAAGTGCTGTGCATTCTCATGTCATCAAAAAGGGAAATGAATCAACAGTACAATGCTCTTCAGCACCTCCCATCTTAAAAACCAAGGGCTTGGATCCTATGCCTTTGTTCTATATGTGCTTCTCTTTGTCCACTGAAGAGATGGTTCTCTGCTGCGGAGCACATTTCTCTGGTGATAGCTACTTCATGGCTCCTTGAAAAAACATTGGTTTTGCACAAATGGAACTGCCTAGCACCAGAAGAAGTACATTTCGTAGTGGAATACAGCCTTGGCAATGGCCGAAGAGAAGTACATACAGAACAAAGGCATGCCCTTAAGCAGGAGCTGCTATTTCAAAAAGCTCCTGCCCCCACCGTGGAAGCTACACTGTCCTTGCCCCACACCATTGGGAAGCCACCCTCACTGTCCTTCCGGCTCAACTGCTAAGGATGAAGACAGTTCCCTGAGCCAGCGGGTTATTGGCTGTACAACCGGTGGGGAATGTGGAGGGGCTCCATTGGTGCTGGTCAATATTATTCTGATCCCTAGGTACTGTCGGAAATGGGGGAAGGGGGAAAGCGCAGCATCTCTTAGCACACATGTCTGTGTAGGTGATGAAAGGCAATGCACAGCAGCAATAGCTGAGATGAGTTCTGCCCTTAATGAAGCAGCTTTTGGCAGATGCATTAATTGACCCATAGAAGTGACTTTGGTTCTACAGATCAGTGTAATTACTCTAGTTTAACCCAGTTATATGTCTCATGACATCCTTCTGGGGTGTGGGGACAATCAGTGCCTCTTAACAAGCAGAGACAACAAGGTGGCAGTAGTCGAGTTCTGCTAGATTGTGCTAATTTGAGTGAATTATATAGGATATGTTAAAGTCTCACCATTACTGTTTTTTAACCGCTTACTCAAAAATGTCCCTTGAATTATGACTACTTCTTGGGAGGCACATCCGCTTGCTGTCCTTTACATTAGATCAGGGTTTAAATAATAATATAAATTTACAATAAATCACTACAGGAAATTCACACTAATGGAACTTACCCTGCTGTGTGTGATTGAAAACTATGACCTCCGTTTCCAACCTCATTGTAACTGAGGCTATATTTTAAATCAAGCAAGGCATTGTTCTTCGAAAGCAGTGCTGGATGGCCTATTCGCTAATCAAAATCTCTCTGCAGATTTATTTCAGTTTTGTCATCCACAATAAAAGCAGAACAGATTCTCAGGTGACCTGAAGGATAGTGCAACCCAAGTCAATGACTCTATGACCATTTGAAGTTGTCTGATATATTGTTTTCAGGCAACAGAGCACACTCTTGATGTCATAGTAGTGTACCTGTCATAAAAGCTAAATAATAATTGTCGAAGGCTTTCACGGTCAGAGTTCATTGGTTCTTGTAGGTTATCCGGGCTGTGTAACCGTGGTCTTGGAATTTTCTTTCCTGACGTTTCGCCAGCAACTGTGGCAGGCATCTTCAGAGTAGTAACACTGAAGGACAGTGTCTCTCAGTGTCAAGGGTGTAGGAAGAGTAATATATAGTCAGAAAGGGGTTGGGTTTGAGCTGAGTATTGTCCTGCAAAAGTATTGTCCTGTAAGTATCAAGATAATGTGCTAATGAGGGTATGGTATGTTAATATGGAACCATTGTATCCTGAAGTGGTCTGTTAATGTGTGTAATCCAAAGCTAATCTGTATGGTTATTGTTGAATGTTGTCTTTGTCTGGAGGTTTTTCAGGGCAGGAAGCCAAGCCTTATTCATTCTTAAACTCTCCTCTTTTCTGTTAAAGTTGTGCTGATGTTTATGAATTTCAATGGCTTCTCTGTGCAATCTGACAAAATAGTTGGTAGAATTGTCCAGTCTTTCAGTGTCTTGGAATAAGACCCTGTGTCCTGTTTGTGTCAGTCCATGTTCAGCCACTGCTGATTTCTCAGGTTGGCCAAGTCTGCAGTATCTTTCATGTTCTTTTATCCTTGTTTGTATGCTGCGTTTTGTGGTCCCGATGTAAACTTCTCCACAGCTGCAAGGTATACGATATACTCCTGCAGAGGTGAGGGGGTCTCTTTTGTCTTTTGCTGATCGTAGCATTTGTTGTATTTTCTTGGTGGGTTTAAACACTGTTTGTAGGTTATGTTTTTTCAAAAGTTTCTCCATCCTATCAGTGACTCCTTTAATAAATGGCAAGAATACCTTTCCTATAGGAGACTGTTTTTCTTGAGTTTTCTGATTTTTGTTTGGTTTAATGGCCCTTCTGATTTCATTCTTGGAGTAGCCGTTTGCTAGCAGTGCGTGATTTAGATGGTTAGTTTCTTCCTTGAGAAACTGTGGTTCACAGATCCGTCTTGCACGGTCCATTAATGTTTTGATTATTCCTCTTTTCTGTCGGGGGTGGTGGTTGGAGTTTTTGTGTAAGTAGCGATCTGTGTGAGTTGGTTTCCGGTAGACCTTGTGACCTAACTGAAGGTTTGATTTACGGATGACAAGGGTATCAAGAAATTTCTTGATACCCTTGTCATCCGTAAATCAAACCTTCAGTTAGGTCACAAGGTCTACCGGAAACCAACTCACACAGATCGCTACTTACACAAAAACTCCAACCACCACCCCCGACAGAAAAGAGGAATAATCAAAACATTAATGGACCGTGCAAGACGGATCTGTGAACCACAGTTTCTCAAGGAAGAAACTAATCATCTAAATCACGCACTGCTAGCAAACGGCTACTCCAAGAATGAAATCAGAAGGGCCATTAAACCAAACAAAAATCAGAAAACTCAAGAAAAACAGTCTCCTATAGGAAAGGTATTCTTGCCATTTATTAAAGGAGTCACTGATAGGATGGAGAAACTTTTGAAAAAACATAACCTACAAACAGTGTTTAAACCCACCAAGAAAATACAACAAATGCTACGATCAGCAAAAGACAAAAGAGACCCCCTCACCTCTGCAGGAGTATATCGTATACCTTGCAGCTGTGGAGAAGTTTACATCGGGACCACAAAACGCAGCATACAAACAAGGATAAAAGAACATGAAAGATACTGCAGACTTGGCCAACCTGAGAAATCAGCAGTGGCTGAACATGGACTGACACAAACAGGACACAGGGTCTTATTCCAAGACACTGAAAGACTGGACAATTCTACCAACTATTTTGTCAGATTGCACAGAGAAGCCATTGAAATTCATAAACATCAGCACAACTTTAACAGAAAAGAGGAGAGTTTAAGAATGAATAAGGCTTGGCTTCCTGCCCTGAAAAACCTCCAGACAAAGACAACATTCAACAATAGCCATACAGATTAGCTTTGGATTACACACATTAACAGACCACTTCAGGATACAATGGTTCCATATTAACATACCATACCCTCATTAGCACATTATCTTGATACTTACAGGACAATACTTTTGCAGGACAATAATCAGCTCAAACCCAACCCCTTTCTGACTATATATTACTCTTCCTACACCCTTGACACTGAGAGACACTGTCCTTCAGTGTTACTACTCTGAAGATGCCTGCCACAGTTGCTGGCGAAACGTCAGGAAAGAAAATTCCAAGACCACGGTTACACAGCCCGGATAACCTACAAGAACCAATAAATAATAATTGATGGAGAGTTGTGGCTAAGAGACTGAATAAGGAAGTTTCTGGTTTAAATCTTGCCATGAATTCAGTTGGTAGCCTGAGGCATTCCAAATGTACCTTGGGGGTGGATATCTAATAGTGAACTAGCTGGCTGATGTATAAATAACACAAGCTGCAGAACCAGGCCACCCACAGAAAAGACAGGGCTTTCTTTCTACTCAGGATGACTCTCTAGTTTGCAGGATGAAAATGACTTTCTAAATTAATGAAAAGAAAAAAGAAATCAAGCCCCCAAACTTGCCTCCTAACAACCAAATGTGTTCTCGGAGACTCAGAATGCTGAGAGCAATTGAGAGTTACTCAAAGAAGAAAGGGGGAGGAGAAAACATCCACCTACTCAAGCTCCTTAGGACTTACAGAAGCCTAAGGAGGAGACTGAGGATGGAATTTCCAAATTGTTTTCCCCTCCCCCCCAACACAATTCCTTGCAGGCCCCCACCTTATCACTATAGCAATCGATAAAGCAACTGCCTTCTACTGAAAGCAGGAAAACCACCCACAGACAAGATAACAGAGTCTACATGTTCAGAGGACTGACTGAGTATGCAAGAAAATATAGATTAATAGATTAAACAAAAGGAATATAAAAACAACTGATCTGATAAGGACTAAATATGCTCTAAGAGCATTGAATATTAGGAGCTACTGCATATATTTATTTTGCATTTATTTATTTATAACTCACTTTTCTCCCCAGTTGAGACTCAAACCAGCTTAGAACATCACTCTTCCCTCCTCCATTTTCTCACAACAACCCTGTGAGGTGGGCTAGGCTGAGAGTTTGTGACAGGCCTCACCCAGTGAGTTTCCATGGTAGGAGTGGAGATTCAAACCCAGATTACCCAGCAACCTAGTCCAGCATCCTATCTGCTGCGCCATCCCATGTCCATTTGAGTAAAAAACGGAGGTGCTGCTCAAGCCCCTGAAAGCTTCCAGGAGGAGGAGATCAGGGGAATACGAAATTGGTTTCCCTTCTCATGATTCCTTGCAGACCCCCCAGCCACCCATCTCACTCAGTACCAAAGTGCATGCACAAGTGTCTATCAGGATGGTGCGGAAATAGAGCCACTGAAGACAAGGAAAGGATCTCTGTATACACCTCCCCAGCCTCCAAACTGGTTTTGATGATAGTGCATGCTTATTACCCTCAGAATGTTGAAAGCAATGCTGTTGGGGGTTGGACTAGTGCATAAAATGACAGGTACCTGAGTTGCTCTGACCCAGGGAGATAGGCAAAGTTGTGCCGGAAGATAGAAATAGCATACTGTTATAATCAAGCATCTTGTGTGAGTTCTTTTGAATGGGAGGGAGAGCCAGAGAGAACTGGGGATGGGGTGGTTCCCAGCAGCCATAACCAAGAGTCTATTAACAATGAAACAAAGGTGCAGAAAAAATTGGCCTTTTTAAGCCCCTAAAAAGGGTATCGGTTGGGGGAGCAATTTCCCACTCCCTCACACTGCAGTATCTCACAAGCCGGCTTCCAACTGTTACAGAATAATATTCATTCACCTTACAATTTTGTTGTAAAGACTGCAAGACGATAATGTATGCGCAGTGCATCAAACACTTCACAAGACTATATATAAACACTATGTTTTATGTACTAGTTAAGAATCTGAGGTGCAACAACTGAAAATTCACTTTGGTTCTTTGATAAGTGCTGTTAAATTTCAGCTTAAAAGCAAAAACACAATAATTAAATGCTGCTTGGGTTTCTATGGTTTATTTTAAGATTATTTTGGGACCCAGTTTATAAAATTTGGATGCTTCTGTAAATATGTTAACACAAACGCATTGACTGAGACTGAGGTGATGTATTTTCTTTTTATTTGATTTTCTCCATGTAATTAGCATGTTTCACTCTAAATAATGTGTAGCATTAGCAGCAGGTCAATGGTGACACAGGTGTGCCTGCTCTGTTGCTAAGAGACCAATAATTGTGGTTACTCTAGACTTCCAGATGTAACAGTGGAGTTTTTGAAGAACAAAAATTCATTGAGATTGTAGTGATATCTGTTTTAGTCAATTTGACCTGGGTACAAGATTTAGAATAATACAGATGGGGAACCCACAGGGTCTTGCGGAAGACATCTGATATCCCCCTCCCCACTATTTTTCTCTTTTCCTTTCCTGAAAGCCCCCATAGCCTATGCTCCTTTTCTGCTTCCTTCCTACAACCCTCCAGCCAATCTACTCTTATCTACCTTCCCCCATCTTCAGCTTTCCCTCTTTCCTACCCCTGGCAGCCTTTCACTGGGAAAACTCTGCCCCAGTTGCCCAATGGGTAACCTGCAAGGACTGGTGGTGGGTACCTCACTTTCCCCTGTATCCCCCTCCTTATACTATTTCCCCTTTCCCACCTCCTGGCAAACCCCCATGTCCTCACATTTCCTTGCTTCCTTCACTCCTTCTCACCCACCAACCGATGTATGTTTTGTCTGTTCCCCCCATCTTCATCTATATTTTTTATTAATTTTATTTACATCCTTCTTTCTCCTCTCCTTCATTTTATCCTCGTAACAATCCTGTAAGGTTGATTAGCCTGAGTGTGTGTGACTTAGACAAAATCACCCAGTGAGCTTCCACATCAGAATGAGGATTTGAACCCAAGTCTTCCAGATCCTAGTGAGAAACTCTAACCACTACATTGCACTGGCTTTCACAGGGTGGCTGCTGTTGAACAGTATCAAGCAGCTGGACCTAGGTGAGTCATGCAAGTTGGGTGGTAGCAATTTGTCTGTTATTTTCTGCTGGGGCTGGCCTTATTGAGTTGTCCCTCAAAGGCTAAACAGCCCTGGAAAGGGCCCTGTCCCTCCCCCTGCTATTTACTGAAATAAATCAAGGTTTGAGGGCTGGCAATGCTATTGTGGTTTTCTAGCAAAACCCAATGAGGGCATATATTATTTAAAGGTACAAGTGCTCCTTGTATAATTTTGGGAGGGCTTTAACCCCCACCCCAAAAAAAATTATATTTCCCACCAAAGAAAACTGATTTTCAGGGATGGCTGCTGCTGAACAGTAGCAAGCAGATGGCCGTGGATGAATCATGGAAATTACGTGGTAGAAATTTGCTCACTGGTTGCCAAATTGAAAATGCCCTGTCCCCTTCTCCGCTTTGCCATATACTGTCAGAAACCAAGGCTTGAATGCTGGCACTACTATTGTGGTTGTCTAGCAAAGGATTCATACGGCATTTGTTTCTTAAATATACAAGTGCTGCTTCTGGTTTTTGTTTTTGATTTCAGATTTTTCTGCCAGCCTAAGCCTAGGGCTTTTCTTACGTTTGTGGAAAGGTCTGTCTGGTCTGTTCATGACCCTAGTGTCTGGGTTTAAGTCACAACAGATGGAGCCTCTTTAAAAATTAGGTATATTGATATTCCTGCTGGAAATATATTATTGTTTATATAATGGATTTATTGGTGCATAAAAATAAAAAACAAAATAAAAAACAATGACTCTTCATTCTAGTCTGAAAGATACTAATTCATCAGATAGTAAAATTAGCTACCCAAGGAAATCTAAGTAATAAGCCGACACATGGCATAGAGGACAAATAACATGGTTTGACCCTGCAGAGAGTTATGGAAGACATTGGGCTGAGTTTGGTACTATTACTGATCATAGAAAATGCCTAGGTGATACGTTGAATTCTGTAGCAACCAGGAAGGTTCCATTCCCTGAAGGAATATTATCACAGTTTGGGAGCACCAATGGACCCAGAATTACTTTTGTATGTGCAGGTGGTATCTGTGACCAGGGCTACCTGTCAACAGCTTCAGCTGATTTGCAAAAAGCAGTGTTGACTAGAGATGCCATCTTGGTACAGAGATATAACCTTATGTTACCAATCAGCATTCTCTAGGAAAAGGGACATATTGACGGATCTATCTATCTATCACTGCTCATACAGCTACAGCCTCGAGCAGAAAATAAAGGAATAAAAATGCCTTACTTCATGTTATTTTTTTGGTATTTAATTATTGCCCCTATAAATGTTGCCACAGACAGAGTTACAGGATCATTTGTATCTGACAGTAGCCACATCACCTACGCCCTCGTACTGCTAGATGCTTCGTTGGACCTTCCCATATTTTTAAATAGAGGATTAACTAAACTGGCCCTCAGCTCATTAAATATAGGACACTCCATGATCATATGTTCTATAGTTTCAATGTCATCATGTGAGCATCTACATGTTCTATTTGAGTATGGCACATTTTTATTTCTGTCAGCTTCTCCTTTTATTGGGAAAAGCTTATCTACAGTGCAATCCTAAGAACAATTTTCTAGGAGTAAGCCCCACTAAATATACCCGAGTAGGACTCTGACTAAACCTGTTTAGGACTGTCCTCCTAGTCACTGTTTTACATTGGAAGTTCATGTTGTATTGTACTCTACATGGGGTTGCCTTTAAGGAGTGGTTAGAAGCTGCAAGTAATACAAAATATCCTAATGGATTTGTTGTGGCACAGAGAAAGTTTCAGAGTCTATACACATCATCAATGGAAAGTTTACATGGCAGACTATAGAAACTTGGGGTCAGAATGGGTGGTACAGATTACATGGCAGAGAGAATGCAAATCCCCAAGCATAACAACATAGCTTTTTTTATCTCCCTTCCCAGTATTTCATCCTAACTGTATGCTGAAGTACTAAGCAGGGAGTAAGGACAGCTTTCATGAGTATCCTTACTATTAATACAGTCATTACAATTTTACTATTGAATGTAGGGCTGTCAATTCGGTTCGGCCCGAACTGAAAATCAACCGAATTTCCCCTGATTCGGTGCTTTTCTGTTCGGACGGATCCGAACTCAAAACTGGCGGGCAACCGGGGGGGGCGAATTCAGCGAGTTCGGGAGTTCGCGAATAAATTCGGCAAATTCGGCCATCAGTAAGCAGCATAACCGTCAGTAAGCAGCATTCTCCTCCCCCGGCCAATTGGTGGGCAAGCTGGGTCTTCTTCTGGCCAATCAGTCAGGATTGAGTACTGGAGGAATCAGCTGATGTGCGGCCCGGCCAGGGAGAGAGAGAGAGAGAAAGCGAAATCCTCGTGTGTGTGTGTGGGGTGCTTGTGCACATTCGCTCCTTTCTGTGGCTGCAGGGGGCGCATTTTTTGGGGTACAGACACAAAACTTTCACTGGAACTTCAGATGAAGCTTCTTAAGGTACCCCCCAAGTTTTGTAAACATTGGGTCAGGGGGTACCGAGATATGGGCTCCCCCCTTTTTCTTTCCATGGCTGCAGGGGGCGCATTTTTGGGGGTGCAGATCCCAAACTTTGAGCAGAGTTTCAGACCAGTGTTCTTAAGATACCCCCCAAGTTTTGTAAACATTGGGTCAGGGGGTCCCGAGATATGGGCTCCCCCCCTTTTTCTTTCCATGGCTGCAGGGGGTGCATTTTTGGGGGTACAGATCCCAAACTTTGAGCGGAGTTTCAGACCAGTGTTATTAAGATACCCCCCAAGTTTTGTAAACATGGGGTCAGGGGGTCTCAAGATATGGGCTCTCCCCCTTTTCCCTCCCCCCCTTTTCCATTTATGTGGCTGCAGGGGGCGCTTTTTTGGGGATATAGCCCCCAAACCTTTAGCATAGCTTCAGTGAATTATTCTTAAGATACTACCCAAGTTTTGTAAAGATGGGTTCAGTGGGGGCAGAAATATCGCCTCCCCCCTTTTCTCTTTCCATGGCTGCAGGGGGCGCATTTTTTGGGGTGCAGATCCCAAACTTTGAGCGGAGTTTCAGACCAGTGTTCTTAAGATACCCCCCAAGTTTTGTGAACATTGGGTCAGGGGGTCCCGAGATATGGGCTTTCCCCTTTCCCCTTTCCCCTTTTCCCTATTGGGATGAATGGAGCAGCCGATCCTGTGTGTGTGCATCTCCTCTCCAGAGCAAAATGTTCCGTGCCTAATTGGAATCATCTTGGATTACAAGTCCTCTTCAGCCCCTCTTGATGGAACAGAAGACAGCCACAGTAAGACCCCTTTGGGGGCTTTAATCTATAATTTTTCTCCTGTGTATGTGTGTGGGGGGGGGAAGCAGAGTCTGTGTGTGTGTGGGGAGGGAGCAGTTTCTGTGGGTGGGGGGGAAGCCAAAGGGGGCTTTCGTCAGTTCTGCCTGGGGTGTGTGTTCCCCCTCGAGTCTCTCGCTCCCTGGTTTGAAGGGGGAGGTTTCAGTTGTGTGTTGCAAAGGTGTTGTTTAACAAGGTTGTGTTTGCAGTTGTTTTGCTATTTTCTCCGCTGTTGTCGGGGCTGGGAGCTTTGTGCGTGGGCGGCAAGCTCTGCTGAGAGATGCACATTAAGGGTGGGGGGACCCCTTTCAGGGCCCATATCTCAGCCCCCCATGACCCAATCTTTACAAAACTTGGGGAGTCTTTCAATAAACGTCCTTTGAAGCTCTGCCAAAAGTTTGGGACCTCTAAGCCCAAAAATGCCCCCCCAGAGCCGCGAAAGGCGCGGTTGTGTTTTTAATGGCTTTATTAGGCCGAACTTGTTTCCAAACTTTGAATTCCCGCCGAATTGAACGGATCCGAAGTGGGGGAGTTCGGACTTCGGCACGTACTGAACCCACAAGCGCCAAATTCGGCCGAATCCTAACTGTACCAAAAAAATTTTTTTTTGACAGCCCTAATTGAATGTCAATAAGTTATCTCTATTCGGGTAACAGAACAATCTATAACCTCAAAAGACCTCCTAACCAATTGCTTGCTTACCAGGAGTATCTACAGTTAGTTTGCCTTCTTTCTTGCTAAAACACAGGGGGAGAGGAATGACTTTTGCCTTTGTAAATGTGCTTCTCATTCTGATTGGTGTTTGTTATCTTTGCAGAGATATTTTTCTTCCCCAGCTGAGCCTAATCCTCCCCACTTGACTTTTTGAAATGCCACACATAGTGGTGATTGAAGACAAAGGTGCAGAAAGTGTCTCTAACAACTGCACTTTATCAACTAATGAGAGATTGTTACAAAGGTGTGTGGGCAGGAATGCTAGGCATGTGTGCCAGCCGGCATTGGAAAGGGGAGCTCATTTGCTGGCAAGCAGCCACATTCTATAAAAAAAACAACATTATGATCTAGTCCAGAAACCAAATTACTATCAAACAATCACCTCTGCTCCTATTATTCCCAAGAACCTTCATTTCTTGCATGATCTCTGCTGTGATGGTAGGCAGGAATTCAACAGCTTCCTGATCATTGCATCTCCATGCTTGGAACATGGCATCTGTTGAGTTCTTGTCTCTCTATATATTGGTCAGAGTGAGGAAAAAGAAGCTAGCTATATTCCCCAAAAACTCTTTGGAAGTCAAAGTATATCTCTGTCTTAGTCTGAGAAAACAGGATTACTAACTAGCTACACACACAACAATTTCCTCAGTTGCTCTTTTGTCTTCAATGGCCATTTGATATGCAGGAATTAGCAAGTAAAGGTCTTCATTGCCTGGAGATAATTATATGCTAATTGTGGATGAGATGGTTCTTAAAGACATAACAAAGGAGATCTGGCACCCTTGGCAACAACCAGCAATTGAGATTTACCTTATTCCAGTATTCTTTTAACTGTGACTAAAAGGACCCAAGAGTTGGGAGAGTCATTCCAAGGCAGAAGTAATGCCTCAGAGCTGACTTCATGGACTTTCACCAATACAAAAAAAAAAGCTTTCCTCCTCAGATCTGAAAAGTTGAATGTAACCAATGAACAACCAAGGATTGTTTTTTCATGAGAAATCAATCATGTTACTCACATATTTTAAAAGCAACATTCATTTTAGCTTTTTTAAAACATTGTGCAACTAGTTCTTGTAGGTTATCCGGGCTGTGTAACCGTGGTCTTGGTATTTTCTTTCCTGACGTTTCGCCAGCAGCTGTGGCAGGTATCTTCAGAGGAGTAACACTGAAGGACAGTGTCTCTCAGTGTCAAGTGTGTAGGAAGAGTAATATATAGTCAGAAAGGGGTTGGGTTTGAGCTGAATCATTGTCCTGCAAAAAGTAACAAAGGTAATGTGCTAACCATTGTCCTGTAAGTATCAAGATAATGTGCTAATGAGGGTGTGGTATATTAATATGGAACCATTGTATCCTGAAGTGATCTGTTAATGTGTGAAATCCAAAGCTAATCTGCATGGCTATTGTGGACTGTAGTCTCTGTTAGTCTGGAGGTTTTCAAGACAGGAAGCTAAGCCTTATTCATTCTTAAACTCTCTTCTTTTCTGTTAAAGTTGTGCTGATGTTTATGCATTTCAATGGCTTCTCTGTGCAATCTGACAAAATAGTTGGTAGAATTGTCCAGTCTTTCAGTGTCTTGGAATAAGACCCAAGACACAGCTCGGATAACCTACAAGAACCGATGAACTCTGACCGTGAAAGCCTTCGACAATATTGTGCAACTAGTTTTAAAAACCAGCCTTTGCAGTATAAAAAAGTATGTAAGTGTTGGTCAGCTGGACTTCAATGGATTTAGAAGGGTGTAACTCTACTTATGATTTCTCTGTCAGTTCTGTGCATCTAATCACTTGTTTTCTAGATTCATTTGTATTGTACATGCATATCTTACGGTTTTCTTACCCAACTGATTCAGTATTTATACATCTGAAGTTTGTTATTTATAGCCATAGCATACATACAAAATTTATTGATTCAGAAATAATGCATCATTGCATCCAGTATACAAGGATATCCCAGTGCAAGCAAAAAAAAAAAAAGGTATAAAAAAGAGGCATGTATATTTGAGACACGGAAATAAGCTGAATCAAAACAAGGCTTTTCAGCTTGAAACAGCAGGGATAAGAAATTAGGAATCATCTGTAGGAATGACTAGCAGCCTCATCAAAATTACAGTATGGTCATTCCATACATTCATAAATCCAGTTCCATGAATTAATTTGTTTATATAAATTACAGCTATATTGTATCCCAGCAGGCATATAGAATGCAAATTTATTAGTAGGCTGTGCCAAATATCAGGAAATGCATCTGCCGCAAATAATTATATTGTATGGAATTTAAAATAATCTTGTTTACTTAAATGAGTCTATTTCTATCTCTCACTTATGCTAAAGGCTTTGAGAGGGTTAAAAATACTACGACAACAACAAAATGCTAGAGCCAAAAGCTTTAATTAAGTGAGGCATCCGCTAGAAATCAGTGTGAGGGATAATTTTAATAAATGAACATAAATTTTAATCAGTAAAGATACTAAAATGGAAACGAAACTCTATATGTTCACCCAGAAATTACTTGCTTTTTATATATTAGGTTTTATGTTTGTATTGTGTTGTTTATGTCATGTTGTTATGTATTTTATGTATGCTTGTATTTTCATGGAAATACAATAAAAATCCTTTTAAAAAGAAATTTTTAATCAGTAGGGCTTTAAACTGTGGACACATTAACTTATTTGATGGGGGTGTTGATTCTGATGTATTACCTTAGTAAGGTATGGAAAAGAAAATATTAAAGACAGTATAGCTATGAGCCAGGACCTAAAGAACCATGCAGCAAATACCACGCACTCCAGGGAGGGTTTGAACTATAGGGCACAGTGATCCATGTAATTTGGAGATTTAAATTAACTGCAGCTCACGTTCATATATGACTGTTTGCTTTCCCTCAGCTAGTCAATGGGTGGAAGCAGGCCCACTGAAGGGGGGGAAAGCGATCTGTGTGTGCAGTGCAATCACATCATTTCCAGGTTTACCCCGGAAGCACCAGCATCATGACAGGGATTCTCTAGTATTCTCCCCCCAAAAAACTCTGTGATGTCCATAGAGTTATTGAGGAACAATGCTAGAGTGTCCCATGCAATGCCATGCTTCCAGGATAAACCCAGAAGTGATGTCATCGCACCAGGCACATGGATTACCCTGCTCTGCGAAGCTCCCAACAGTGGTTAGGGGGGACCTAGCAACCCTATGTTCAAATGAGTCAAACAACATCAATCTATGTATACAATATGATACAGAAGGAAAATATCCTACTTATAATGGATTGATGGAGACAGACTAAAAAACAGAGTGAGTTATTTCAGCAATGAGGTTGAGCTAGTAAACCTGCAATTCTAGTTAGTTTTTATTCCCTTCTGTTTATTCAGTTTGGCAAAGAAAGGCCATGACTTGATGGTCTGGTTTCCACCCCCCAGCTGCAAAAAAAACCCCTCAAATGGATTTCTATTTAAAAGCCTTTTATTTGCCATTGTGCAAGTGCCAGCTTTAAACATCACCCTGTCCTTTAATCTAGGGAAATGCTAAATGAAACATGCAAGCTATTGGTGCTTCCTTTCTGAGTGATAGGCTGTTCTTCCTAAAGAAACCAAGAACATACCAATACAAATACATTTATATATTATTGCTGACTTTTCCTTGACTTTTCCAGACACTTGGAATTTAATATTGTATGAAATAACAAATAATAGGATCCCTCAGGTCAGTCTTAAAGTGAGTTTGCCATGACATTAGACTAGGACCTGCTGCCAAACATTTAGTTGGCTATTTCAAACCAAATTCTGACTCCTTAACTTTGTAGTTCATAGGCACATGCAGCTGTTCTCGCTGGTCATTCTCTCTCTCCACTTTTTGCCTTTATTCATATTTCTTCCAATTTCCTTCTGTCTTCTGGGGTGCTTCCTCTCACCCAACACCTTTTCTCACTTTGCTGAGTGTATCCCTTGGCCTATAGAACCAATCATGGTGTAATGGTTAGGAGAGGTGGACTCTAATCTGAAGAATTGGGTTTGATTCCCCACTCCTCCACATGAGTGGCGGACTCTGATCTAGAGAACCAAGTTTAATTCCCCACTCCTCCACATGAAGCCTGCTGGGTGACCTTGAGCTAGTCACACTTCTCTCAGAACTCTCTCAGCCCCATCTACCTCTTGAGGTGCCTGTTGGGGGGTGGGGAAGGCGATTGTAAGCCGCTTTGAGACTCCTTACTGTAGAGAAAAGCAGGGTATAAAAACTAACTCTTCTTATATGCTGCTCAGTACAAGTACCATTGTCTTACTTTCGTAAGCCTATGTTTCCATTCCTTTTTTCCTAGGCCCTTTTGCTTTTATTGCCATTGGGAACTCCACCAGTGGCAGCCAGAGTTCTTTAACATGAAAGGAGCTCATCCAATAGCAGCCTGAGATTCTTCCAGCTGTCCTATGCCTTTCCATCAGCATGGCAGCTCAGCCAATCATTGCCAGAAGTCTCACCAAAATCTCACAAAATCTCTTGACATATTACACAAATTACCTATACATATTATTGGAGTCTATAATTTGTACAGTGATTGTTTTTTAATCCAAACAATTTTGTTTAATACGCAACAATTTCCAGGTAAGCAGTCATGAAAAGGAACAATATAGCTCTGTTCAAAGGTTATAGTGAACACACATACAATCCATGTACAGTGTACATTTTATTTTTCTTTATACATGTGTTGAGTAATTCTCAGGTTTCATTCAACATATGTACAGCTGAACAGGTGTTTATCCAGATACTGGTCCTGTTTTCATTTTCAAAGTGAATGTGTGTTTATTCTTTCATACAAACATATATACAAGAAAACATGCAAGATTATGTGCATTCACTATAACATGTGAACAGGGCTTGTATAAACTGGCCAGATGTGGAATCGAATCAGTTATCAGCATCAATGTGTTATGATGGCTGGAAAATTATGCCTCAGCTGAAAGGAACTGCAATGGAATTAACCTGCGTTTTCTTCATACAAGCATATAGCAATGCTTGTACTGTGTTGAGTGAAATGGCCCTTGGTGAGGAAGGAAAATCTTAATGAGACATTCAAATTGAGTTAGTATTGGGATGGTTTTGTATGAACCAGCCCAAAGGAATTGCTTTGATGTGGGTATTTTCAAGTATACCATACCAATTTTCAGTAGTATCTGATAAAGATAGAGATTATATCAGAAATACATCATGTACCTTGGGGATTTCAAGCAAGACAAAGGGTTTTAACGGAGAACAGAGGCAAACATTTCTAGCTGTTTCCCTGGATTCATTTTTTCCAATAACTTTGCAGTGATGCTGTTTCACTTTGGTAGTACGCATTTACTGTCAACATTTATACTTTGATGTATATCTTGTCAGATAAAATGGTAGAAAGGATTTGTAAGCTGATCTTTACAGTTGAGGCTGATATAAACTTTTGTCTGATTTCAAGTCGAAGCAACTATCTAATCTGGCTCTGGGCCAGGACTTTTAGCTGGGCCTGAGCTAACAATGAGCCAGTTTGCTGTATCCTATTCTTTTATAGGCCTGGAATTTTGCTTCATGGTCTGTTTCACTCTTCATTTAATTTAAAGAATTTCCAGAATTGAAGCATGAACAATCTGTCACAGCTATCCATTACTTCAGGTTTTTTTTTATCTCCTTCCGTTGCATGTTATTGATGAGCTCATGTACACTGTTAAAACACTGCAAAAATGCAGTCATGTTTATGATTACATCAATAGTTTTGTGCAATGCTTTTTCAACATACACGTGTTCCTGTGCATTGGTAAAACACCATACAAAAAGAATTGTGACACAGTGGTGGTTCTCCCCCTAAAGAAGCAGGTTTGTAACTTGGAGGCACTGCTGGACCAGGATCTCCTATTGGATAAACGGGTGACGGTGGTGGCCAAAAACATCTTTCACCAGCCTTTTCTGAGTTAAAAAAAAAAAGATCTTCCCACTGTGGTAATGCCCTGGTAACCTTCAGATTACAGCAGTGAATTTTGGGGGGCTGCCCTTGGAGAGTGTCTGGAAACTTTGATTGGTACAGAATGCTGCAGTGAGAATGCTGGGACATCCTAGGCATAGAATGAACTTGATCATAGGATCCATACCACTCTGTTCTTGTTCCATCTGCCCTGGCCTCCAGTTGGCTTCTGTGTCCAATTCAAGGGGGTGGTATTTAACTTTAAAACATTACATGGCTTGAAACTAGCATACCTTAAGGATTGCCCATCAACTTCATTGAGTTCCTCGTGAGCTGTAGTATTATGGGGAAAGGAGCAAAGTTTTGTCTATCCACTTTCTCCACCCCATGTGTAATTTTATAAACCTCTGCCATGCTGCCCCCTTACAACCTACCCAAATGTTACATGCTCCTCGCATATCAGCTACGGATCCTGTTAACAGACATGCTCTGTGAGTCCCATTCTCAGAACTTAATTCCCAGGTATGGGTGGACCAGGTTTAAATTGGATTTCATGACATCAAGCCCTTAGAGACAAGTAGCTAGCAAAACTCACCAAGGAGGTATGTTTTTCTCTGGCTAAGGAAGAAAACTTCAAGTATTAGTCTAACTAGAACATTTCCTGTTGCTAGAATCTTTGGGTTGCTAGTTAGTATGCACACCATGTAAGTGACAGGGATGCTGGTATCCAATATCTGAGAGGCATTTAAATCCATGACAGCAAATAGATACAAATGGCTATGAAAAATTTTATATGTTAGAAGACAGCATTCCTTCTCACTAGGTGAGTGATTTTGAAAAAAATGTGTTTATGTACTGTATATAATGCTATATTATGGATTTTGTCTAAGGAACCAGTTTAACAGTCTAAATGCCAAATATCTATCCATCAGACTCTTACTGAATAATAGTATGTCCTCATTATTGCTATAAGAGTTCCAAAATTGAAAACATGAGAACATAACTTTCCTTCCTTCGACCCCCTTTTGCCAAAAGTTATATTATGTAATGTTTCTTTGTCTAACTCAGTAGTTAGAATAATAGAATCATAGAGCTGGAAGGAGCCCCGTGGCACAGAGTGTTAAGCTGCAGTACTGCAGTCAAAAGCTCTGCTCACGACCTGAGTTCGATCTCCACGGAAGTTGGTTTCAGGTAGCCGGCTCAAGGTTGACTCAGCCTTCCATCCTTCCGAGGTTGAGGTCGGTGAAATGAGTACCCAGCTTGCTGGGGGTAAAGGGAAGATGACTGGGGAAGGCACTGGCAAACCACCCCGCAAACAAAGTCTGCCTTGGAAACGTCAGGATGTGACATCACCCCATGGGTCAGGAATGACCCAGTGCTTGCACAGGGGACCTTTACCTTTACCTTAGAGTTGGAAGGGGCCATACAGGCCATCTAGTCTAACCCGCTGCTTAATGCAGGATCAGCCTAGAGCATCCTTGTCAAGTGTTTGGCCAGCCTCTGCTTAAAGACTGGCAGTGAGGGGGAGCTCACCACCTCCCTAGATAGCCAATTCCACTGTCGAACAACTCTTACTGTATCCTTTGCTGCCAACAGGAAAGCTCCCTGCTTTCCTCTAAGTGACAGCCCGTCAAATACTTAAAGAGAGCAATCATGTTCCCCCTCAAATGCCTCTTCTCCAGACTAAACATTCTCATCTCCCTCAACCTTTCCTCATAGGGCTTAATCTCCAGGCCCCTGAACATTCTCGTCGCTCTCCTCTGCACCCACTCAATTCAGTCCACATCCTTTTTGAAGTGAGGCCTCCAGAACTGTACACAATACTCCAGGTGCGGCCTGACCAATGCTGTGTACAGCAGAACTATGACATCTTGCAATTTGGATGTTATGCCTCTGTTGATGCACCCCAAGATCGCATTAGCTTTTTTTGTAGCTTCATCAAACTGGCTGCTCAAATTTAACTTACGCTCTTCCCATACCCCAAGATCTTGTTCTCACACACACTGCTACCCAGAAGTATATCCCCCATCCAATATGCATGTCCCTCATTTTTGTTACCCAGATGTAGAACTCGGCACTTATCCTTGTTGAATTGCATCTTGTTCACATCTGCCTACTTTTCCAGTGAGTTCAGATCTTGTTGAATTCTAGCTCTGTCTTCTGGTGTGTTTGCTGCTTCTCCCAATTTGGTGTCATCTGCAAATGTAATGAGTAGTCCCTCCTCACCCTCGTCCAGATCATTTATAAAAATATTGAAAAGTACTGGGCCCAGAACCAAACCCTGTGGCACCCCACTAGACACCTCCCTCCATTCAGATGAAATGCCATTGACAACTATTCTTTGAGTGCAGATCTCCAACCAATTCCCTATCCACCTAACTATGCTAGGGTCCAGTCTACAGTCCTCTAGTTGATAGGAGTGATATTTTTTTTAGGAAGGAAGAGATAAAAATTGAACTTAGTGGTAATCTTAGAAAGCTGACAATTCTAAATTGGAATCTAGCTGTATGGAAAAGGAACATCTCTGATCCTGAATTTTTTGAATAACTTTGACTGTATTATTGTGCAAGCACTCTTTTGGATTCACAACTTAACATGGTGAGGGAGTTTGTGTGTTTCAGCGAAGCTGAGAGCAATAACATAATTAGCCTAGACTCTGTCAGGAGGCTAAACTCCTAGCTGATTCACTCATGGCAGAATGATCACAGCTGAGACACCAGACTAATACGCATCCTCTCCCTTTGGGGATAAATGGACACATCAGCAGAAGAGAACAGACAGTTCCAGTAGTGATGGGGGTAGATGAGTACTGGTTAGTACTGCACTGAAGAAGGCAATGATAAACTACTTCTGACCAACTCTTTATTGAAAAACTCTGTCATGAGATAATCCAAATATACATGGTGCCCCCAGGTCAGATGGCACTCAATCAGTTACTAAGCAGAGGACAAGTATGAGTAGTGCTAATGACACAACTGGACTAAAGCGGAAAGGATGTTCAGTTATTGATGCTAAAGGATGCAAAAGGAAAGTCCAAAGCTGTTCAATGCATAAAATAGGAACATGGAACGTGGGCAGTATGAATCAAGTAGAATTCGCAAATCGAGAGATGGAACATTTAAACATTTCAGTCCGGGGAGTGAGTGAACTAAAGTGGACTGGATGAGGACATTTTCAGTCCGAAAATTAAAAAGTGTTTTACTTGGGGAATGACAAACACAGAAGAAACAGAGTTGCTTTAAAATCGTTAAACAAGAAGCAAACCCAAAAGGTGACAGACATCCAATCAGAAGTCTAAATGCATCATTTCAGTGACCTGAACATAGAGAAAAAGAGAAATAATATAATAGCCAGTATAAAGAAAGAGAAGAGAACAACAAAAAGAAGGAACAAGAGATCTGTTCCACATGACCCAAGAAATCAAAGGGAAATTTAAAGCACAATTACGCATGCTGAAAGATCAACAGGGAAATACATTATCTGAACAGGACAAAATAACAAAAAAGATGGGAACAATACACTGAAGAACTATACAGAAGAGATCAGAAAAGGAAGAGGCTCCAGAGATCATATTGCAAATTTACCTTGGTGATTCATAGATTACAGGAAAGCTTTTGACTGAGTGGATCATGAAAAGTTATGGTTGGTTTTAAAAGAAACGGGCGTGCTACATCATCTGATCATATCGATGCGCAACCTATACTCTGGACAAGAGACTACTGTTGGGACAGAATGTGGAGAAACAGAATGGTTTCCAATTGGCAAAGGTGTCAGATAAGGATATATTTTATCTCCCTATCTGTTCAATCTGTATACAGAGCATGTCATAAGGAAAGATTGATTAGATTTAGATGAAGGTAGAGTAAAAATTGGAGGGAGGAACATAAGAATTTGAGATATGTTGATGATACCACATTACTGGCAGAAAGTAGTGAAGACTTGAAACGACTACTGGCAACAATTAAAGCAGAAAGTGCCAAAGCAGGACTACAGCTGAACATTAAGAAGACAAAAGTAATGACTGCTGGGGAATTACTCAACTTTTAGGTTGACAATGAAAAAACTGAAATTGTTCAAGACTTTCTATTCCTTGGCTCCATCATCAACCAAAAGAGAGACTGCAACCAAGAATGGTATGCCCCTGAGAGATCTTTGCACTCCATAAACAACAATTTACTGGTGGCCCCCACCTCAAAGAAAGTGTGGCTGTCCTTGACAAGGGCCAGGGCTTTTTTGGCCCTGGCCCCAGCCTGGTGGAATAGTCTTCCTAGGTTCATCAGGGCCCTGCGGGACCTTAAATGGAACTATTCCGCCAGGCCTATAACTGAGGGCAGCCATGAGTTATCCATCATTGCTGGCCTCCCCATCTCCCCCCACACACATACTCTTGGTATCTGTGGGGTGATCTGCTGTAATCCAGTTCCATAGTGGTGGCTGGTTTATTTGTATTCCATCTTGCTCTTTAGTTATTTTGATGTTATGTTTTTAACTTTTAAGCT
The DNA here is from genome assembly GCF_029931775.1 of Euleptes europaea. Taxonomy (NCBI): domain Eukaryota; kingdom Metazoa; phylum Chordata; class Lepidosauria; order Squamata; family Sphaerodactylidae; genus Euleptes; species Euleptes europaea. Next base: position 60,173,381 of record NC_079313.1, read on the forward strand.
TTATGGTTTTATGTGATTTTAGAGAGTGTTACCCACCCTGAGCCCGGCCTGGCTGGGAATTGAGGGCAGGCTATAAAAAGAAAGAAAGAAAGAAAGAAAGAAAGAAAGAAAGAAAGAAAGAAAGAAAGAAAGAAAGAAAGAAAGAAAGAAAGAAAGAAAGAAAGAAAGAAAGAAAGAAAGAAAGAAAGATTGAGACTAGGAAGGGCAACCATGAAGGAGCTAGAAAAGATTCTTAAGTGTAAGGATGTGTCACTGGTAACCAAGATCATTTTAATTCATGCCAGAGTGTTCCCTATTACTATGTATGGGTGTGGAAATTGGACAATGAAGAACACTGGCAGGAAGAAAGTAGATTCCTTTGAATTGTGGTGTTGGATAAGAGTTTTACAGATACCGTGTACCACCAAAAAGACAAATAAGTGGGTTCTAGATCAAATTAAGCCTGAACTGTCCCTAGAAGCTAAAATGACTAAACTGAGGCTATCGTACTTTGGTCACATTCTGAGAAGACAAGAGTAACTGGAAAAAGACAATATGCTAGGAAAAGTTGAAGTCAGCAGGAAGCAAGGAACCTGAGACTCAATAAAGGAAGACACAGCCCTCAGTTTGCAAAATGTGAGCATGGCTGTTAACCAAAGGAAGTTTTGAACATTGATTCATAGGGTTGCCATGAGTCGGAAGCAACTTGCTAGCACTTAACATACACACACAGTAAAAGAATCCTGGCTTTGTAATTCTTGTGACTTGGGTGGTTATAGCTCTTTTCATCTTTCCATGGAAAAATTGAAGGGGCAACTATGGAGGGGGGTTAATTTGTTTTCTTTCTAACAAAGTTAGTAAACAGTCTGTCCTCCCCCTGCCCACCTTTTTAATCTGGCAATGACAGTTAAGGTATTGATTAATCTGAGGATAATTCTGCTGGTAAATGTTTATTAAGAGCCCTGTGGCGCAGAGTGGTAAGCTGCAGTACAGTAAATTCGATACCAACGGAAGTTGGTTTCAGGTAGCCTTCCATCCTTCCGAGGTCGGTAAAATGAGTACCCAGCTTGCTGGGGGTAAAGGGAAGATGACTGGGGAAGGCACTGGCAAACCACCCTATAAACAAAGTCTGCCTAGGAAACATCGGGATGTCACGTCACCCCATGGGTCAGGAATGACCGGGTGCTTGCACAGGGGACCTTTACCTTTTAAAATGTTTATCATGCATCTAAAACCTCCAAGGTTGATATCAAGGCCCGGTGGGACACCTTGGAGGATTATTTATTAGATCTGTTAAGCAGATATACACAAGGTATCTTGATAGTGGGTGGTGACTTTAATGCCAGAATTGGACCAAATAATGGTGATCTACTCTGCAGAGTAGACTTGCGCTGAAAGTCGGCGAGGATAGCTTTTTTAAACTATGATCCCACATCAGGCACTCAGCAGTCCAAAGACAAGGGTATCAATAATGGAGGGGTCAGATGGATAAATTTGACCTCTAAAATAGCGCTATCAATTATTAGTGAGAATTGTACCATGGACCCCTTTGGTGATTTTACTTTTGTTTCATTACAGGGAGCAAGTGTGATTGACTACTTGTTGACTGATAACTTCCACTTTTCCAAAGTGCTCAAATTTAAGGTGTGTGATCATAGAGTAAATAAGCTATCTCCATCAAGATAACTTTCCTTCCTTTGGGTTCTGGGGTGGCTGTTTTTTAAGCCTTTAATCTCGCATGCAAACTGTGCACAGGGAGAACATAAGAGCTTTCCATTGTGATAATTCCAGATGGGTAGCCATGTTAGCAGGATAAAACAGGAGTTCAGTGCTGGAATAAATTTTCTTAGTCTTTAAGCTTCCACTGGACTCCTTTTTTATTCACCTAAGAGCTGTTGTCTTGAGTGGACCTTAACCGGTTTTCAAGGCAAGTACACTTTAATAAATGGTTTTCAGGTGGTTAAATGGCTAAATGAGAAAAGATTATGAGAATAAAATGGATCAAACTACAATTTCAGATCAGTTAATGCTTTCACATTGCCTGGTCAGTGATATCTTGCCAGAATATGTCAAGTAGAAAATCAAAGCAATTGAGATAAAATTAATCAAGGAGAAGGTCCCAACAGAGCCAAATACAAATTCAGAAATTTGTCAGAGGATTTGAAAAATGCTAATATTATTCATGCACAGAGAAAAAGATCTATACAGTTCAGAAGCCAAAATCTCAGAGGGACCAAAAAGGTTGCTTCCCCAGAAGGCTAATTTTTTGAGTGACCTACAATACCCATCCCCTCTTAATGATGGAAGGTTTGAGCAAATTAATATAATGCACTGACTTAACAATTCTTTTTTCTTTTCTATTGTTGCTAACATGGAGGGGTTTTTTTTACTTTCAATATCATTTCATATTTCAATATTCGCAATGAAGACCAATTGCATTAAATGCAATCTAATCAAAGTTATGCATTTTAATGGTTTTCTGTGGGAGAGATTTAAGCATATGTAAAGTTTCCCACTAGTATCGATGGAGATTAAAAGTGCTCAGCTTCATCTTGTCTTATGTCTGAACAAATAAGCTGCTTTCTTGGGTCTGCTTGTCAAAATCAACAACTAGTAACCTCAGCTGAGAATGAATAATCCCATCCTCAGGATCCATCAAGGCACATCCAACAAATTCAGTGGTACCCAGATGAACATTGTAAGTCATGTGTGGAAGTCTGTTTTCATCCCCTTTGCTGTACCCAGTGGCTATATTAGTCACATAGACTTAGATCCTGTAGATCTATTCTTCAAATGCCAGTGCTTTCTCTTGGCCCAAGGAGCTTTCTTCTGACACAGGAGGCTCTTCTATATTCCATCATTTTCTGGTGGTGAGTGGCAGATATTTTCTGGCTTTTCCCAATTTCATTAAAATAGTAGCCTAAAAGGAAGGAAACTCATGTATCATTGATTTAAGCCCCCTTTGTACAGATGTAGTTAAATTCTCTAAAATCTTCTCTGAGCCTATTCACATTGTGCTATATTTTACTTTTAAAATTAAAGTAAGCTTTTAATCATCCTTTTAAGGAATCCTTTTTCATGCTTTCGATGCAATAACGCCAGCATTTGACTCAATAAATACAACTCTTCTGGAAAAGGCTGATGAATTGCAGGACCTGATCCTAGACAGTATTGTTACAAAGTTCATTCCACATTTTGGGAAGCAGTATTTAGACCACTACAAATCTCTTCAGAGTATCATTATTTAGCACAGATCTGAGAAGTAGTACAAACAGCAGCACTGAATGATAACTTTAATATCATTACCAAAATACATTCAAATCAACTTGCAGAAAGGTTGCATGAGTTAAACAGTACATTAAAGTGAAAGAGGAGTTTTATACAATATAGTACACTCCCAGAAAAACTGAACACTTTTAAGACCCACTGATTAATTTCAGTGGAAGAGTTAAATATCGCCCGGTCAAGCCAATGACGCCTCAAGTAATCAACTTTGGCTCCATCATAACCATTGATATTGAACAGGTTGTTGCTGGTGACAAAAAGTAGTGTGGAAGTACAGAATATTGCAACAGAAAGTATTTAACACTTAAATTCAATGGGTTGGATCCTGTAATGAACAAAGAAAGTTCATGGAACAGACAACTTGCCCATTTTCCCCTGCAGATTCCTGTGCTCCCCCAGATTATGAGCACTTGCTTTGAACAAGGAACAATTTGTGCAGTATGGAAGAGGGGTATTTCTGCTAATGTTTTCACAAACTGGAGCCCACTGTACTCTGTTCATGGTGATCATAAAGAAAACAAGGTGGAGAGATCTACTGCACAAACTCTTCATAACTCAACAGAGGAAATATTTTGAAAGTTTACTTTGGAGGTATCAATTATTTATGTCATTTGCTCATCCTATACAGGAATGTGGTGTGTTTTTTGTCCCGCCTATACTTACATTAACACCATAATTATGAAAAATGTATGTGTACAGGTGAACTAATTTGAATTATCCTCTTTATTTTTAAAAAAACATATTCAATTTGGCTTGCTTCATTTCAGAAATATAAGAGCATAAGAAAAGCTGCACTGGATTAGACCAAGGCCTATCAAGTCTAGCAGCCTGTTCACACAGTGGCCAACCAGGTGCCTCTAGGAGCCCACAAGCATGACGACCTAGCCACAGTGATCCATCCTAGATCACCTCTAGGCTGGACTACTGTAACTCGCTCTATGGAGGGCTGCCCTCAAAACTGATCCGGAAGCTCCAGTTGGTGCAAAATGCCACACGAGGCTCCTCACGGGGTCCTCGCCACAAGACCGTATAACACCAGCACTGAAACAGCTGCACTGGTTCAAGGCGCTGGTTTTGACCTTTAAAGCCTTACACACTCTGGGACCATCATACCTGTCGGGCTTCTTCTCCTGGTATGCCCCCCAGAGAGCCTTACACTCTGCGAATAACTATCTACTGGTGGTCCCCAGCCCAAAGAGTGTGCAACTGTCCTCAACAAGGGCCAGGGCCTTTTCGGCCCTGGCCCCAGCCTGGTGGAATATACTTCCTAGTGACATCAGGATCCTGAGGGACATTAAAGAGTTCTGCAGGGCCTGCAAAATGGAACTTTTCCGCCAGGCCTATAACTGAGGACAACCATAAATCGTCTATTGTTGCTGAACTCCCCATCCCCCCACTTTTGCAATCTGTGGAGGTTTAATCTGCTTGCCTGGTCTCAAAGTGGCAACTATTGTTTTACCTGAATGCCATCTTGTTTTATAGCTGTTTTATAGTTATTATGCTTGTTGTGTTTTAATCTTGTTGTTTTATGGTTTTTAAGTGATTTTAGCAGTTGTTACCTACCCTGAGCCCTGTTCGACTGGGAATGAGGGTGGGCTATAAGTGTGGAAAACAAACAAACAAATAAATAAATAAAATGGTTAGTATGGACTGCCCATTTTCCTAATAGATTTAAAATAAAGATGAGAGCAATACTGCATAACCTTTATGTTGGACTAGAGATGTTTTGATGTTTACAAAATAGGCAATGAAAATCAAATCGATCTTGGTTTCAATTCCCGTTACCTCTTGTGGCGAGAACCTCATGATAACATTGATGATGTGTTCACAATTCACAAGGGACTGTGTCTCCATAAAGAAAGCCATAGCTACATTTTTAGGCAAGACAGATCCCACTAAATTCAACAAAATCTTGGAAGGCATACAAAAGTCAAACTTCTTAAGAATGTAAGATGAAATATTCCCCATCCAGTTTAAGGCCAAAACTGAGGAGCCATCATTAATAAAATGTAACAGATGGAAAAGCTAGGTCAAAGTTCCACGTCAACTGCTTCTCATTGGTGGTGTGAAGTCTGATCTTTTAACATATTTTGAAATATGTCTGTTAGAAAATACATTGTGCTATTCCACAATGGACCCATTCATTATATAAATTTTAGATTCAGAAATTAAAGTCTGTAACAGTTATCCAGTGACCTCCAAAACTATGTGACCAAGAAGCCTCATTTGCTGTTCTCCCACTACCCAATGATGAAATTAAATGCTTATTCTACTATTTTCCTTGGCCTTTCAATTTACTTTTCATACTGTAAATTGAGAACCTGCTGTGATAATCTGAACTACCAAGAGCCAATTGTCTATAGCAAACAAGCATTCCAAACTGTAGTTTTCCACCAGCTAAAAAACTCAATCTGAAACTTAAAGTTGACAAAATCAAGATATGAAACACCATGGGTTAAGAGAGGTTTTATTAATGGCTGATCAATATCCATGCAGCCACAACATTTTGTGCAGATTGCTGCTCATAAGCAGGCTACCACCACTACAAATATTTTGAACAAAGCCACCCTGGCTCCAAACTTCATCTGGCCAATATCACCACCAGTTTCATTTATCTTAGCATGTTAAACAGGGCTGAGAAGTCTTTTGCCTAATTTTCTTCCCCCCACCAATGCTGCTCAAGCAGGAACAAGAAGAAGAAGAGTTGTTTTTTATATGCTGGCTTTCTCTACCACTTAAAGAAGAATCAAACTTTACAATCACCTTCCCTTCCCCACCCCACAGACACCCTGTGAGGTAGGTGAGGCTGAGAGAGTGTGACTAGCCCAACGTCACCCAGCTGGCTTCATGTGTAGGAGTGGGGAAACAAATCTAGTCCACCAGATTAGCATCCACCACTCGTTAGCATCTACCACACTCTTAACTACTACCTCTTAAGGGCTCATGGATGCTGTTCAGTATTAAGGAATTTCATAACTCAAGCCAATGATGGGCTGGTTTAGGAATGGACCTGCCATACATTGTTTGTTTCTTTGTTTAAAACATTTATAAGACCAACTTTCTCCCAAATAACTGGGACCCAAGGCAGGTAATATTAACAAACCTTTAAAACATTAAAACAGTTATCAGAATAAATACCTTTAAAGTTTGAATCATCCACTGAATAATTATCTGGAAGAGCCAACGTCCCTTCTAAAGAGTTCCATCTTACAATGCTCTAGAATTCCAAGAGAGATGCAGACCTTCTAATTCTCTGTGGAAGGCTAGTCTGTAACAGCCGAGCAGCCACTGAAAAGTTCTGGTTCAGCCTCTAAATGGTAAACAGTTAATTCCACTGTGCTGTAGGGATGTCAGAAAGGCCAGCTTCAGCAAAAGTCTACACTATGGAGTGGGAATCTAATTAAATAGGTGTTCCTAACTCCCTTTCCTATTGGCTCAACTGCACAAGAGAAAAAGCAAGTCCACCATGAGGCCTATTCACTGGCACAAAGCTGTAGTACAGCCTGATAAGACAGGGACTAGACTGAATTCTGGAACTTGACATTTTGCTATGTGCTCAGACTACTGTCTCTCCCTAAACTCCCTTCCCCTGCCTCAGTTCTGTGTGTAATCTAGGACTAGAATGATATGTGCATTCAACAGGAAGTCTGCTTCTGTCTATGGATAGTTTTTTCTTAATTCTTCTTATGTCCAGTGGCTTGTTTTTAATATTGTAACATGCTTTTAATTGTAAGCCACCTTGAACAGGACTCTGAAGAGGTGGCATAAAAATATCCTAAATAAATAAATATTGAATTTAGTAAATATTAATAGTCTCAGACTGGCAGAAAGTCATCTAAAAGAAATGAAATAGTTCTTTTGAAATTGTTGATCTTTTCCAGTACAGAAATATGCTCACTTTTTAATATAGTCTTTCCCAGTAATCTTCAAGTTTCTGAACTTACACTTTTTCATCTGATTATTTTTAATAGGCTTTTGCTCACCAGCACAACAATTAGCCTTTCTCTTCTCACAGTATGTGGCAAACATTTCCAAATGATCTCAATTTTCTCTGCTTCTAATCAAGCTGAAATAATTTCAATAGCTGTGACTTCTTTCACCATACCCATTGTTTGTATAGCCTCCAAATCTACTCTGGCATGCTTTTACTCTTCTCCCTTTCAAGAGCACGCTTACTGACAACCCCATTATCATTTTAGGATGGGTCTTGCACTTGGAATCTAAAAATGTATGTACGACAATGGCCCACAGATTGGAAACGATCCATTTACATTCCAATTCCCAATAAAGGAGACATCAAAGATTGCAGCAACTATCAGACCATCATATTAATTTCTCAAGCAAGTAAAATGATGCTCAAAATCTTACAACAAAGACTGTTATCATATATGAAACAAGAAATGTCTGATGTTCAAGCTGGGTTCAGAAAGGAAGAGGCACTAGAGATCATATTGCAAAACTACGTTGGTTACTGGAGCATATGAGAGAATTTCTGAAGAAAATCAGCTTGTGTTTCACAGTTTACAGAAAGCTTTTGACTGAGTGGATCACGAAAAGCTATGGCTGGTTGTAAAGGAAATGGGTGTGCCACTACATCTCATTGTTTTGATGCACAACCTGTACTCTGGACAAGATGCCACGGTTAGAACAGAATATGGAGAAACAGAATGGTTTCTAATTGGCAAAGGTATTAGACAAGGATGTACTTTATCTCCCTATCTCTTCAATCTATTTGCAGAACATATAATTAGGAAAGATGGATTAGATTTAGATGAAGGTGCAGTGAAAATTGGAGGGAGAAACATTAACAATTTGAGATATGCGGATGATACTACATTACTGGCAGAAAATAGCAAAGACTTGAAATGGCTACTGCTGAAAGTTAAAAGAGAAAGTGCCAAAGCAGGACTACAGCTGAACATCAAGAAGACAAAGGTCATGACTACAGGAGAATTATTCAACTTTAAGGTTGACAATGAGGAAATTAAAAGTGTTCAAGACTTTCTATTCCTTGGCTCCATCATCAACCAAAAGGGAGACTGCAGCCAAAAAATCAGAAGGAGCCATGGGAAGGGCAGCCATGAAGGAGCTAGAAAAGATTCTGAAGTGTAAGGATGTGTCACTGGCCACCAAAATCAAGTTAATTCATTTCATCCTATTCCCTATTACTATGTATGGGTGTGAAATCTGGACAATGAACAAAGCTGATAGGAAGAAAGTAGATTCCTTTGAAATGTGGTGTTGGAGGAGAGTGTTACGGATACTGTGGACTACCAAAAAAAATAATAATCAGTGGGTTATAGATCAAATCAAGCCTGAATTGACCCTATAAGCTAAACTGACTAAACTGAGGTTATCATACTTTGGGCACATTATGAGAAGTCAAGAGTCACTGGAAAAGACAATCATGTTAGGAAAAGCCGGGGGGAGCAGGAAAAGAGGAAGACCCAACAAGAGATGGATTGATTCTATAAAGGAAGTCACACCCCTCATTTTGCAAGATCTGAGCAACTGTTAGATAGGATGTTTTGAAGGACATTGATTCATAGGGTCGCCATGAGTTGGAAGCGACTTGACGGCACTTAACACACACATGTATGACACAGATTTTGAGATCTCTGGGCACCCAAATGATATGATTTTCTTCCAAACAAATGTATCTTCATGACGTCTATTTTAATTTAACTTAATAAACTATTTCATCTTTGACATTCCATGAAGTCAGCCCTTCTGGGGACTATCAAAATAGGATAAATTTTTAATGTGAAAAGGCTACTCTAAGAAGGAATATGTGAAGGCAACCGAAGACAGGTGAGTGCATAGTTCCCAAAATATTCAAGTGAATTTAGCCACTGACTCATTGGCCTTTGCTCCTAAGCCCACACAACAATATTATGCTTCGTGCTTTATTCACTACATTAAAATTATTTAGAGGTATCTCTCTGTGTTAATGTAAATATTGGATGGATCCATTTTGTATCAACAAATCGCAACAACAAGCTTTCAATCTGTGATCAAGTAACACACAAAACAAAGGCCAATTGTATGCTTACCCTACTTATAGTACAAGCCTCTTGGCTTCCAGACAATGTATTTCAGTTAGCATCATTGTGATTCAGAACATTACTATTGTAATGAGCAGGCAATTTCATTATTGCGAGGTAAGTGATTTCTCCCATTGTTTTTTACAGTGTTCCACCAAAAATGTGCAACATGATTCACTATTTTTCCTAACAGAAAATATCACAAACATGAAGGGAAAAATAATTGATTTCTTAAAAATGGTGTTGGATAAATATATCTTCCCAACTTTAAAAGCTGTTATCAGTTCAAACACAGGCTTCTCTGCTGAAGTAACACAATGAGGCTGTAATCCTGAAGGGGGGGGGCAAAGCTCCTTAGGAGCCAGCATGACCTTGCGCCAGTGTAGGTGGAATAAAGTGGAACCTACACTGGCGAGTGGGCAAACACCCAGTGCCAGGAAGCCACACTGGCAGTGAAATCCCTGAAGAGAGCCCTCACCAGTGTGGGGAGCGTTCCCGGGGCATTCCCAGTGGCAGAGCTGCCTTTAGGCAGCTTCCTAACCCCTTTGGATCCGGGAACACTCCCTAGAGCTGCACTGTGGCTACACCACCTTTTTTAAAGTGGCATAGCTTTGCTGATTTCAATGGGGGCACTTCCCCTTTTTCTAATTTAATTTCCTTTTATTGTATTTTAGGTGGCCGGGATACCTCTGTGGAGGCGGCATGGCTATGCTACTCCCAGCCACTGCAGATCTACCTTCACCCCCACCCCCAGGAATGGACTGCCCATCATTATGTCATACTTGTGAATATTTTTCCTCCGAATGTTCACAAATTCATACATAAATGTGAATACTGCAAGCCCATGTGCTCTTTTCTCCTTGTGTTCTTAAATAAGCTGCACTTGTAGTAGACAGGAAACAAGTAGTATTTTCCAAAATGCTTCTCTAAGTATTTTTTTCTGCTGCTTAAATAATAAATAATATTATACCATCACTGCCCTCAACCATATGCCTGGTGGAACATCTCTGTCTTATGAGCCCTGTGGAACTGAGCTAGGTTGGATATGTGCTGTCCATTATGTTCCTGTTGGACCCACGCAGCTGCATTCTGGACAAGCTGCAGTTTCCAGAGCAATCTCAAGGATAGCCCTATGTAGAGTGAATTACAGTAGTCTAATCTTGAGGTGACCATCACATGGATCACTGTGGCTAGGTCAGTACAAGGCAGATAAGGGACCAACTGCCGGACCTAGTAAAGATGGAAGAATGCCTTCCTGGCAGACTACGTGACCTGGGCTTCTAAAGACAAAAAGGCATCCAAGATCAATCCCAGACTTTTGACGTAGGTAGCCAGTTCCAGCTGGACCCCGTCAAGAGTAGGAAGCTGGAATCCCCAACCCATCCACAAAACCTCCATCTTCGATGGGTTCAATTTCAGGTGGCTCTGTTTTAACCATTTTGCTACAGCCTCCAGGCGCCTGGTGAGATTTTCCAGGATGGCATTCAGCTGGCCACCCATCAACAGATGACACCCAAGCCCGGAACTCTAGACCAACTGAGCGAGGAGGCGCATATAGATGTTGAAGAGTGCAATTGAGAGAGTGCCCAGAGCACTGATATCGTTACAGAAATAACTAGTGAAATTTTTGAGAGCTATAGCATTGTTCATGTCAGTTGCAATCCTGTTCTAGCAGCTGAGGCACTGAAAAGTTCTTTTGATCACTGCACAAATAGATGCCACTAAGTAGGAATAAAGTTCCCGACTAAAGTTCCACTGACTAAGTAGGAATAAAAAGCAGTTTGTGATCCCCCTAAATTCAGAAGTACAGGCTGCAATCCTAGGAACACTTTCCTGGGAGTAAGCCCCATTGAATAAAATTGAACTTCTCAGTAAAGCTGCTCAGAATTGCTCCCACAGGTCAACAAATCTTGATTTAAATGCAAGGTGAGTGCCTGATTGGATTTTTTTGTCAGAACATCATACTAAACAGCTTTGCACCTGCCACTTGTCCTACAAAGCCAGACCAAGCAAATAAAATACTTGTTGGCAAGTAAATAATAAACTTGACTAAGAATTCAAAATTACCAGAGAAAAGACCCTTATCTTCCAGATCAAGGATCAGTCTAATTAAAGTGAGCTAATTGTTAAGCAAATAATGAATTATAGTTCATCCCTTCTTGGCTACTGCACAGTTGGATACAGCCTTTAATAACCAATATTTGATTTAATGGATTGCCTGCTTTTTATTCCTACTTAGTCAGTGGCATCTATTTGTGCAGTGATCAGAAGAACTTTTCACAAGGATTGCTAAATTCATGGACAGACACTGAAAGCACACAGAGACATCTAAGTTGTAAGCCTCTACTTAAACATTTCAAATGGATTTTTCCCCTTTAACAATGTGCCTTTTATCAAAGGGAGGCAGTGGTGGCAGATGGTGGGGTCGAAACTGAACAAAAACAGTCTAATGCAGCTGGACCCTATAGATTCATTCAGATGCATTTGAACAATTGGCTCTCTGACTGTGACCAGTTAGCAGGATATGAGCCAAATTGGCAGATGATAACTTTTTGTCCCTTCAATACACACATTTAAATTCCACCATCACTTACACCAACTTCACCACAAAACAATCTTATGGGAACGAATTAATTAGATTGGTTCTTGTAGGTTATCCGGGCTGTGTAACCGTGGTCTTGGAATTTTCTTTCCTGACGTTTCGCCAGCAACTGTGGCAGGCATCTTCAGAGTAGTAACACTGAAGGACAGTGTCTCTCAGTGTCAAGGGTGTAGGAAGAGTAATATATAGTCAGAAAGGGGTTGGGTTTGAGCTGAGTATTGTCCTGCAAAAGTATTGTCCTGTAAGTATCAAGATAATGTGCTAATGAGGGTATGGTATGTTAATATGGAACCATTGTATCCTGAAGTGATCTGTTAATGTGTGTAATCCAAAACTAATCTGTATGGCTATTGTTGAATGTTGTCTTTGTCTGGAGGTTTTTCAGGGCAGGAAGCCAAGCCTTATTCATTCTTAAACTCTCCTCTTTTCTGTTAAAGTTGTGCTGATGTTTATGAATTTCAATGGCTTCTCTGTGCAATCTGACAAAATAGTTGGTAGAATTGTCCAGTCTTTCAGTGTCTTGGAATAAGACCCTGTGTCCTGTTTGTGTCAGTCCATGTTCAGCCACTGCTGATTTCTCAGGTTGGCCAAGTCTGCAGTATCTTTCATGTTCTTTTATTCTTGTTTGTATGCTGCATTTTGTGGTCCCGATGTAAACTTCTCCACAGCTGCAAGGTATACGATATACTCCTGCAGAGGTGAGGGGGTCTCTTTTGTCTTTTGCTGATCGTAGCATTTGTTGTATTTTCTTGGTGGGTTTAAACACTGTTTGTAGGTTATGTTTTTTCAAAAGTTTCTCCATCCTATCAGTGACTCCTTTAATAAATGGCAAGAATACCTTTCCTATGGGAGACTGTTTTTCTTTTTTTTTTTTTTTTTTATAAATATTTTTATTAATTTCTAGTATTGAATGGGAATACAGGAAAGGAAAAAGGGTAAGGGACAACATGAACAAAAGAAACAGTCATATTTTTACCCCCTTAACAAGGTTACAATTGTCATCAGTTTTTAACATGTTATGTTACTTCATCAACTTTAGTTTCATTACATTTATCAAATTTATTGTTGCTTTTTGGTTTTAATAAATTCATAGAAGGTGTGCCATTTGTCTTTTTTTGAATTTTGAGTGTCTGTTTGTAATAGTTCTGTTAGGTGTGCCATTGATATAAATTCATATGCTTTATCAATCCAGAGTTCAATTTTAGGTATTTTTTCTGTTTTCCACAGTGAAGCTAGGACTATTCTTGCCGCTGTTATTAGATATTTTAGTATAATCTGTTGGTCTTTAGTACATGCATCTGGTATTTTACTCAGGAGAAAAAGTTTGGGGTCGTATGTAATGGGTTGACCGACTATAGTTTCTATATTCCTATGAATTTTCTTCCAGAATTTTTGGACAAGTGTACATGTCCACCAACAGTGATAGAAAGTGCCTCTGGCTTTACCACACTTCCAACACAAGCCAGATGTCGAGCTGTTCATGTTCTGGATATCGCTTGGCGTAATGTACCACCTGTGCAACATTTTCAGCCAATTTTCTTGAATTCCTTGACATAGAGTAAATTTGAGATTACCACGAAATAGCTGTTCCCATTCGTCCGTTGTTATGATCTCGTTAAAATTTTCCATCCATTTGATTTGGCATGATTTTATTTGTTCATCTTCCGTATCATATGTCAACAGCAGCCGATAAATTTTACCTAAAAGATGATCTGTTGGCTTGCTTATCAGCTGTTCAAAATCTGTTTTACCTTTTAGAACTCCCCGAATCCAGCAGTCCTCTTTAAATCTTGAAATTAGTTGATGATATATCAGCCAAGACATCCGTGGATAGTCAGTTTGTAATTCTATTAGTGTCTTGATGGAACCATCTGTTTTTACCAGACTCTGATATTGTATTTTCCCATATGTTTTCCTATCAGCTACTAAGCCGTAGACGTTAAAGGGCGCCATCAGTAGTGATTTTTCAAAACTTAATCTGGGTTTCAATTTTCGCCACACTGCCACCATATTTTCTACAATTGGGTGGCCTCCCATTGCTTCTAGGCTCTTCTTCCAGTTCTTTCCCCATAATAGATTATGTACTCCACCTTGCAAACTTGCCAACTCTAATTTGGTAGTCCTTTCGTTAGTTTGCATGATCCAGTCTTTAATCCATACCAAGGTCGCCGCTTGATGGTACATTGTTAGATTTGGAAGAGACATGCCTCCTCTTTTCTTTTCGTCCGTCATAATTTTGAATTTTATTCGTGGACGTTTTTTGTCCCAAACAAATCTGTTAATTTTACGTTGCCAAGATTTTAAGACCTTGTCTTGAATTTTGATGGGGATCATTTGAAACAAAAAACTAAGTCTTGGAAGTATATTCATTTTAATTAAAGATATTCTGCCCAACCAAGAAACTTTTAGCTTAGACCAAATTTGGAGTTCACATTCGATTTTGTTCCAGACCGTTTGATAATTGTGATTATATAAATCTTGGGATTTTTTTGGAAAAGTTATTCCCAGATATTTTATTGGTTTGGTTGATATTGTGAATCCTGAGATATTTGTTACTTCTAATTCCTCTTCCTTTGTTAGATGTTCTAGAAAGATTTTTGTTTTGGTTTTATTAAGTTTATAACCCGCCAGTTGTCCATAGACCTGAATGTCATTCATGAGTTCTTTAATGCTAGACTTTGGTTGTGAAATTGTTAACAAAACATCATCGGCATATGCTCTGATTTTAAATTCTTCTCCTTGTACACTTAGGCCCGTTATTCTCTGGTTTGATCTAATTTTATTTGCCAATACTTCTAGTGTTAGGTTGAATAACAAAGGTGATAAAGGGCAACCTTGTCTGGTTCCTTTTTCAATAATGATATCTTTAGTCAGGGTGCCATTTATTAAAAGTTTCGCTTGCTGATCCGTATATATACTAGATATCCAATGAAATAGGTTGCCGTCATTGCTTATACTGTAGACCACCTGTTTTATAAAGTGCCATGAAATGTTGTCGAAAGCTTTTTCCGCGTCCACAAAAATAAAGGCTATTTTTTCTTTTCTGTATTTTACAAGCTCTCGCGCATTGATCAGGAACCTAATATTGTCTGCCATTTGACGTTTGGGAATAAAGCCTGTCTGATCTGGATTAATCAGTGTTTCTACATGAGCTAACAATCTTTGTGCAATTATTGTAGTGAATATTTTATAATCTGTGTTAAGCAAGGATATTGGCCTATATGAGGAGGGTAGCGTTAGATCTGTTCCTTCTTTAGGAATAAGCGTTATATATGCTTCTTTCCAAGAATCTGGCACCTTCTTTTTCTTATATATTTCATTCATCACTTTCACTAACGTTGGGGCCACTTCTTCCATAAATGATTTATAATATATGGCTGTAAAACCATCTGGCCCTGGCGTCTTCCCACTCTTTAATTTCTTAATTGCTTGTTTTACTTCTTCAATAGTGATTTCTTGGTTTAAACAAGTTATATCTTCTTTGGAAAGATAGTTCAGATGATTCTGTTGAATATAGGTTTTTATCTCCTCCGGTGATTCATTTTGTTTTTTCTTTTTGTACAAATCATCGAAATATTCTAGGAAACACTGTGTTATTTCATCTTCTTTATATGTTATCTGTCCTTTTATTTTTGTTGCGAGTATTGTTCTTTTCTGTTTTTCTGTTTTGATCATCGATGCCAAGTACTTGCCCGGCTTGTTTGCGTATGCAAAGTGTCTCTGTTTTATAAATTTTAGCTTTTTTGCCATTTCATCTGTATAGAATAGGTCAATTTCATGTCTAACCTTTTTGAGCTCTTTCAGGGCTTTTTTGCTATTTGTTCGTTGGTGAGTTTTTTCTAACTGTGCCAGGTTGGTTTGAAGATCTGTCAAACGTTTTTCCCGATCTTTTTTGTTTTTTGAGTTTAGTGAAATAAAGATGCCTCTCATGTAGGCCTTCGAACAGTCCCAGATTGTTGCTTGACTCATTCCTTGTGTTTCATTTCTCAGTAAAAATTCCTTAAGTTCTTCACGGCCTGTGTTGAGATCTTTTTCCTTATTGAGTAACGCATCGTTTAGTCTCCATCTGAATATTTTCTTCTTCTGATTGTACCATTTTATTACTAACGGATTATGATCTGACAGAGTCCGAGGTAGTATTTTGATGTATTCTAGATTTTTCACTAAGGTATTCGAGGTCCAACACATATCAATTCTTGAAAAGGTCCTATGTCTATCCGAATAGAATGTATAATCTTTGGTATTAGGATTTTTGGTTCTCCAGATGTCCAACAGGTTGAGACGCTGCATGTCTAATTTTACCTTTTTTGGAAGTTTACCGCTTTTTTGATTTTTAGATCTGTCCAATTTGGCATCCAAAACTCCATTCATATCCCCGATGACGATGATCTCATATTCCAATTGTTCTTCAAATGTTGTAAAGAGCTCTGTGAAGAATTTTTCCTTTGATGTCAGTGGTGCATATATAGATGTTAATATTTTTATTTCTCCTGTTGCAAGTTGTAACTTAAGCGTTAGTTTCCTGCCTTTGGCGTCCTTTATACTTTCCAAAACTTTGATGGTAGGATCTCTAATATATATTGCGATGCCCCTCTTTTTTTCCAACGCTGAAGATGTGTATACTGTGCCAAGTCGTTTGTTATTTAGTAAATAATTGTATTTTCTTTTTATATGTGTTTCTTGTAGACATATTATATTCGCTTTGTATTTGGAAAGCGCATGAAATATTTTATTTCTTTTTTGTGGTATGTTCAAGCCATTTATGTTGATAGATAATATTTCTAGGCCATCCGTCATGTTGTTTTTTACTTGAAGGCTGCCGCCTCATCCATTAGACCTTCTTGGTTTGTCGCCGAATTCTTATTTTTGTTTCGTGGTGAGCCTGATCCACCAGTTCTAGTGTCTTTTCCTTTGGTCTTTATTTTGATTTCTTCTTCTAAATCATAAGCTTCTTCTATTGTTCGTATTAAGATTCTGCCAGAGGCGAGTTGAACACTTAAGAAGTACGGTCCCACCCATCTATATCTTATCTCCCGCTCACGTAGTAACTTACGTAGAGAGTCAAATTCACGCCTTTTTTTTCTTACTGAGAATGGTAGGTCCGGGAAGATCTGTATTTCTTTTCCTTTATATACTAGTGGGTCCTCTCTTTGTTTATTCAGTATGTCCTCTTTTATTCGTTTGTCGGCAAATTTTATTAAGATTTCTCTTGGGAGTTTTTTTGAAGTCGCGTATTTGGAGTTAACTCTATAAATTTCCCTGATATCAACAGCTTCTTCGTCAATATCAAGATAAGAGGCGAGCAGGTGTGTCATATTTTCTCCTAGGCTTTCTTGGGGCATATCTTCTGACACTTTTTGGAAACGCAGGTTATTCTCTCTTACTTGCATTTCCGTTGTGGCAAGTCTGTTTTCCGCTTCTTCTGTCCAAGCTTTGTGTTCAGATTGTATTCGCTCTGTCTTCATTTGTCTTGTTTTAAGTTTCTTAATATCTTCTCTATTATCCAATATATCCTTAGCGTTTTCCTCTATTTTTTGTTTAATGTCCTGGAGTCCAGTCACCAATTCCTGTTTAACTGTCTTCACTTCCATCTGTACCGTTTGTACATCTGTTCTGACCGAGTTACATTCTTTGGTCAGCCTTTCTAGGTCTTTGTTTACCTTATCCATCTTACTGTTTATTTGATCTACTTTTGCTTCTAATCTTTGTTCTGTTCCTGTTAATTGTGTTGTTAGTGCCGTCAGTTGGGCAGCCAATTTCTCCAGCGCCTTCTCCATATTAGATTGTACTTTACTAGGTCTTTTTTGTTGAATTTGATGGCTTGTAGATTCTACTGCACTGTCTGCTTCTTCTGCTTCTTTCTCCTCTTCTTCCAGATTTTTATTTAAAGTCAAAATACTAGCTTTATCTGTTTTTCTATTTTTTTTCATTAAATTATATCTATATATTTTCCTTCTTGTTTGTAACTCTGTATAAGTGCCAGACATGCACGGTTATAAAACGTAAGAGTAAAAAGTTTTTGTTTGTTTAAATATTGGTCAGTCTTAATTGGATATTTAAATCAGATCAGTCATATTAGGCACAACAATTAATTCAGTAAAGTCTTAATTAGATATTTAAATCAAATCCCTTATAGTAGATATATTAATCAATTTAGTAGAGGCACACTAATTTCTTCACACAAAAAAAATAGCAGTTTTTTTTTAATTATTTAAATAGATTAAACTTACTTAAATTCAGTAAATTCAATAAATAATAAATTCAATACATATCCTTATTGTCACAGGAGCACTTGATTATTTATCACCCCCCCTCTATGACATTAATATATATCCCACAAGTATCCTCAATTAATAATGGTTGAAGTTCTTGTTCCCCCCTGGCTTAGATTAGTTAGGGCTGGTCGCAAAGTATCCTGGGACTTGTAGTCTTACGTAAAACAGGTTAACGTCACCAGAACTGCCGGCAGCTGGTCCTGCCCGTCACTGCAAGGTGCTGCCTCCTCGGGAGTCGGCGCCGGCGCCTCTTACATTCCGCGGTCCTGTACGCACTCCTCGCGAGTCAACGCCGTCCCGCTAGCACGCAGACAGCCCTCGGGGCTCTTGTTCTTCTTCGGGGGCCTGCTCCTACCCCACCGGTCTCGGGAGGGTTCTTTGCTAGTCGCTCCGCTGTTTTCACTCGCTTGCTACCGGGGCCCTTGTCTTCTCCTCGTGGTTCTGTGCCGGCCCGCCCGCCTTTCGCCGCCTGTCTTCGCTTATCGGTCAGCGTCGCCGCCGCCGCCGCCGGTCTCGCCGCCGCTGCGGCTGGTCTCGCCGCCCAATTCTTGCGCCTCGTCCTCCCCGGGGGCCCACGCCACCGCTCTTACTCGCGCCGTCAGGGGGTAACCGGAGAAGAAAGAAAAGAAAAAAAGTTAGTGAAGTTCTTATCGTTTTAATATCCTATTTATATTAATTTCTTATTACCTAAGGCAAAGGGGGTAATATTAGGAAAGGAAGGAGAGGAAGGGGAAGAGGTTGGGGGGGGTAGTCGGTTGGAAGGTCGGAGCTTTATAGGACTTGCCTGAAATTCGCCTGCTGGTGCGTCCAAAACCCCTTTTTTTTGGGTCGCGACGTTCCTCCTCTCATTGAGAGTTGAGTTTTGGAAGAAATCTTCTCACTCAGGGCTAAAGAGTCCAGTTTTTAGCCACAGAACAGGCAATTTTCGCTCCCGCTCCTGAAGGTGCGGTCACTCCGCCATCTTGCCCAACCGGAAGTTGGGAGACTGTTTTTCTTGAGTTTTCTGATTTTTGTTTGGTTCAATGGCCCTTCTGATTTCATTCTTGGAGTAGCCGTTTGCTAGCAGTGCGTGATTTAGATGGTTAGTTTCTTCCTTGAGAAACTGTGGTTCACAGATCCGTCTTGCACGGTCCATTAATGTTTTGATTATTCCTCTTTTCTGTCGGGGGTGGTGATTGGAGTTTTTGTGTAAGTAGCGATCTGTGTGAGTTGGTTTCCGGTAGACCTTGTGACCTAACTGAAGGTTTGATTTACGGATGACAAGGGTATCAAGAAATGGGAGTTTACCCTCAATTTCCTTTTCCATGGTAAACTGAATGTTTGGATGGATATTATTAAGATGGTTTAGAAAGTCCATTAATTTTTCTTCACCATGGCTCCAAATGGTAAATGTATCATCTACGAACCTGAACCAGACTGTAGGTTTGTAAGGTGCTGATTCTAATGCTGTCTTTTCAAAATATTCCATGTAAAAGTTTGCTATTACTGGACTGAGTGGACTTCCCATAGCTACTCCATCAATCTGTTCATAAAATTCTTGATCCCATAGGAAATAACTTGTTGTCAAACAATGGTGAAATAAGGCTGTTATATCTTCTGGAAAAATCTGGTTAATCAATGAGATTGTGTCTTTAACTGGAACCTTGGTAAAGAGGGATACAACATCAAAACTGATTAATATATCCTTTGGATTGAGTCTTAACGGACTGATTTTGTTGATGAAGTGAGTTGAATCTTTGATGTAAGAAGTGGTTTTTCCAATGTGGTCCTGTAGGAGGGTGGTCAAATATTTAGCTAATTCATATGTTGGGGAACCAATGGCACTCACGATGGGTCGGAGTGGAACGGAATCCTTATGAATTTTAGGTAGTCCATATAATCGTGGTGGTTGTGCTTCAGTCTTGCATAGTTTTCTGTGTGTGTCGGGATGAAGAGTGGAATTCTTGATCAGAATGCTAGTTTTCCTGGTAATTTTGCAAGTTGGATCTCGTTTTAGTTTTTTGTATGTGGCAGGGTCCAGAAGTTCCTCAAACCTCTTTTTGTATTCTTCTGTTTTCATGATCACTGTGGCATTGCCTTTGTCAGCTGGTAGAATAATGATTTCTGGATCTGCATTGAGGGTCTTGATGGCGTTTCTCTCCTTGCGTGTTATATTGCTAGCAGGGGGCTTTGCTTTTCGTAGAATTCTTGCTGTCTC
The DNA here is from genome assembly GCF_029931775.1 of Euleptes europaea. NCBI lineage: Eukaryota > Metazoa > Chordata > Lepidosauria > Squamata > Sphaerodactylidae > Euleptes > Euleptes europaea. The sequence goes on from NC_079313.1 coordinate 60,193,763, forward strand.
TCCTCTTATTTCCTCAGCATCTTCTTCAGGTAGATTACGAATGGCAGATTCTACATTTGCAATGATGTCTTCCACTGGAATTTGGGTGGGAGTGACTGCAAAGTTTCCTCCCTTAGCTAAGATGGAAGTTTCTTCAGGTGAGAGTTGTCGGTCTGTCAGATTGAAGATAATCCGTTTGTTGTCAAGTTTTGGACTGTTCTGTCTTCTTTCCTGTAATTTGTTAAACTTTTGCTTCTGTCTGGAAGTATGGCTGGTTAACCCCTGTTCCATTTTTCTGTAGGTGAGATTATCAATCTTGTCCCAATCATGGCTTCTCATTTTGTGGCTAGTATTGATATGTAAGGAAAACAACTCCTTGTCTGTGGCAGCAAGTTCTCTGCGGGTAGTGTGAATTCTCTCTCGTAAGAGAGCCCGTTCTAGATGGTCATAAATGCGGTTAGCTCGTGAAGTTTTAAAGATTCTTTTACTTGTGAGAAAAGATGGAATGGTTCCAGTGTCTCTGCATCGCAGTAGAAAAGTTAAAGAACAAAGTAGATGTGCTTTCTTGTTCCGAAGTGTTTCCAATCTCCGGGTCTGTTGAAATATTTCCTCCCCGTAGAGGCGTTCAAAATATTGTCGAAGGCTTTCACGGTCAGAGTTCATTGGTTCTTGTAGGTTATCCGGGCTGTGTAACCGTGGTCTTGGAATTTTCTTTCCTGACGTTTCGCCAGCAACTGTGGCAGGCATCTTCAGAGTAGTAACACTGAAGGACAGTGTCTCTCAGTGTCAAGGGTGTAGGAAGAGTAATATATAGTCAGAAAGGGGTTGGGTTTGAGCTGAGTATTGTCCTGCAAAAGTATTGTCCTGTAAGTATCAAGATAATGTGCTAATGAGGGTATGGTATGTTAATATGGAACCATTGTATCCTGAAGTGATCTGTTAATGTGTGTAATCCAAAACTAATCTGTATGGCTATTGTTGAATGTTGTCTTTGTCTGGAGGTTTTTCAGGGCAGGAAGCCAAGCCTTATTCATTCTTAAACTCTCCTCTTTTCTGTTAAAGTTGTGCTGATGTTTATGAATTTCAATCGCTTCTCTGTGCAATCTGACAAAATAGTTGGTAGAATTGTCCAGTCTTTCAGTGTCTTGGAATAAGACCCTGTGTCCTGTTTGTGTCAGTCCATGTTCAGCCACTGCTGATTTCTCAGGTTGGCCAAGTCTGCAGTATCTTTCATGTTCTTTTATCCTTGTTTGTATGCTGCGTTTTGTGGTCCCGATGTAAACTTCTCCACAGCTGCAAGGTATACGATATACTCCTGCAGAGGTGAGGGGGTCTCTTTTGTCTTTTGCTGATCGTAGCATTTGTTGTATTTTCTTGGTGGGTTTAAACACTGTTTGTAGGTTATGTTTTTTCAAAAGTTTCTCCATCCTATCAGTGACTCCTTTAATAAATGGCAAGAATACCTTTCCTATGGGAGACTGTTTTTCTTGAGTTTTCTGATTTTTGTTTGGTTCAATTGACACAAACAGGACACAGGGTCTTATTCCAAGACACTGAAAGACTGGACAATTCTACCAACTATTTTGTCAGATTGCACAGAGAAGCCATTGAAATTCATAAACATCAGCACAACTTTAACAGAAAAGAGGAGAGTTTAAGAATGAATAAGGCTTGGCTTCCTGCCCTGAAAAACCTCCAGACAAAGACAACATTCAACAATAGCCATACAGATTAGTTTTGGATTACACACATTAACAGATCACTTCAGGATACAATGGTTCCATATTAACATACCATACCCTCATTAGCACATTATCTTGATACTTACAGGACAATACTTTTGCAGGACAATACTCAGCTCAAACCCAACCCCTTTCTGACTATATATTACTCTTCCTACACCCTTGACACTGAGAGACACTGTCCTTCAGTGTTACTACTCTGAAGATGCCTGCCACAGTTGCTGGCGAAATGTCAGGAAAGAAAATTCCAAGACCACGGTTACACAGCCCGGATAACCTACAAGAACCAATGAACTCTGACCGTGAAAGCCTTTGACAATATTTTGAATTAATTAGAATTCTATATTCAATAGATGAAAAACAAGCATTTCCTTTACGGGGAAACCCATTCAGGAAGTTCACCATGGTATAGTGTTTTGATAAAAATGCATGATTATCAAAAGGCGATGTACAGTAGCAGGCTTGAAACCATAGCAGAAGCAGCAGAAATTGTTATGATCATCTGAATTTCTTCTTCTATCTCTCTGATCTTCTATCTGTGATAGCTCTTCTATATCTTAAAGTTAATCTCCATTATAATACGTTGCAACAACTGTAACAATGACCAAAGATGACAATTCTATGACCTTTATTTAAATCTTTTGCCCAGTTTCTTAAAATATCTTTAAATCTCAAATAAGTAGAAACTATCAGCATGTACAGTGGTAGCATTCAGCCTTTTGAGAAAGCAAACAACTAGTTTGTGTGTGATGTGATTAATTTCCCTCAACATTACAGAATGCACAACCCATCAACCATCAAGTGAGTGGTTTTTTTAAAACATGGTTACTGGATTTTTAAAGAAAGTGTAAATGGACATCCATGAATAAAGAACTTACATGGCTCTCTCTTGCTCATCCAACAAAGTGAATACAAAATTGAGAGAGCCCCTTGCAGCTGATTCATCTTGGATGCCCTCCACCATGATGTGCCACCTGGAGAGGCTCCCAAACGTCAGAATCAGAGTATGATTCTGGTCTTTAGTCTGGCCCAGCCAGGGCATGTCATGTCTCCTCTCCCCTTGTCCAGGTGCCTATCATTAATCTTTAATGGAGGATTCTGGTCATCTGCCAGAGAGTCCCTGTTGTGCTGGGAGTAGGCTGCTGGCTCTTTGTTGCTGTCTGATGATGTCAATGGCAGGTGACCAATAGTTGTTTCAAAAACTGACTGTTGCAAGGGTTGGCTCCTGAGCTTCCTGATCAACATGGGACCCAGCAGCGAGGCGGAGTCTCGGCACAACTCTGTCCCCAGCTCCTGCCCATCACACCAGGGCAATGCATCAGATTCAAGGCTGCTTCTGGAGTAAAAGCCAGGTGAGGGGGCATGCCCAGGCAAAAATATATCGTTATTTTAATGAGCAAGGCCAAATTTTACCCTTGTGCATTCATCCTGTATAACCTGGGTTCTCTTTGTCCCCTGAATCAATGGGTGAAATTGCTGTCAAGTCACTGCTGACTTATGGTGACCCCTTACGGTTTTCCAGGCAAGAGACGTTCATTGGTGATTTGTCATTGCCTGCCTCTGCATTACGCCCCTGGTATTCCTTGGAGGTCTCCCATCCAAACACTTGCCAGGGTTGAGGCTGAGAGTATATGACTGGCCGAAGGTCACCCAGCAAGTTTCCATGTGGGGATTCAAACCTGGATTTCCAAGATCTTAGTTGGATAATTTATCTACTACACCACACCATGCTGGCTCAGTGGAAGGTAGTGGAAAATCTAGGGCTGTCAAAAAAAAAAATTTGGTACAGTTCAGATTCGGCCGAATTTGGCCCTAGTGGGTTCGGTACGTGCTGAAGTCCGAACTCCCCCACTTCGGATCCGTTCAATTCGGCGGGAATTCAAAGTTCGGAAAAAAAATTCGGCCGAATAAAGCCATTAAAAACACAACCGCGCCTTTCCGCGGCTCTGGGGGGGGCCTTTTTGGGCTTAGAGGTCCCAAACTTTCAGCAGAGCTTCAAAGGACGTATATTGAAAGACTCCCCAAGTTTTGTAAAGATTGGGTCAGGGGGGGCTGAGATATGGGCCCTGAAAGGGGTCCCCCCCACCCTTAATGTGTATCTCTCAGCAGAGCTTGCCGCCCAAGCACAAAGCTCCCGGCCCCGACAAACAGCTGATGAGAGCAAGGGCGGGGCAGGTGCTAAGAACTTTGCAAAGCAACACAACTGAAAAGCAACACCTTTGCAAACATGCAAAGGGCAGGGCAGGTGTGAAGAATTTTGCAAAACAATACAACTGCAAAGCAACACAAGCACGCAATGCAACACCTTTGCAACAGTGCAAAGCAACACCTGACACCTGGGAGTTTGCATACCATGGAAAGGGACAGAGGCAGCTAGCTATGCATAATGAGCAGGAGGGGGTGGAATTTCTCCTTTTGCATTGGACTTGGGACCAGGCAGATGCATTCTTTAAGTCACCATTTGAAAACCAGTTTTGAGCAAGCATCAAAATAACCTAACTGATCTTATGAATGAGGAAAAACCTGAAGAATAAAAATGAAGCCCCCCCTCAAACCAGGGAGAGAGAGACTGGAGGGGGAACACACACCCCAGGCAGAACCGGCAAAAGCCCCCTTTGGCTTCCCCCCCCCCACAGAAACTGCTCCCTCCCCACACACACACACAGACTCTGCTTTCCCCCACACACACACACAGAAAAGAAAAAATATAGATTAAAGCCCCCAAAGGGGTCTTACTGTGGCTGTCTTCTGTTCCAGCAGGAGGGGCTGGGAGGCTGGGTAATCCAATATGATTCCATTTGTATCCAATATAAGATCCATATGTATGCATCTCTCGAGGGTGATCCATTCATCCCAATAGGGAAAAGGGGAAAGCCCATATCTCGGGGGGCCCTGACCCAATGTTTACAAAACTTGGGTGGTCTCTTAAAAAGCCTTGACTGAAGCTCCGCTGAAAGTCTGGGGTCGGCACACCCAAAAATGCGCCCCCTGCAGCCACGGAAAGAGAAAAGGGGGGGAGCCGATATTTCAGCCCCCACTGAACCCATCTTTACAAAACTTGGGTGGTCTCTTAAGAGGGATTCTCTGAAGCTATGATAAAAGTTTGGGGGCTGCACTCCCAAAAAAGCGCCCCCTGCAGCCACGAAAATGGAAAAGGGGGGAGAGGAAAAAGGGGTGGAGCCCATATCTCGGGGGGCCCTGACCCAATGTTTACAAAACTTGGGGGGTATCTTAAGAAGCCTTGTCTGATGCTCCGCTGAAAGTTTGGGGTCGGCACACCCAAAAATGCGCCCTCTGCAGCCATGGAAAGAAAAAGGGGGGAGCCCATATCTCGGGACCCCCTGACCCAATGTTTACAAAACTTGGGTGGTCTCTTAAGAAAACCTGTCTGAATATCCCCTGAAAGTTTGGGGTCGGTACCCCAAAAAATGCGCCCCCTGCAGCCACGGAAAGGAGCAAATGTGCACAAGCACCCCCTCACACACACATGAGGATTTCCCTCTCTCTCTCTCTTTCCCCGGCCGGCCGCACATCAGCTGATTCCTCCAGTACTCAATCCTGACTGATTGGCCACAAGAAGACCCAGCTTGGCCACCGATTGGCCGGGGGAGGAGAATGCTGCTTACTGAAGGCTATGCTGCTTACTGACGGCCCCGAATTGGCCGAATTTATTCGCGAACTCCCGAACTTGCTGAATTCGGCCCCCCCGGTTGCCCGCCAGTTTTGAGTTCGGTTCCTCCCGAACTAAAAACCGCCGAATCAAGGGAAATTCGGCTGATTTTCAGTTCGGGCTGAACCGAATTGACAGCCCTAGGAAAATCTACATGCACTGAAGGAGAAGAAGGGTTAATATACTGGAAAAGTGCCTGCATAATGCAACTTGGAAAATGTGTGTTTCTTTCCCAAGTGAGCTCTACGTTAAGCTGGCTGCATAGACTGTGAATAGTGCAAAAGGCTTTTATGACTCTGTCTCTAACTCAGCAATCTCAACATGCACTTAAATATTAGTTTACAAGCTGCAGGTATTAAGTAAATACCAGAGGGAAAACAAATACAGGCTGCACTAAACACAATGAGCTGAAGGCTCACGCTGAAGCATCTTCTGAGAAGCCGTGAGACAAAATGCTCATTTTAAAGCTTTCAGAGCAAACAGGATCTGAACCAGCGCCCCTCATTTGTAGGGTCTAATAAATTAATACTTTAGCTACTATTCCAAAATGGGATGGTTTTAAAACAACCTCTCAGTTTAAAGCACTGGTGGTCATAGATATTTGTCACATTTCCACACCCCATCAATCTCTTTCAATCCTAATAAAATTTATTTGAAAATTGATCACATGACCTGCATAGGCTGTGTGGATGGTGGCAGCACTGAGGAGCGAGGGATAGGTGAAATCACTTCCTGCCTTTTGCATCATCGACGCTCATACTTGCAGAAGAGGAAGGAATGGAAGATTTATCTCTTTTTTCCTCCCCATTGCAGCCCTCAATCTTTATGACCATCAGGGTCCTGCAATCCCGAGAAATTATCTTTCCTGGGATCAGAAGTTACTTTGGGGGGGGGGAGGAAAATATGCAATAATTCCACCAATAGATCATGGCATCCAATCCAAAGTATAAGAAAATTACAGGAAAGCTTTTTTAAAAAAAACTGTGTGTTGATTGGCCACATGGAATCGACAAAATCTACAGTGGTTATGTGAGCGGTTTTGTAGAATCCTGTCACCTAGCATTGACTTCTTTCAGTATTTCTGAGAAGAGGTCATTGACTCCCTTGTCAATAACCATACAACTGCATTGAAAGAGCTTTTGAAAAAAATAGTTTTCTTATAGAGAAGGGCAGTCATGACAGTTGAACAGAACCTCCATGGTCAAAAGGAATAAACCACTGAATATTAAATGCTGAAACACATGGAAGAGGGAGGCCATTTTTGAACCCTTCCAGAAGCAAGCCATTGTTTGAGGCAAAACACTGCAGTCAATTGGCCTTTAGCAAAGCAAAGCATAGTTGAACACATGAACACATGAAGCTGCCTTATACTGAATCAGACCCTTGGTCCATCAAAGTCAGTATCATCTACTCAGACCGGCAGTGGCTCTCCAGGGTCTCAGGCAGGGGTCTTTCACATCACCTACTCCCCTAGTCCCTTTAAGAGGAGATGCCGGGGATTGAAGCTGGGACCTTCTGCATGCCAAGCAGAGGCTCTCCCACTGAGCTACAGCCCCTCCCCTAAAGAAGTATCATCTACTCAGACTGGCAGCGACTCTCCAGGGTCTCAGGCAGAGGTCTTTCACATCACCTACCTGCCTAGTCCCTTTAACTGGAGATGCCGGGGACTGAACCTGGGACCCTCGCATGCCACGCAGAGGCTCTGCCACTGAGCCACAGCCCCTCTCCCCAAACCCCACTCTCCCAGGTCCCACCCTCACTCCCAAGGCTTTCCTAACCCGGAGTTGGCAACCAGCCGTTGAGGGGGGTGACCCCCCCCCAGCCAAGCAAGCCGGAGAGGGGGCAGCCAAAGATGCCCCCCCCCAAAAAAACCACCCCTTTCCCCGCGTGCATAAGGAGCCACCTGGTCCCAGCCCAGCCCTGTCGGGGCAGCCGGGCAGGGAGGCCCCCTCTTTCCCTCCCTCTCCCGTACACCCCTTCCTTGGTTCTTGCCCCGGGGCCAGGGCGTCCGGAGCCAGCCAAGCCGGGACTTACCTCCCTCCAACGGACGGGACTGGACCTCGAGTGGCGGCGGCGCCTACGGCCCCGGGGGAGCAGCCGGCCTTGCGTGAGGTGGCTGGAGAGTGGCCTCCCTCGGCGGCGGGCGCGCCTGCCCCAAGATGTGGTATGGTTGCCAACTTGGAAGGCTTTAAGAGGAAAGGGAACATGTTCACGGAGGATAGAGCTATATATGGCTACTAGTCAAAATGAGTACTAGTCATGAGGCATACTTATTCTCTACAATATCAGAGGAGCATGGCAATTATATTAGGTGCTGTGGAACACAGGCAGGATAATGCTGTGGTCATCTGGTTTGTGGGCTTCCTAGAGGCACCTAGAGGCCACTTCCTAGAGGCCACTGAGTGAACAGATTGCTGGACTTGATGAACCTTGGTCTGATGTAGCATGGCTTTTCTTACGTTCTTAATTAATCTGTTCTTGATATAAAGAGAATGTGGAGTATGGCACTCAATTTAAAAATGACCTCATTTTTTAAATCTTTACCTGTAGGAATTACTGAATTTCTGGTTTGTTTGTTTATTTGATTGATAAATATATCTCAGCCTCTTTCTTTGGTGATTTGTTTGGATATCTGATATGCAATCAAGAAACAGAATAGACATTTAAGATTTTTAGCAATATAATCCATTGTAATCATCTAATTTTAATGCTGACATAGCAATGTTTCCTTTAGTAAAATGGGTAAAGGATTGAGACAATGTTTTGAGAATACTAAGATTTATAGTTACAGTTGGTGACAAACCCTGTAGACATTTGGGTTGATATGAACTTTCACAGCCCCTCAGATCTTATTATCAGAGAGTTCCCATGGTCTTTTTCTTCAAAGAAATGTCAGACGTTCAACCAGACAGTGACTCTTATTAGGAAAGATTTATGTATCTTGGTTTTAGCTCAAGGTGTCTCTTGTCTATTTCCTATTAGCTATTATGTGCACTAAATTTACAGGGAACATAATTCTGAATGGGGACTACTTTGTCGTGGCCATAACTGTTTTTGTAAAGATTGGGGTCAATTCAGTTACTTGATACATTTTACAAAACACTGCTAGTATAATTCCCATATCAGCAACAAGATCCCTGACCCATCTGTATCTCAAGCCATGCCTATCACAACCCTACTGACCTAAAAACATTACACTATCCCCTGTAACACAGAATCTTGTGAATTTTTATTTAAGTCTCCTTCTCTCTGATGTATTACGCTGTTAATCAGTTACATAAAACTGTTTAGACAACTGCTTCCCTTCCAAGCTTGAGGTTATGTGCGAGAGTAATGCATATTCACATTTCTGTTTGTGAAGGAGGTTTTCCAACCTCACAAGCACACACACACACCCTTTTAGATCAGCATTTTTACCTGGATATATGGGAAGATGGAGATCCACCTTTGCACCTTTTTGGAACATAAAGATTAAGGATGCTGTGAATTTCTTAGTGAACCTCTTTGGCAAACTAACTTTCTTTGTTCAATATTCCTGATCAGACTGAGCTGATCAGGGATATGCTCAGACTTAATTGGGTGACTTGAACAGCTGCCAAACATTAAGTGTGCAACTATCTGTTGGTCATAAGTGGATTAAGAGCTGGTAGGGGGATCAGCTGGGAGCTAGGTTCTAATTAACCCTGTCCACTCAGCAAAATGCAAAAGGGGGCTCTTCTCCCCCCCCCCCAGGGTTGGTGGGCACAGAAGGAATAGTTTTGATCTCTGCATTGCAAAAGGGAAATAAAGCTTATTTCTCTTCCCTCCCTTCCAAGCTTGGCAGGGACAGAGGCAATACTTTTAATGTCTGCACTGAAAAAGGGAGAGGAGAAAGAACTATTTTTTCTCCTTTTCACTGTGTCCCAAGCCCACAGTTTGGGAAGCTGAGAACAGAAGGGAAATCAGCTGGGTTTCTGATACCCCCACCCCACCCCAATTTGCTACTTGCTACAGCAAGTCTGGGAGGTAGAAAAGTTTTCAGAAGAGATCAGAAGAACACAGCTTCCAGCTGATAAGCTAGAAGTTGGCTCCTGATTCCTCCTACCCCTAGGGTGGGGAAACAACATTCATAGGTCATACTTGGCATGGGGAACAACATTTGTAAAACTTGGTTTGGGAGACAATGTTCACAGAACAAACTTGGAGGGAAACAACATTAGTAGACCCAATTCAGGTGGGAGACAACATTCACAGACCTAACTCAAGGGGTGGGGAGTGGAGACGATGTTCACAGATCAAACTCTGGGGGGGAAACATTCACTGACCAAACACTGAGTAGGAGACTATGACCCTGTCTGCACTTCGTGTTTGCAGCTCCGATTTCTACGGGGTTTCCTTGCATGTTCGCACTTCATCTCTTCTGAAGGATTCCGGAGACGTCTCCAGAGCACAATTTCTCCGTGTTAAGAGCATTCGCTTATACAGCGAATTAATAGAAATTAAACGATTTCCTCACCCAGAGCCTGAAGTGCAAACATAAAATCTGTCTTCAATCCACTTCCTGCTGCCAGCCCACCATCCACTCCCCCCACCTAACTGCTCATGCTGGACCAATCGCCGTCCTTGTTCCACCCACTCCCCCCGTCTCACTGCCCACTCTGGACCAATCGCCGTCCTTGTTTCAAGCACCAAGTGGGCATGCGCGGCAGCTACCACCTCAGCCAATCACAATGCTCCTTCGAGCTGGCGCATGAATGCTGCCGCGAGGGGAAAACATACGGATTTTATCTAATACAGCGGAGGAAGGCGTCGCGGTGGGAACAGAAATTTTAAGTCGTGTTGGATGCTTGAGTATTGGACACGTTTAAATTGCGAGGTAAGTTGCTAGTGCGTTCACGGGCTATGTTTGCCAACCAAACTCTGGGTGGGAGGATGGCAGCACAAATGCTGTACCCTGAAAAATAACTAATCCAACTTGCTTTGCTATCGTATATCCCATTTAATTTATAGATAGCTGGAATATCAAAGAGAAATTCTCTGTTACAATTCCCATGGCTGTCACAAATAAGAGCAAAAGAAAGAAAACCGTGCATTATAAAATAGTGCAATGGACTTACAGTGTATTCCTAAACGGGGGGAGTCGGCTTAGGTGCCTATGCGACCCTGTGCCAGCATGAGTGCCCAGTTATCCTGCGGAGGGCATCCCTGTCAGCCCCGGGATGCCATGCCACAGAGCGGGGCTCAGGCAGTAGCAGGTCCTTCCGCTGGCATTCTCCTGGCGCACATCCCTGCACTGGTGTCCTGGAAGGCATTCCTGGGGCGTTCCAGGGGTGGAGCTATTAGGCAGCTTCCAAACCCCTTTCACCCCAGGAATGCTTCCCAGGATGGCGATGGTCCTGTGCCTCCTTTTAAGGGGGCACAGGCCCACTTTTCCCTATGGGAAAAAAGACTTTCCCCCTGTTATTTTTGGGGGAAAGGCCTTCCCCCCCCCCTGCAGCAGCTGGGAAGCCTCTAAGGAGGCTTCTTAGCTGCGCTGTCTCTGCTGCCACAGTTTGCACTTCCCCTCAGAAATGGTCTCTTGGGAGGTTATCATTCTGCTTAGGATAGTACTGTTAACCACCTAAAATGATTTACTTATTTATTTATAACATTTACACCCTTCCTTCCTCCCCAGAGACCCAAGGTGGCTTACATTGTTACCTGCTCCTCCATTTTATCCCCACAATAACCCTCAGAGGTAGGTGAGGCTAACAGTGTGCCACTGGCCCAAGGTCACACAGCGAGCTTCCATGGCAAAAGGGGATTTGAATGTGTCTCCCAGATCTTAATCTAACACTCTAACCATTACAATACACCACACATACCTTATTGTGTGTGTGTGTTAAGTGCCATCAAGTCGCTTCCGACTCATGGCGACCCTATGAATGAAAGTCCTCCAAAATGTCCTATCTTTGACAGCCTTGCTCAGATCTTGCAAATTGAGGGCTGTGGCTTCCTTTATTGAGTCAGTCCATCTCTTGTTGGGTCTTCCTCTTTTCCTGCTGCCCTCAACTTTTCCTAGCATGACTGTCTTTTCCAATGACTCTTGTCGTCTCATGATGTGACCAAAATACAATAGCCTCAATTTAGTCATTTTAGCTTCTAGGGTCAATTCAGGCTTGATTTGATCTATAACCCACTGATTTGTTTTTTTGGCAGTCCACGGTATCCTTAACACTCTCCTCCAACACCACATTTCAAAGGAATCTATTTTCTTCCTATCAGCTTTCTTCACTGTCCAGCTTTCACACCCATACATAGTAATAGGAAATATGATGGCATGAATTAATCTAGTCTTGGTGGCCAGTGACACATCCTTACACTTCAAAATCTTTTCTAGCTCCTTCATGGCTGCCCTTCCCAGTCTCAATCTCCTTCTGATTTCTTGCCTGCAGTCTCCCTTTTGGTTGATGGTGAAGCCGAGGAATAGAAAGTCTTCAACAATTTCCTCATTGTCAACCTTAAAGTGGTGTAATTCTCCTGTAGTCATTACTTTTGTTTTCTTGATGTTCAGCTGTAGTCCTGCTTTGGCACTTTCTCTTTTAACTTTCAGCAGTAGTCGTTTCAAATCTTCACTATTTTCTGCCAATAATGTAGTGTCATCGGCATATCTCAAATTATTAATGTTCCTCCCTCCAATTTTCACTCCACCTACATCTAAATCTAATCCAGCTTTCCTAATTATATGTTCTGCATATAGATTGTCTGACTCCTTATTAGATACCTGAAAGGGTAATGGCTCTTTAGCCTAGAATTGGGTTCTCCATTACTTTTAAGTTATCTTTATTTTATTTGGCCACAGACATTTTTGGTAGCAGAAGAAAGTGAATGTGTCCAATGAGTTTCACAATCCATCTGTGACTTCAGTCAAGGGTACTGTTCAGCTGCAGGAACTTCTTATTCCTTCCTTCAGGGTTTTTGTTTTATTTAATGCAACAAGTATCTCTGCTGCTGCTGCTTCCTTTTCATCTTGCCTCTCTTTACCAGTTTTCCTATTTGTAGATTTTGGGTATAAGATGGAATTGTGCTTCGTCACAGAAAGTGTCCATGTCACTGACAGTGTAGGCTACCTGTCTGGATCCCTAGTAGGTTGCAGTGGTCTCCTCACAGGGAAATAGAGAAGAAGCAGAATTCTTGTATGCAACAAGAAGGCTGTAGAGCCATGCAAGTACATCAAGGGTGAAGCAAGTTCCTTGATGTGAGGCAGGAGCTGGAAACAGGAATCTCCACACAGGCATAGTGCTAGAAGTTGGAGCAGGACTAGCTCTTTCCTAAGTAGACAGAGGTGGCTCGTGGGAGCTGTTAAACAAGCAAGGCTTATATCATCTGCAGGCTCATGTAGAAAGTGGAACTCTCCATTCTTCTGAGTAGCCTGTTTAAGCTCCTGGCTCCTGCCAAGACTTAACAACAACCTTTTCTCCTGCTGAGACGCTGAAATGAGGTGAGCTCCAGGCTGCCCATCATGAGTTCCTTTGCCAGGTTTATGCCTCTGCCCTAGTCCTCTTCCCTCTCCTTTTCCAGTGGCATGGAGGAGACTCTCAGGGTACAGAGTCCTGGCTGGGGTCCTGTAGCGGCTCCAGGTCAACCAGAGGTATCAAAAGGGTGCAGATCTCCTCAGGAGGTTTCTGATCAGTTGAATCCCTGAGGATAATGGAAAGTGTCACATTTCCCCAAACAATAAAATACTGAGTTTCTCAGTGCTATGACACAATGGCTGCCTTCAAACTGAAGTTGGGGCCCAAATTAGATATGATTGTGATTATGAACTATTTGTGAAAAATGGCAATCATATATTGACTTTCCCAATCATAAACTGTCCTTCCCCATCTGTAAATACACATGTCATGACATCTTGGCATTTCATGTTATTCTGTCAGTGATAGCCAGTGATGTGGGGCAGTAGTTAGTAGTAAATACACTGCAGGGAGCTCTGTTTGCTATATGCCATTGTCCTTCCTGAAGGGCACTGAAGATCCTGTCTCCTTGAATTGTTCTATGTTCATAGCCATTACTTCTAGTTGTAAAGTAGTTTATGATAAGAAGTGAGCTGTGACTCATGAAAGCTAATACCCTGCCAGAAATTTTGTTAGTCTTTAAGGTGCTACTGGACTCTTGCTGTTTTCTACTGCTACAGACAGACTAACACAGCTACCCATCATGATAAATATTAGTTACCTTGAATGTTTTTTTCCTGTTTGAAGTGTAGAGGAAAACTGGGGTTTGTGGGGGAGAGAGAGACCCGAGACCATTGTCAAGAAAAACAGTTTTATTTGCAGCTGGGCCCAGCTGCAAGCAAAAATCACTGAGCCCCGGTTGTACTGGGGAACAGACATTTATCCCAAATCCATGTTCTGACGTAGGGCTGTCGATTTGGAAACCGAAAAACAGCCGAATTTCCCCTGATTTGGTGGTTTTTAGTTCGGATGGAACCGAACTAAAAAAAGGCGGGAAAACGGGGAGCCGAATTCAGCGAGTTCGGGGTGTTCAGTGAATAAATTCAGCAAATTCGGGGTTCGGCGCAGCAGCAAAACCGTCAGTTAGTAAGCATCATTCTCCCCCGGCCAATCGGTGGCCAAGCTGGGTCTTCTTCTGGCCAATCAGTCGCGATTGAGTGCATGAGCCCAGCTGCTGCGCAGCCCGGCCGGGGAGAGAAAGAGAGAGTATCTGTTTGTGTGAGTGAGAAATCCCTGTGAGGGGTGCTTGTGTACATTCGCTCCTTTCCATGGCTGCAGGGGGTGCATTTTTGGGGGTACAGCCCCCAAACCTTCAGCGTAGCTTCAGAGGAGCCTTCTTGAAAGAATCCCCAAGTTTTGTAAAGATTGGATCAGGGGGGCTGAGATATGGGCCCCGAAAGGAATCCCCCCTTAATGTGCTTTTTTATTCTATTTACAGCACACATTTGCTCCTTTCGATGGCTGCAGGGGGCGCGTTTTTGGGGGTACAGCCCCCAAACTTTCAGCATAGCTTCAGAGGAGCCTTCTTGAAAGGATCCCCAAGTTTTGTAAAAATTGGTTCAGCGGGAGCTGAGATATGCCCCCCCTTTTCCCTATTGGGATGAATGGGATCAGCCGATCCTATGTGCATCTCGACAGTGGCAAATCCAAGGCAAAACCTCCCGTACTTAAATGGAATCGTATCCAGTCCTCCCAGGCCCTCCTGATGGAACAGAAGACATCCACAGTAAGACCCCTTTTGGGGCTTTAATCTATCCAACACACGGCGGCCTTTGTATTCTTGGATGCAGAGAAAGCTTTTGATATAGTCTCCTGGGATTTTATGAAAAAGATACTGGAAAAATTAAATTTTGGAGACCGGTTTTTGAGAGGTATACCGGCCATATATACATCCCAACAGGCAAAAATTTTGGTTAATGAATCAATGTCTGATAATTGTTCAATCAAGAAAGGAACTAGACAAGGTTGTCCTCTATCTCCGCTACTATTTCTGTTGGTGTTGGAATCACTATGTCGTAAGTTAAAGAATATGGGGGACATTCGCGGATTAAAAATTAAAAAACATGAATTTAAATTGAGAGCATTCGCGGATGACCTCTTGTTAATTTTAGAAAACCCAACACAATCAATGAAGATATTGTTGGAGACCCTGGACGACTTTGGAAGAATATCAGGATTTAAAGTCAATCAAGAAAAGACAAAGACAATATTCAAGAATTTACCAGAAACACAACAGCAGGAATTTACTTCATATACAGGTTGGGAGAAAGTTAATAAAGTCAAATATTTGGGAATCTGCATCTCTGCGAAGAATAAAGAATTGATAAACAACAATTATCTTAAACTATGGAGTAAAATAAAAACTGATATGATCATTTGGTCAAATAAAAAGTTGTCACTATTGGGACAAATATCAACAGTCCAAATGAACATTTTACCAAGGATACTCTTCTTATTCCAAAATTTACCTATAATATCACATGTCAAATACTTTGATACCTGGAGAAAAGACATATTAAATTTCATCTGGCAAGGGAAAAAACCGAGGATTGCTTATAAATATCTGGTGGATCGTAAAGCTAGAGGAGGTCTAGCGTTACCTAATTTTCAACTCTACGCTGAAGCGGCAGCCTTAACATGGCTAAAAGACTGGATGAACTTATCTAATGTGCGTTTGTTAGATCTTGAAGGTTTCAACAATATAAGTGGATGGCATGGCTATTTATGGTACGACAAAATTAAGATACATGCATCATTTCATAACCATATAATCAGGTCCGCTTTACTTCATACTTGGATGAGATATAAACATATTTTTGAACCAGCAACACCGATGTGGATATCACCCCAAGAAATGCTGACATTACGCCCACTTAGACCGGATAAATTTATTACCTACTAAGATTTAATTAACTGGGAAGGGAAAAAATGCTCACTAAAAGACTTTCAGTTACTTAAAGAAGATTTACAATGGCTTCAATATTGTTAGATTAAATCAGTTTTTACACAAGATTTGAAAAATGGATTCTCTAAAGAAAAATCGCCTTTTCACAAGATGTTACTAGACAATGATACTCAACTGATATCTAAAATGTATAATCTTCTTTTAACAATATATTGTGAGCAGGAGACAATTAAACCAACAATGATTGATTGGGCTCAAAATGTGGGACATGATATTGTTTTAAATAAATGGGAAAGACTATGGTCAAAAGACCTGAAAGGAATAAATGCCCAGTCAGTTCGAGAAAATATCTATAAAATGATGTATAGATGGCATTTAACACCCAAGAAAATTGCAAGGATTTACAAAATGACGTCCCCTAAATGTTGGAAATGTAATAAGGAAGTTGGTTCTTTTTACCATATGTGGTGGACCTGTGACAAAGCCAAAGATTTTTGGGATATGATTTATAATGAACTAAGACTGATACTACAAAAAAATATACCCAAAATACCAGAAATGATGCTATTAAGTATGATATCTGATGACTTGTCAACGCAAAGAAATTTCTTGATTTATGCTACAACAGATGCAAGACTGGGCAAATATTCCCGGGGAAAAAGACTGGACTATGAAAATGTTTGAACTGGTGGAAATGGCAAAACTTACAGCTACCTTAAATCAAAAAGACAATGTTCAATTTATGGGGGAATGGGAGGCTTGGATGAAATATTGTGAATATGAATTAAAACTGGGAAAAATGGAAGAATATCTTTTAATCTGATCTAGATGACACTTTTAATATTAAGAGTTATAACCATTTATATCAATAGAGTATGTTATATGAAAGTTAAATGAATTTTAAATGGGTTTAAGAACAATTAAGATCAGAACATATCACGTTGGGATAAAAATACTTTATTAAGAGGCGGACAGAGGTGATGGGGAAGTCAAAGAAATTTCCCTTGTTTTTTCTTTCTCTTTGAAATGTTTATATGTTTTTGATTGTTATGGAAAATTTCTATTTTAAAAACCAATAAAAAATATAAATCCAAGGCAAAACCTCCCGTGCTTAAATGGAACCGTATTGGGTTACCCAGTCCTCCAAGTCCCTCCTGATGGAACAGAAGACATCCACAGTAAGACACCTTTGGGAGCTTTAATCTATAATTTTTCTCCTGTGTGTGTGTGTGGGGGGAAAGCAGAGTCTCTGTGTGTGGGGGGAGGGAGCAGTTTCTGTGAGTGGGGGGAAGCCAAAGGGGGCTTTCACCCATTCTGTCTGGGGGGTGTGTGCCCCCTCGAGTCTCTCTCTCCCTGGTCTGAGGGGGGGCTTCAGTTGTGTGCCCTCAGGTTTTCCCTCATTCATAAGATCGGTTAGGTCTATTTTGATGCTTGCTCAAAAATTGTTTTCAAATTGTGACTTAAAGAATGCATTTGCCTGGTCCCAAGTTCGATGCAAAAGGGGAAATTCCACCCCCTCCTGCTTTTGATGCTTAGCTAGCATGCCACTGTCCCTTTCCATGGGTTGTAAACTCCCAGGCGTCAGGTGTTGCTTTGCATGGTTGCAAACATGATGGTTTGCATGGTTGTGTTGCTTTGCATGGTTTGCAAACATCTTGGCACCTGCCCCGCCCTTGCTCCCCGCAGCTCAGCTGTTTGTCGGGGCTGGGAGCTTCGAGTGGGCGGCAAGCTGTGCTAATTGCAAATGCACATTAAAGAGGGGGGATCCTTTCGGGGCCCATATCTCAGCCCCCGCTGATCCAATCTTTACAAAACTTGGGGGTTATTGGAAGAAGGGTCCTTTGAAGCTATGCTGAAAGTTTGGGACCTCTACCCCCAAAAATGCCCCCCCCCCCGGAGCCACGGAAAGGTGCGGTTGTGATTTTAATGGCTTTATTCGGCCGAATTTTCCCCCGAACTCCAGATCTCATGCCGAATTGCATGGACCCAAAGCGGGGCAGTTCGGACTTCGGCATTTCCCAAATAAAAACGGGCTGAATTTTGCCAAATCCAAATTTTACCGAATTTTTTTTTCAACAGCCCTACTCTGACGGGGCACGTCAACATTCCGAGCTTATCTGGTTGTTTTACATAGTCTGGAGCCTAAGAGCTCAGCGGTTCCATCCAGTTCCCCTTATCGTTCACGATGACTTTCCATGACTTTTCCCCTACTACCTTAACACACACAGAGTTAGCTTGTATTGAAGCAGACATTTCCCCCCTCCTGCCTCAGAAGCAATTTCACATGTGTTTACCTACATGTGTTTACCCACAAAGGTGCCATCATTTATTGATTTGAATCCCCCCAACTATCCAATAGGGATATATGTAGCCAGGGTTGTTCTGGGTTACACTTGCTCTCTTCAAATTTGATCAAAATAGAATTGATATGAAACAGATTCCAAATTCCTAAAAAAAAGAGGAAATGAAACAGACTGTTGGATTTCTGGAAGAAATTGGGTAGAAAGGAATTAAGAAAACTCCTCTTAATGCTAGAGCCATTTCAGTGAGCCATAGCAGGGATAAGTATTGACAGGCAATATGCCAATGCTGCAGCAGTTGCTCAATGAAAATCTCATTTGGGTTGGGCCTCAGATTGAGGAAGCATCACAAGCAGAAAAGAACAAAAAGAGGAAAGGAATGGATCCCCGACTAGAATATAGGGTTGGCAGGAGGTGCCTGAAAAGCAACAGGATAGTTGTGAGTGGGGACAGGGGAGGCTGAGATGCCAGCTGCAGTGCTACATCACATCTGGTAAAAACCCAAAAGTGACATAGGATACCTTTAGGAATCACTGGAAACTCTATGGTAAAACCATAGAGTTCCCATCAATTCCTAGAGCTACTCTGTGTCACTTCTGGAGACATAGCACTGCACACAACACTGCCAAAATTTCTTTTATTTTTCTCCTGTCACCATCCAGAGTGGTGGTGGGCAATGAGAGCTGGGGCAGGGATCCCCCCCACCCCCAACTGGGGCTTGGAAGCCCTACTAAAATATCATCAGCAGAGCTGGGGCCAGCGTGGTGTAGTGGTTAGGAGCAGTGGACTCTAATCTGGAGAACCAGGTTTGATTCCCCACTCCTCCACATGAGCAGCAGACGCTAATCTGGTGAAACAGGTTGGTTTCCCCACTCCTGCACATGAAGCCAGCTGGGTGATCTTGGGCTAGTTGCAGTTCTCTCAGAACTCTTTCAGTCCCACCTAACTCACAAGGTTTATTTTGTGGGGAGGGGAAGGGAAAGTGATTGTAAACCAGCTTGAGACTACTTAAAAGTAGAGAAAATCGAGCTATAAAACCAATTCTTTAGAATTAGTATATAATGCAAAACATTATGAACTAACTTTGCTAAAGGTATTCAAGTTTCAAAAGCTCTTCAGTCCTCGCCCCCCCACACACATACAAAGCACACAATCTAATTTACAGCAGATAGTTGTAAAATGGACAAACTAGGCTCTAGTCAATTTCTGAAAGCTGTTTACTTATGTCTACTTGCTTTGTTCACAGATGATTTTTATCTAGTCTACAAATTCTCATGAAACAATAAAAGGGGAAGAAATCCATTTTGATAGTGTGATGTCTCTGGCAAATGAGAAGTGTACAGAGTCTCCAATTAAAACCTTTAATTTAAAAAGCTTTTAATTTAAATTAAAAGGCTTTAAAAAGCTTAATCCCACAGATGCAGCATGAAAATCCCCAAGTGTGAAACATAAATGATACCTTGCAGTCATCTGTTACTATTTAAGTCGGGGTGTGGTGGGTTAAAGAGCAGACAGCAAAGAAATGCAGCTAACTGATTAGCATGGCAAGAGTGCAAATTAAAATTAAAGTGGTCTGGGGGACTTAAATATTTACCACCGAAGTCTCCTGCCCTTTTGTATTTTGTTCCTCAATATGAACTATATTAGGCAGACATCAAACAACCTAAATGAACTTGCAAATTATTTTTTTCCCTTGAAATTGTCTATTAAAAGGGAATGAGCACAAGAGATTAGTTTTTCAAGCTAGGTCGCGACAATTGTCACTGCCTTTTAAATGGTCCTTAATTTAGGCTCAAGTGTTTAATTTCAACTTTCTGATAGCACTGGCTCTGCATTCGCTGCAGGTATTCAAGATGTTCAGCATGATTAATTGGGCAGGCTGGATTTCTTATATTTTGAACCCACTTGAAAGGGAAAGTGAGAAATGAATTGTGCCAAAAGGCTTTGGTCTATTTTTATTAATCGAGTAGATTAGACGGATCATGAAAACAATCTTCTAATTTATAAGAGTCAATCTCATATCTTGTTAAACAAGAGTTATTATTATTGAACTTAAACCACTGAAGTGTGATATACCAAAGGCCATGTTCTGCGCAGCAGAATGACGCTTTGAACGCTCACATGTTAACCACATGCTAATAGGTTCTCAGCAGGCTGATAAGTTATTGATTATCTCAGCTTGTATAATTCGTATCCAGACAAGACAGCATAGTTAACTGGAATATAAGTGCTTCCTTCCTGTGACCTGAATCAGATTCACATGCTCATCAGTGACTTTGTTCAGGGCCATTGTAACAGATAGCTTTGTCTCTAGGTGAATGGATCCTTTTTGTCAAGAGAAGGATTGAACCGCATTAGACCCTGGCCTGGGGGGGGGGGGGAAATTCAGCTCCTATTGTTACCTACTAATATTAATCTAAACAGTAGTCGGAGTGTCAAATGGAAAAGCCTTTCAAAACAGTTTCTCTTTGTTCCCTTGCTTAATGTGTATGTAGAAATTATCCTCCATTTTATATTTTGTTCATTTTGAGGTAGGCAGGAAGGGAAGGGAAGGGAAGAGGATACAAAGAATGTATGTGATTACAAGGGCCAAGTGAGAAACTTATTCATATTGTAACTGTCTGATATATTATTTTCGATTACTTCTACAGAGAAGACTCTCTTATTGTGTGTAAAACGTATATACATATATGAAGTAATTTTAAATAGTTTCTCTTTTCTCTCCTTTTCCACTTGCTGAAAGTTTTTTTTTAAAAAGCCTCAGCATACCTTGTACAGAATTCAGAGGCCAAGTAACAAGATGTATAATGAGGTCCTCCACCCACTACAACTTTTATGGATATAGAGAGAAAGACATTTCAAAAGTTCCATTCCCAAAGAGGATTACACTATTGGAGAAAACAGTGGTTTCCTGTCACTACAAGTAGGGTGAAAAAGTAAATTTGACATATTGTTGTGTTCTTGTGTGATGTTTAAAGCATTGTCCCAGATTTCTGACACAGACTACATATTGGAATTGCTGACATGCTTTGGGTGAATAATAAGCAAAACATCAGAAGCTTGGAGAACGTTTCATTGTTGAATAGCTTTGTGTTAACAAACCCTCCTTACAGGCTAGCATCAATAGAGGCAGATTCCACTGAGAAGATTGGTGTATGATCCACCTGTTGGGCCCTGCTTATAGAGAACAGAATGCAGGAAACTGCATAAACAGGTAGACCTAAAGAGTCAGTAAGTGATATTGCAGGTATACAAAGCTATCCCCAAAGGGACAGGTCCATGCATGTAGACCCATCCTTCTATTCCAAGTGACCACTTGCATGGCACTGTGGTCCTACCATTCAGGTTGTGAATGGACCCATATATTCAGGTTATTCCTGCTTAGAGTATTCAGAGAATCTGAATTTGAGTCCAGTAGCACCTTAGAGACAACTAGATTTTGGGGGGTATAAGCTTTCAGGAACCTTGACTCTCAAAAGTTTATACCCTAAAAATCTTGCTTGTCTATAAGGTGCTACTGGAGTCAAATCTAGCTATTCTCCTGCAGACTAACATAGCTACCCTCCAGGGATCCTGCAGTGTTACCTGAATGGCCTACTTGTGGGTGACCCTCAACACTTGTGGCGTCCCCTTTGTGTGTTAAGTGCACCCTCAAATGTATCCAAAAGAGCCCCATGGTGCAGAGTGGTAAGCTGCTGTACTGCAGTCAAAAGCTCTGCTCACTACCTGAGTTCGATCCTGATGGAAGTTGGTTTCAGGTAGCCGGCTCAAGGTTGATTCTGCCTTCCGTGGTTGGTAAAATGAGTACCCAGCTTGCTGGGGGTAAAGGGAAGATGGCTGGGGAAGGCAACGGCAAACCACCCCATAAAGTCTGCCTAGTAAACGTCGGAATGTGACATCACCCCATGGATCAGGAATGACCCAGTGCTTGCACAGGAGACTACCTTTACCAAATGTATCCAGGTAAAATTAAATTAGGGACCACTGTCTATGTATACTAAGGTTCTAAATTTGTCAGCAGCACTTCGCCATGTGAATGGGGAGGTTCCAAGAAATAAAGAAATAAAGAATCTAATCGAATCAGAGACTAAATCTTTATTTAGAAATATAGATTTTTTTAAAAAGCAGGAGACACTCAGAGAGCTGCAGGCACTATCTCTCTACCTCTCTCTCTCTCTCTCACACACACACATACATACACACACAGAGTGAACCTTAACCCTACACAACCTAACGCCTAGTATACTGTCAGCTTTATTCTCAATCTCATTTTTGATTATCCATGGTATGGAATTTGCCTGTCCCCTCCCCCACAAAAATCTGCTTATCAATCAAAATTGCATATCCAATGAGGCTACAGTCTATGAAGAAACAAATACATTCACCAAAAATCAGTGACTATAAATAGACTATAAAATAAGCATACTTTCCGAATTATCAGATTGCTACTACAAGGTATAACCCACGATTAGCTAATTTACCTCAGTTGACAATCTATCTATACCTTACTCAAACTCATAGTCAACAATCATTGAAGAATGAATATACTTCTACCCTTATTTGTAAATATATTGCACAATTTAATAAATCTATTGAGAGACGCAAATCTTTACCCCAAAAAGAGCAGAATGGTTGTCAACTATCAGCAATTTAAGATTTCTTAATACAACCACCCTTAACTGCACTAATTTCATAGATTTTGCTATGTACTCAATCTTAGCTATCCAATTGTTACATCTTGTTTTTATTTTTCCTGCAGCAAGAGATTATCAACCTTGCTGATATTAGCATACGTTGCACTATTGTCCTATGTCTATATTGCTCATGTTCATCCAACAAGTCTACTAAACAGACTTTTGGGTCCTCTGGTAATTTAATGCCAGGCATCTGGTCAATTTCTTTCAATATATTTCTCCAAAAATCCTTAATTACAGGGCAGCTCCACCACGTGTGTTTAAATTCTGCTCCTTGTGAACCAAATTTCCAGTCCTAATATATGTTTGTGTTATAAATTTGATTCAGCCTATGTGGAGTTGATATCATTGGCATATGATTTTATCCCTGGCATATGATTTTATAATGATATTCCCTCAAATTAATACACAAACAGAAGTAGGTTTCAGGAAAAAAATACCACCATTGTTTATCTGCCAGTATACCAAGTTTTCTTTGCTATATATTCTTAAAGCAATCAAATTTAACCTCTAATTCTTGTGTAGAATTCAAATAGATAGCTGATATCAATCTTTTACTACTTTTTAAATATAATGACTTTTCAACATGGGTCAGCTTAATCCAAAACTGGGTTAAAGCCATTTGGAGCTCAGTGTTCGGATACAATAGAACCATCTTATATTTTGAATTCCATCAGAGAGCTCAGGGAATGTTTGACAGCCTGCTTCCTTAATTACATCAATCAATCTAATGCATTTCTTATCAACCCATTCTTCAAAAGGTTGCATTATTTGAAAATCAGCATTGTAGAGGAAAGATTGCAATGGAGAGATCCGAGGTCTTATAACCCGAGGTCTTCTCACCCTGCTCTATCCATTTCCATCAGGGGATTATGATAGAATAAACAGTCATTTATAATGTTTTTACCATTAGTAGAATATTAGGGCAAGTAAACCAACAGATCAATCCTGAGGATCACTTGCACTGCAGTGGCCAACTGCAGTGTAATTGGGGTGCTGCCAGTCTGCTCCCTAAAGAGTTTGGTTAGGCAGTGGCTGGCAGGAAAAAGAGTCAGTAGCTGGGTTTCAGTGCCCGCAACATCAGTCTCCCCAGCGACCATGCTGTAGCGTCCCATGGAGGTGTTGCGGTGAGGCAGTACGGCTGTGATGGACAGGGCAGGCAGAAACAATCGGGGTCACCAGACACTGAGGACGAGCCCAGCACCCATCACAGCCCAGCGGTGAAAAGGGAAGTGACCAGGGATGCTGGCTCTGTGTCTGCAGCACACATCCCATCCCCTTAAAAGGACCACATCCCTTCACAAGTCCTTGGGCATCTGACAGAGTTGGCAAGGGCCTCAGCATCCTCCCTATAAACACCCCAAGCAGGCCCCCAGCCCATATGGAGCAAAGGGCACCCACACCTCATAAGGGCTTTCCCCTTTCCTCTTTTCCCTGTTGGGATGAATGGATCACCCTGTATGCATCTCCAGAGCAAAACGTCCCGTGCTTAAATGGAATCGTCTTGGATTACCCAGTCCTCCTCCCAGCCCCTCCTAATGGAACAGAAGACAGCCACAGTAAGACCCCTTTGGGGGCTTTAATCTATACTTTTTCTCCTGTGTGTGTGGGGGTGGGGAAAGCAGAGTCTGTGTGTGTGGGGAGGGAGCAGTTACTTTGGGGGAAGCCAAAGGGGGCTTTCGCCCATTCTGCCTGGGGGGGGTGTGCCCCCTCGAGTCTCTCTCTCCCTGGTTTGAGGGGGGGCTTCAGTTGTGTATCCTCAGGTTTTCCCTCATTCATAAGATTGGTTAGGTCTATTTTGATCCTTGCTCAAAACTGATTTTCAAATGGTGACTTAAAGAATGCATTTTCCTGGTCCCGAGTCCGATGCAAAAGGAGAAATTCCACCCCCTTCTGCTCCTTATGCATAGCTAGCTGCCTCTGTCCCTTTCCATGCTTTGCACAGTTGCAAAGGTGTTGCTTTACTTGTTTGTGTTGCTTTGCAGCTGGGTTGCTTTGCAAACTTCTCAGCTGTTTGTCGGGGCTGGGAGCTTTGTGCGTGGGCGGCAAGCTCTGCTCAGAGATGCACATTAAGGGTGGGGTGGACCCCTTTCAGGGCTCATATCTCAGCCCCCCCTGACCCAATCTTTACAAAACATGGGGGGTCTGGCAAGAAGGGTCCTTTGAAGCTCCGCTGAAAGTTTGGGACCTCTAACCCCAAAAATGCCCCCCCCAGAGCCACGGAAAGGCGCGGTTGTGTTTTTAATGGCTTTATTTAGCTGAATTTTTTCCCCGAACTTTGAATTCCCACCGAATTGCACGGACCCAAAGTGGGGGAGTTCGGACTTCAGCATATCCCAAATCTAAACGGGCCGAATTCAGCCTAATTCAAACTATACCGAATTTTTTTTAATTCAACAGCCCTACTCACAACTGCATCTTTCTCTCTGCAAGATTTCAGAGGCCATTCTTGATTTATTGCTTAACCAAATGAACCCAGTGAATTCTTGTTCACGAATCTTCAGCACTTGATCTGATATTTGAATAGGAATTTTCTCAAATAAAAGGTTCAGCCTAGGCAAAACCAACATTTTAATACATTAATTCTCCCTATCCAAAGGTAAGTGTAATCTTGACTACTTACTAATATATTCTCTCATTTGAATCCATGTTTGCAAATAATTTTATTTAAATAAATCTTTGATCTTATTTGATAAACATATTCCTATGTATTGGACAGGCGTCATTGACAATTAAGTCCATAGTCTTTAATACAATAATAATTTTTCCTGTTCTTCAAATTTTACACCAATTTTTTTTCTGTTTTATTTATTCTTTATCCTGATAATTTACTCAATTACTCAAAACTAATTAATATATTGCCTATAGAACTATGTGGGATACCATCGGCATGTAGATTAATTTTGTATTTCCAGAAATCATTACTCCATGAATTTCTTGATTGCTTCTTATAATATTAGCAAGCAGTTCTAAAGAAATCAAATAGTAGGGCTGAGAAAGTTTTGCCATACCTTGTACCTCTGTATAATTATATTGATGGTGATCGAAATTATTGATCTTTATAATTGCTTTTTCTATATGTATAAAGATGTCTCCAAAATTCACATCCTGTAGTGTATAAAATAATTCATATTTTGCATAATCCAATGCCTTCTCAGCATCTACACACATCAGCATAACTTTTTCATTCATTAGTCAGCTCTGTGGATTAATTACATTAGCTCAGCTCTGTGGATTAATTACATTGCCCTTCTAGTATTGTCTACAAGATACCTGTCTTTAATAACATTGTTTTATCTTGACATTTGATCTTCACTACTGAATTTATCCTTTTGGTCAAGATAATATGCAAAAAAATACTGTCAGCATTTAGAGGTGAAATAGGCCCATCAGAACTGGGAAAAGAAGGATCTTTCTTAGGTTTAGATATGTATTAATCTAGTCTCACTCCAA
This sequence comes from Euleptes europaea, assembly GCF_029931775.1. Classification (NCBI taxonomy): domain Eukaryota; kingdom Metazoa; phylum Chordata; class Lepidosauria; order Squamata; family Sphaerodactylidae; genus Euleptes; species Euleptes europaea. The sequence continues at coordinate 60,219,978 of NC_079313.1, forward strand.
GATATAGGTCTAGTACTCTCCTGTGAATATCTATTAAACATTTCAGTTTAAGTGTCTATTAATACTTCTGTCATGGCCTTCTAGAACTTTACTGTCAAGCCATCAGGGCAAGGCAACCTGTTGTCTTTCAGAGCTTTAATAGTTTCTTTTGGTTCATGAATAGTTATTTAAGAGTTTTTTCCTTATCATCTTCAGATTTTTAAAATATTTTTCCTAAGAAATCTTGAATATTGGAACAAAACAGCTTATTCATACAATTTTGATAATATTCACAGAATACTGAAGTTGTTCCCTCATCATCTTTAATTAAGATTTAAAGATCTTAAATCTTTAAATTTGCTCCATCTCAAGAAATATTTGAGGATTTTTTTTCCCTGACTACATAATTAGCTAATAGACTTTCAGCTTTGTAACATTATTAGAGTAATATTGCTTCCAAAACATATGGCCTTACTTGCCTCTATAATATGTATTTATTCTAACTGGGTTTTATAAGTTTTTAATCAGTGTTTCATATCCTCATCCAAAGATTCTTTATGCTTAAATTCTAATAGCTTAATGCTCTTAAGTGCTTTATGCTTAATTTCAGTTTGTGATCTTTTTTTCATATTCAGCCATTTGAATGATCATGCCCTTAATTTTACATGTATCCCAGATAACCTTAAACAAAGAAAATCTTTCAAATGCTTTTTTTTAACTGATTAATAATCCCATCTTCTTTTAAAAGCAGGTTATCACACTCCCAAATATATGATTTCTGGACATGTTGATTCAAATTAATTAAACAAGTATTAGAGGCATGATCAGTTAAAACTGTCAGATCAATGTGGATATTTCCTAATTTTGTGCTCTTCAGATACCCAATGTGATCATTCGCAAGAAAAGTTTCCTGTATCATTACTATCTCCATTCTCCTCCTCTTGATTTCTCTAGCAATCATTCTTCTTTAGCCGGTTATTTATACCATTAGGAATCAACAAGAATATTTTAATTGAACCATTCTATCAAACCAGACAATTGATTTTATTAATCTAAGATGTAAAATATAATGGATTTTCAAACTATATGAACTATTTAAGAAACATAAGGAGTAAGGCTATAATCAATGGACAGTAAATTTCTTCTTACTTCCCGTTCAGCTAAATCTAATGATCCTCCAGAATTTGTCCTTAACTGACTGGTCCAGTTCCAGAGAATCTCCTTAGTTCTTGTAATTCTCTAAACTATCCTTCAGTTCCCCTTTCCTCTTGTTCCTGATTTGACTTTAACTTCTCAGGAAATAGAAGGGTTTATCTGCTTTGATGGTTCTTCAGTCTCAAGTTTTGTTTTTATACTTATCCATTTCCCATTATGTTGGACAATCAATTTAAAGGGATACCCCATTTATTTTTTAAAAAGTTTTTGTGACTGAAATTGTGATGTTAGATTTTTAAATTCTCACCTTTTTGCAATAAAGAGTTAGGTGAATTGACCAAAAACTGCACCTCATTTTATCATAATTGCACACACTGTCAGTCCACTACCAGCTACAACTCAACGTTGGTCTTGGTCACCAGTTCAGACCCCATTAACATATTTTTAAAGTTAATCTTAATTGCACAACACCTGTTGCAGACAATGTGTATACATCCTGCCTATACATGCATACATCTGTTTATAGGAAAGAGCTAATGTATATTCACTATATGAATGAAACTGGGGACCAGTACCTGGATAAAAGGGAAGCTTGTATAACATGTTCAGCTGTACATGTGTTGACTGTAACATGAGAATTAATCAACATACACACAAAGACCAATCATGTATACACTGTACACAAATTATGCACACACTCACTGTATAGTCCTCACATTAAAGTGTCAATTCATATATAATTGGTGCTTTGATGTGATTCCTACCAGGTATCTGTAAAATAAATATCATACTTTTGCGCATGCAATAGGTACCATATTTGGTGAAGTATTCTGACCCTTCAAAAGTCCACATTTCAAAACAACAAACACTAAAACATTGTTGTGCAGCCTTCTATTTGGTTGTGCATTCATTTCTTTGTTCAAATAATTCCAGTGTCAATCCTATGAATGCAATACACAAACAAGAGGCTATACACATGTACTCATTATGTCTCAGCATATCTCAAAAACTTTGACCCTAAACAAATATTACCATGCATTAAATGGATATTAAATACTTAATAAAACACTGATTTGTTATAAGGAGTTATTGCCTTGCACTAAATCCTGTTGTGGTTAATAAACCCTGATATATCACTACTGACATTATAACACCGCATTGGCTATATCCACAGTATAAACTCTGTATAGATGACACATTAGTAACCATAAGGATTAACAAAAATAGCACTGAGGCAGCCAGTCTTGGACTTTCTAAGTGCCATAAAATGCTGTGTTTCAGCTGCCTCCTAGCCAGCCACTTGAAGCTTGCATTGACATTCAGGCTGTTATTGTAGTTGCTGTGAGAAGGGAACCAGATGTTATTTATATCCAGCTGCTACTGCATTTACAAAGTGACCCCCACTCACCGGGTCAAGCTCACAATCACCATTAGAACCCAAAGGAATCTTAGCAAGCAGCTCAGATTCATCTGTAGGAACAAGTTCTGTTTTGTCCAGCTTTTGGTAAGAGATGCATCATATTACTCCTCCTTTCTGGTTCAGCTCCAAAATTCCATTTTCATGTTGTGCAAATCAAAACCATGAACCCTTATTTTCAACGTATTCCTCATGCTGAAAAATTTCCTGTCAAATTCATACACTTTTCCATATTTTTTTGCATCCACTCAGTACAAATGACATATAAATTATTGCATTATTACTAGTAGTAAAAACATTTTTATCCCGTCTTTCCACCCAATCAGGGTCCCCAGGGTGGCACACATAACTCATTAAATCATTTAAACAATTAAAAACAACATTAAAATTATAAAATAATTCACTAAAACAACTAATAATAATTCAACAAACAACACCAGAACCGGGGAGGAGAGCAAATAACCATCATTGGGGATATGCCAAATGAAGTAAAAAAAGTCTCTACCTGCTGGCAGAAGACACCAGTACAGGCAGACAGATTAATCTCCCTGGGGAGGGAGTTCCAGACTTTTTTTACCATGATAGAGAAAGCCCTTCTAGCCTCAGATGGTGGGGACAAGCAAAGCAGGGCCTCTGAGAATGACTGGAGTGAGTGGGCAGGTTTGTATTGGAGAAGGCAGTCCTTGAGGTATGCTGGTCCTAGGCCATACAGTGCTTTAAAGGTTAATACCAGCACCTTTAATTGAGTCCTGAAGCAAAATGGCAGCCAGTGTAAATGGAACAAGACAGCATTATATGGTCCCTATGACCCACTCCAGTCAACACTCTGACCACAGCATTCTGTACCAACTGCAGCTTCCAGACAGTCTTCAAAGGCACCTCCACATAGAGCACATTGCAATAAACTTATTTAGATGTTACCAGGGCATGCATCACAGTGGCAAGATTTTTTCTGCCCTGGAAGAGATGCAGCTGGCTCACCAGATGAAGCTGGTGAAAGGCATCCCAGGTTACCACTGGTATCTGTTTATCCAACAAGAGGCCTGGGTCCAGGAGCATCCCAAAGCTACAAGCCTGCTCCTTTAGGGGGAGTGCAGCCCCATCCAAAACAGGGGATAACCCATTTCCCAGGTCAGACTTTCCCCTCACAAGTAGCACCTCCACTTTGTCATTATTAAGTTACAGTTTGTTAGCCCTCATCCATTCCAATATTGCCTCCAGGCACCTGTTAGCGGTTTCCGGGATCTGCTGGTAGTGTGAGATAGAGCTGAATGTCATCTGCATATTGGTAGCAGCTCAGCACAGATCACCAAATGGCCTTTCTCAGAGGCTTTACATAGATGTAAAAAGCATGAGGGACAAGATGGAACCTTGAGGAACCCTGTAGGCCAAAGGCTAAGGGGCAGATCAGCAGTCCCCCTACATCATGCTCCAAAACGTACCCTCACGGTAGGACTGGAACCACCGAAGAACAGTCCCAGTTGCAAAAAGTGATTCAGAAGGCTACCCAAAAGTCTAGGGTCGCACTTGCTGTCCATCTCTCAGTGCATGTCGTCCACCAAGGCGACTAAGGCCATTTCAGTCTCATAACCAGGTCTGAAACCAGTCTGGAATGGACCCAAACAATCAGCTTCATTCAGGAATCCCCGAAGCTGAGCCACCTTGCTCAACAATGGTACATTTGAGACTTGATGGTAGTTATTCAACTCTCCTGGGTCCAGAGGAAGTTTCTTTACAAGGTGACACATCATTTCAGAGCTGCATGTGCTATTAACCGTGGTATAAATTCTGTACAAATAGATTTAAAGGGGGGGGGGGAACTAGGATCACCAGCAATGAAAATGATCAGAACAAAATGAGGTTTTTTATGATTCTATGATAATGTTTAGGGTATTCTGGTGAGGTGGCATATAAATTAAACAATAAATAAATGAATAATTGATCACATAAGCAACATTTGAAAAGCCTTTTCTTTCCATTGCTTTCTAAGGAGAAATTTGGTCAGTGAGATCTTGCTTTAAGGCATCCTCAGTGGTTGCTCCAGTGCTCTGGAGTGGTTTACCAACGGCAATCTGGAGAACTGGCTACTGGCTACCCTACTTTAAATCCCCAAATGTTGTGCAGTCATCTGTGGAGAGCTGTTGCTAATGGGACTTTGGGGTCCCTTGAATAGCCAGATCTTCTCATAATTCTGAAACAGTTTAGTGACTCAGTTTAGCCTTTGATTCCTTTCACTCCCTGTTCAGTTAATGATTCTAATGATAATATGGAAACATCTTACATGTATGCCTAAGAGATGGTTCATATGTGCATGCTCATCACTTAATGTATCTGTTATTCAGAGCAGTCATAGCTCAGGAGCAGATCCCATGCAAGTTTCATTCCCTGGAGTCTTCATATAGGTGGCTTTATATGCTGATTACAAATAGTTCTATTTGTGAGGCTATGTCTATGAGAGCAAGTGATATAAATCATAACCTTAGGTTGCGACCATCAAGTTATGAACATCTATTAATTGTATTTTTACCTTGCTCCAGGACCTCAGGCTGACTAACATAATTCGTCTATTCTCCATTTTTCTGTTCTGTGACAATACTTTAGGAAGAGAATGACTGGTACAAGATCACGATGTGAGCTTCATAGCTGAGTGGAAATTTGAAACTCAGTTCTAGTATAATGCTCTAACCACTCCTAAACACTGTCATTATGTATGTCTAAGCCAAGCCTAGCTGTTAATCAAAATGAGATCTGTAGTTTGCATTGTTTGGATTTATAGCAGACCCTGCACAGAGGACTCTGGGCAGCTAAGACTGGAATGACAGATAGGAATGAAAGGAGATGGAAAAATATTCACTAAATCACTCTACATTTCTTACTGTAAAGCTTAATTTGCTCCTATAAAACTCCACTGGTACACTTTAACATACAGACAGATTTTGTTTTTGACCAGGATAAAATAAATCCCATAGGTTGGTCCTCATCTGACATGGCTCTCCAGATGCGCAATATTTTGTTTTATTCTTTATAACTCTACATCTGATCACTGGAAGGAAAACATATATAATTAGCTATTAAGCCTAATGATAATGCAACAAAAATAACAGTAGATATGGAAAGGGTACAGCAGAAGCATTTGTTGACAAAGAGAGTTAAGTGAATATACGAGTGTCTTGCTTGCTAGCCAGGTGAGTGGAGATATGTGACCCTGAGGAGTAATGTGTGGGTTTTTAGAGTGCCAATGTGCCTGAGGTCAACAGCTTTCCTGAAGCCATGACTATACCCAGCGGGAGATTCAGACACTTTAATAACAAAGTGTAGAGTGGCTTCCTTGTACCTTGCAATGTGCTAGGATCAGGAAAAGAAAGAGAAATTCCATACCAATAGGCAGTGATGCACTGCAGCAGGGTTTCCTTTAAACACACTCCATCTAAGCAATAGGGATGCTGTCACTGCATTAACTAAAGTTTTGCAACATATGCATCGCCTTGCGCCACCCAGACTGGCTTTTTGAAACTTGTCACCCTTCCTGTGGCAAATGGTAGAAGAAAGAAATTGTGAGGAGGTCATTTCGAACTGCCAAAGTACAAAAGACAAGAACTGTTTTAAATCCGTTGCATGAGAAAGCAATTCCTGGAGTGAATGTCTTTTTAAACTTAGCAGCAAAGGGCACCCGAAGCACGAATGTGAGGCACAGACTGGGTCAAAATTTAAAATGATACTATGTGTAAAGGTAAATAACATTGCAGAAAAGGTTAACCTGTAAAGAAATGACTTTCTAACAGGCATCCCAGGCTTTCTGAGTATTTTTGTAATGCATATCAATTACAATAATTAAAGGTAGATGGGTTAAATTCACCCTCTGGGGAAACAGCATAAAGTTAATCGGTATACCTGGGCAACATTCTGCAAATCTTCCCCCTTTGAGGCAGCATTTTCCCAAGGTTGATTTCATGGTGTGTGAATTTCTTAACTATGTGGTAAAATTGTGCCACGATTGATAGAGTACTTTAGTAAGGAAAGTGCCTTAAAGTCCTCATACCCGCAAGGAATTCCAGAAAAATGGGTAATTACTGTAAGACAAACTAAGGTTATTCGCAACTTGTTCAATATGACCCATGAAGTCCATGGTATATTTAAACTTTGTTGCCTTCTTGAATGCATCTCTAATATCTCCATTTTGTGAATACAGCTAGTAGGGCAGGTTTTGCCGACTCTCTGCAACTTATCATGTGGCAATCACCGTCCATGCCTCATTAACCTTTGGCAAATAGTTATTGTTAACTTGTATCTTTGGCCAAAATGAAATGGTAAAAAAGTACATAGACAACTGAAAGTGAAGATAGCTAACAATTGCACACTTGAATTCTTTAATAACCCTTTGGTATATGCCACCTTGACCTGCAGACTCAACGGTTAGGGCTGTCAAAAAAAAAATTCGGTACAGTTCGGATTCGGCCGAATTTGGCCCTTGTGGGTTCGGTACGTGCCGAAGTCCGAACTCCCCCACTTCGGATCCATTCAATTCGGCCGGAATTCAAAGTTCGGGAAAAAATTCGGCCGAATATTGCCAGTTAAAGTCCAAACAATGAGTCTCGGGCGGCGGCTGCAGGGGGAGGGGCATATTTTGAGCGGGACGTCCAAAACTTTCATCATTGCTTATTTTGACCCTAAATGAAAGGAACGCCAATTTTGGTAACGATGGGTTCCCAGGGAGGCAAGATATGGAACCGGGACCCCCCCCCCATTGCCCATCGCAAAGCATAGAATTGACCATCCGTGACTCGGCTGCATTTTCAAGTTAGAACAAATGATGCAATGCAACACATTGGACTCAGAGAGCCCACACACGCAATTCACATACTGCATCCCGGGGTGAGGCGCGAAAGATAAGCATCGCACGACTAAAAGTGGTTGAAGGGAAATACATTGGCCCCCCTTCCTTTTTTCTGTGTGTGTGTTTTCTCCCGTCTATATCTTCCACTTTGAGTTTTGGCCGCCGCCCGGCAGCTTTTGGCAAGCCCCGGTTGCAAAGATTGGAGGGGGTCGGGGGCTAAAGTAACGCTGGATTCACGACCATTACATGCGACTTCCCCTGCCTTTCAGAATGAGGTCCGTGGTTGCCTAAGCCGTTTGATGGAGAAGATGGATCACAGGCTGCAAGCGCTGCGCTCCAGCTCGCTGTCCACGTTACGGACAGCCTAACTGAGTGAAGAAGCTGCCCGCCCCAAGTGGTGGTGGGGGCTTCGGAAACATCACTGTAAGGTGATGCCCCCCCCCCGCAAAAGACGGACGTCCAACTCAAAGCCCAACCTTCTTTTTAAATCAGAATACCAGGTACCATTCGCTTAGGTGAAAGCAACCTTGTTTGACAGCTGTCAGAGACCGAGCGCTCCCGGCCATGAAATTGACATGTGCCAAACCCTCTGGTCCAGACCGGTGTTCGTGACAGTTCTGTCTGTGGCGACTGGCGAGGCAGAAGTACCCTACACCTCCCCAAGGAGTTGCAGTAGCAGAATAATGTTACACCGTGAACAATTGTCCTTGTGGCGGGGTGAAACGGAAGCTCAGCCAGGCCAGCTGTCAGTCACCAACCCCAGCGCCCCAATCTCTGAGAAACGGTTTTGGTAAAGGAAGAAGGGGAGAACGGAAAGCTTTGCTCCCCCACCTCCCTCTCCCTCTCCCCCTCCCCCTCTGAGGAAGTGTTTTCTCAGTGTGCTTTAGACTTTCAAATCTCCCTCCCGGCAACTCCCGTCATTCCCCATCCCCACCCCAACACGCCGCGCGTAGCCCCGCCCCAGCACTGGTCCTCGTGCAAGAACATGGCAGCGAGAGCAAGACGCGCCCTGCAGTGGAGGGGCGTTGAGGTGGAGGAGATGCTGAGGATCATTGTCCGACGTGGGCTGGCCTTTAAGGTGACCATCAGCGACCTCCCCCAACGCCCCTTCTTTACGAGGGTGGCGCGACTTCTCTCTCGCGCGGGATACGCACGGAGGAGCGCGGCCGCCTGTTACAGAAAGTTCAACCTCCTCTACAACTCCCTCCTGAGATACGAGATGGAGGGGGGGGGAAGACCACCCCACTACGACTGGCTGGTGGAGGTTCGCGATGCGTCCCACGCGGAGATGGACGTTCGTGTGGGTGAGTCAATCGCTTTACCTAGATCTTTTGTTTTGAAGTGATGGGCTTGTTTGGTTGGCCTAATGACACATTAGGGAACATCAACGCACATTTACAGAGTTAAATGGGAACATCTGGTCCTGCCTCAGGCTTTAATTCCAACTTCAGGTGACCTTGTAGTTCCAGGTTGAGTCACTCTCCCTTCTCAGTTTTGGATTTGCATTTGAAAGCCTTTTGACATATCCCGGGGTGTAAGCTTTCAAGAGTCCAAGCTCCCACCCTCAGACCAAGGGGATCTCAAGACATGACACTCTGCAAATCTGGTTGGTCTTCGAGTTCAAGGTGCTTATGGAATGCAATTGAATGACCTCGCCCTCCTTCATTCTCCCTTTCAGGGCACTTTCTTTTGTGGAATTCCCAACTCTAACTTCCCCTTCTCTGCATTCTGGTGAACCTCAGTCACCTTTGCAAAACCACGGTTAGGGTTGCCATGTGCAGATGAGGGTTTCCCTGGAGAATTAGGGGTGGAGCATGAGGAGGGTGGGGTTTGGGATGGATGGGCATTCCTAGGGTTAAGGTGCCATTGAGAAGACCTTTAACAGTTGCTGTTTTCAAAGTGTGCTGGAGATCCAATGTGATATCGCCAGCTACCGCCTTGAAGATGGATAACCCAAGCACTCTTCAAACCAGACCCTGCGCCCTCACACCTCCTGCACACTTGCCATCCCTGTGTCACCTTCTCATCCCAACCTCAACTCTGCACAGGAGATTCTATTATGTTCCTACCTCCTTTCATTCCTAAGCATCAGATTCACAGGCACTCAAGCAGCGCCTTGAAGGGAGGACAATTTCATATTCTTCCCATCGTGGTAGCTGGCCAATGATGCAAGGAATTAACTGGTTTTATTTTTGCCCCCGCATCATGGACAGAGAGGGTCCAAGCTTCTCCTCCAAGCTTCATCCAAGCCTTGTGGAATAATTTTCTGAAAGTTACCACTTACTGGTTTTTGTGCTGCATGCATGTCGAATCGTTGATTATTGTGTCAGATGAGCTCTGGTCTACCTGATAACCTAGAAAGATTTGGTTTCTCCCTTCTGAAATTATTGCACTCTCCAAGTGAGTGCATGGTATGAACCGAAGAAGGTGAATGTGTCAAAACAGTGCTTTGTATCATGGGCCAGGTATGAGGACTCCACAGGGAAGCATAGAAAAGAGTTATTAATTTTTATTCAGGTGGCATCACATTCCTGGCCAATTTTAGTGCACAAGGCGGGGTGCAATGTTTCCCTCAACTTGGGATCTCTCGCATTTAATGCCCCTTCTCATATCATGAGCATTTGCCCGTCATCGCAGAGTGTTGATCTCCTGAACCGGGATGCAGAAACCATACCCTTAATGGAAAGTTTGGCATTTGGAGGGGTGGGTGGGGTCTCAATTGGGTCGGCCACTTAATTTCCCTCCCCTTACAACTGCTCCCCCAGTGTTTTGAAGTGTTGATTGTCTCTGCCCAAAATGTTCCCTGCTTTGAGCGACGATTTAATGAACCGGCATGCTTCCAGAGCGCATCATAATGATTGAATCAAGATCAAAGGATTCAGCAGGGTAAGACTAACCAACCTGCTGAACTTTCCAATGAGAATGCCACATCACTAAACAGTTTGAGCCAAAGTCTGGAATTGGATAAATTAACAGGGGTTGCAAGCCACCATTACAACTCGTCAACGCGGGCAGCAGCACAACGCTAACTCACACATCCAGAGAGGAAGTCTAAGAGTGGCACAGAGTGCAATTTCTGGGTGGCCTTGCGTTATTGTAACCATGCTCCTTCTCTCTCTCCGTCTCCCCACAGAGGCGGAAAACCGAATGGCCATGGCGGGGCGCCAGGGCATTCATCAGTGCCTCCACGAGCGGTGAGTATGGAGGTTACGCTGGGTAGAACCGTAATAGGAAGTGCTGCCATCCCCCCGTTTGCCATCATTTCACATACCTTAAAGGCCCACTTTCTGTGCCCCTTTCCATCTCCCTCCGACCCTCCCGCGGCTTTAAATACACAGTGTGTGTCTCGGACTGTGTCCTGCCCTGCAGTTAGCGGAGACACAGCGAGCCTATGAGCATCTGCCCACACAGCATGCTTCCCCCATGAATGGCCGCTTCTACATGTCGCAATGTCATAATCTGGTCTTTACGTCAATTGAAAGTATTGATCCATTTACAAGGCCAAGAGTACAGTAGCACCTTAGAGCCTTACAAAAAAAAGTGATGGGAGGGTATGAGCTCTCGTGAGCCACTGCTCACTTCTTCTGATAAGACGGTGAGCCGTGCCTCACCAAAGCTCATGCCCTCCCATCACTTATTTGTGTAAGGCTTAAAGGTGCCACTGGACTATTGCCCTTTTTGACTGCCACCAGAACACTAACGCGGCTGCCCCCTGTGAATAATCTCACTGAAAAAGTTTTTCCTCTTACAGAGACCATGGCCATGGGACAGACTGCGAACTATGGGAGGTGGTGGGAGAACTGTGTGCCTCCGGTGAGTCCTTTCAGTGATTTGACCTATCTTTCTGGATTACGAGGGACCACAATTGAAGCCCACATTGCTTAACCCACTTAGAAGAGGCCAGGCTACCACTATCTGTGTTCTCTTCTCCAAATCTCAAATCCCCCCCTCACCCGCACGTGACCTGCAACAGAAGCATAGCTCAACAGTTGATCCTGTACGCTTTCAAAGTTTTCTATTTCTAAGAAAATTTTAAGCTACATGGCGAGCTTTGACCTGAGGAGCGCTGGGATTTTGGTGGCAGCTCAGGTCAGCCAACGCGTTGCCCACAGAGGGATTGAGACTGGCATTGCTTCCCCCCCTTTCAACATAGTAAAGTTGTGACCTGACTTGTCAACACTACTGTCTTCCCCCCCCCCCTGCAGTGGAAAACCTAGAGCAACGCGTGTTGCACCTGGAGGAGGAGCAGCGCTAACCAGAATCACGGGGAACCTGAGGAGAACACAAAGTTAAAAATTGTTTTTATCTTTCTACATGTTTGGGTTACACTGCTGTTATCATGAGGTTTTTTAAATTCTTGAGTTTTAATAAAGAAAAATTTAATCTTTTGCATTAAACAAATTTACTGATTAAGACAGATTAGGTTACAGACATTTCCCCAATGTTTCCTTTTTTAAAAAAAAAAATTGAGAAGCCTCAAAGTTTAGCCTCTTTGCTCGAGCAGCTGTACAAAGCGTATTATTTGTAACAGTAATCCAATGTGGGGTTTTCATGATTGAGAGCTAAAATTGACTAGTCCACCATGAGATGTGGATCAGACCAGGGGGCCCAACAAACACCCATGTTTAAACCATTAAGGGAAGGCCTCAGAGCAATGGGGGGGGGGGTTTTATTGCGCCTGTGTCCAGGGCAGCCCTCTCCGGCGCAACACATCAACAAGCAGCGTGCAGACGGAGGAGCTTTTCAGTGTGCGTGCCCACGGTGTCATCACTGGCCTTCGTGTTAAGGGACCCACACCCACACCCACAGAAGCATGCTGAACGTTGATGGGTATGGCCCACACCATGCTGTGGGGCCTTTGGAGCTGGGGGGAAACCGGAAACGTGTTCCTTTGGAACTAATGGGTCATGAGAGGCGTGGAAGCTCATGCAAAAGATCAGGCCCACACTTCAATTAGATGGCGCTCAGTGACGGTGGAGGCTTCCTGGATGGCTCATGCCAGAACGGACAATCTGACCTGTGAAGGGGGAAAAAAAAGGGCACATGAAGAAGGGAAACTGACTGCCAAACAGCCCCAAGTCTGCAGAAGTTAGTCCTTCAGTACTGAGAGGTTTTTCTCCTCCTGCAAAATCAGAATGGGGAACAATGCGTGATGCAAGCTTCTGGACTTGAATCAGGAACAGTGGTGGGGAGCAGACCAGAAGTTGCTGCAGGCCTAATTCTTACACAGATGTTCTTCCCCCCACAGCCCACTCCCAAAAAGTAAAATGGCAAGTCATGAGCATTGCGCGTGAAGGGGTCCCCCTTATGCTCCGTGTTGTTCTAAAGTGTGGAGAGAATTCCTGACCTGACACATGAATGTTGGGGGAGAAAACAGGCGGGGGAGGCCATGACTCAGATAAAGTCTCACCTTTCTGTGCCTGAAGCTTGGGTGGAGTAGAAGCCTCCAGGATGGCACCCAGCAGAAAGAAACACCAGAGCTCATCAGGGATGCAAAAAAACATACAGAGAAGGTGATTAGACAGGTGAGAGAGCTTACTGAGTTTGAGTCATAACTCTAGATTTAGACCTCATTTTGGGTAGTCAGGGGTCAAATTAGTCTGGAGAGGGGAACGGATGCTCTATCCTGTCCATTTTTTAATTGGGAAAGAGCGCCTCACCAAAATCCCACCGACACAGTCCACGAAGACATGCGGTGACAACACGCTTGTGCTAACCTCATGCTTCCTCAGTGTCCAGGTCGGGGAAGCCAAACAAGGGCAGGTTGACCTTTAGGAATGCCAACTGCTCAGCGTGCCAGGGTGCCAGGCTTGCGCGTTGTGGGCGAAGAACTTCACCCAAATGTGAAAATAGGTGCTCACTCTGGACGCTCGTTGGAGGGCAGGAGAGGAGCCTCTGGGCCACGAGAGCGAGGTCCGGCCAGACTGACTGTTTCGCGGCCCAGTAGCTCAGCAGACACGTCATCTGCGACTCGTAGGGCTCTGAAAGGTACTCCCTCACCATTGCTTCTCACGTGTCCTGTCTCCTGCGCCTAGACAACGCCTCGGAGGGGCCAACTGCCCACCCGATGACGTCCATCTCCATCGCCATCGAGGTGGTGGCCTGCAGGGGGACGGCATGAGATGATGAAGGCGGGGGATGGGCGACAAGGGAGTCTTCCTCCCTCTCCACCTCCTCAGTGGCAATCCCCCGTTGGGCCTGCAATCGCTCCACACGCTCAGACAGCTCGTCTCTCCAGCGCAGAAGCTCACTGGAATGCTCGGCAATGCTGCCCTTGATGCACGGGTTGCACATGCTAGCCAACATGTAGACCGGCTCCTGAGCGACAGGCAGCAGACGGTTGGACACACCGTCCAGAAGCCTCTTCACTAGCCCAGGCAAGGCTGTCAGATCATCTCCACGTTCCTGGTACTGCTGCAGAAAGACGCTCATCCTAGCATGGAGCCTGTGGGCCATGGGGGTGAACAGAGCCAGCGTCGCCGTGTCAGACGAGAGCATCTCTGTGCAATGCTTGAAGGGCTCAAGCACTTCCACAGTCTGAGCGATAGTCTGCCACTCACGTTGGTTGAGCTGCCGATCAGACCCCACGGAATCTGATTCGAGAAACAGTGCTCTGAGGGCCCTCTTCTGCTCCACCAAACGCTCGAGCATGGCATAAGTGGAGTTCCACCACGTGTCGACGGGTCACCCTTCACACGGTGCTTGGGCACGCCTTCTCGGACCTGCATCTCACGCAGTGCGTAGTTGTCCTTCGGACTGCGCAAGAAGTGACTCGCAAGCTGCCGGAATTTCACCATGAGCTTCCGGAAGTTGCGAGTTGTTTCATCCTGCTTGGATTCCGGTTGGGATCCGAGGCCCAGGGCATCTTTCACCACGAGGTGGAGAAGGTGGGCCGCACAGTAGATCCGTGCCTCAACGCCCAATTGCCCTGCCGCCGCCCTGATGTTGGCGCCGCCATCCGTCACCATGAATCCCATGGTGAGTTCCCTGCCTAACCAATTCTGTATGTGTGGCTTCAGGACGGCGACTATGTTGGCCGCAGTGTGCGCCTCCGCGAACTCCTCCGCGTGTAGCATGGCCTTGCAATAGCCGGCCCAGCGACAGTCTCCCTGCCTAACGCTGCCCACCCCACCCCCACCCACGAGGTCCTGTGGTTGCCACCAATGCGCGGTGAGGGAGATGAAAGATTCCGCATTCAGACTTGTCCAAAAGTCGGATGTGAAGTGCACAGTGCCGCCAGCAGCGCGCGACAGCTGCGCCCTCACATGCGCCTTTGCGCCCTCATACAACGATGGCACAATGGATGTAGCCATCGTATTGCGAGAAGGTAACTTGTACCAGGGCGCAAAGAATTGGATCAGTCTCCAGAAGCCAACCTTCTCTACAACACGATAGGGCATATCGTCCACAGCAATCATTTCGCCGAGCAGACGAGTGGCCTTTTTCGTGGCTGCTCTGACCCCACCTCTCGGCATCCTACAGACGCCATCCCCCACACCAAACATCTCTGAAAGAGTGGTTTGGCGGCTCTTTTCTACGGGCGTCGTAGCACGGGGCGCGACGGGGAGAGCACCAGACGATGGCGGTGCACTGGCCGCGGGCACCCTTGCCAGCGAAGTACCAGCCTGTCTCTCCTCCTGGAGTAGCACCGCGTTGTGGTGCTTCCGGAGATGGTTCCAGAGTGCGGTGGTCGAGAGATGCTTGAGATCTTTCCCTCGACTCACCCGCGCCCTGCAGAGCTGGCACTCGGCAATGCGGGGATCATCCTCTGCCACCTCAAAATGCTTCCAGGCCAAGGATGTGAAGTGGCTCCCATGCGGCTTGTACGCGGAGGTTGCCACAGGAGCAACCTGCCTGGAGGTGCTCGGGGCAGACTCTTGCTGTCTAGGGACCTTGCAGGGAGGGGACGGCGGGGGAAGGGTTTGAGATGGCTCCAGCACCAACACAAACTCTTCCTCTTGCGACTCCTCCACCCTCTCCTCACATTCCCTAGTTCCCAAACTGCTGCTGGGAGTTGGAGAAGCAGGTAAAGTCGGTGGGCTGTCCATCGACCGTGCAAACTCCTCCACCACTCTTCTTGAAGTGGGGGTGAGATACCTCAATGCATCGGTATCAAAGCATTCAATCCCCAATTCCTCCCCAGACAGCACCCCCTCCTCCTCCTCCCGCTGATGCGTGACAGGCTCCTCCACGTCAGCAATAGGAGGAACAGGAGGAGGTACGGTCTGGACAGCAGCAGCAGTCCCTCTTCCAGTGCCAGCATCACCTGTCTTCACCTGTGCAGAAGTGGCAGCTGCGGAGGCACCCTCTGAAAAGTCGATCCGCCGCTGCACCCTGGAGGGTGCCACCGAAGCTGATCTCCGCACAGGGCAGGGGTGAGCCGAAGCCCTCCCCCTCCCCCTCCCCTCCACCCCTCTGGTCTTCTGCAGTGCTTTCCCCCAGGGCCCCTGTTTCCTGGACGCCTGGCACTCATCTTTCCCCTTGGCAAAACCCAGAGGCAGGTGTGCTGGGTCAACTCAGGTGGCACCCAAGCACGGTGGAGGGGGTGGGGTGGGGTTGCGCAAGCCTCGGCGGCGAGAGGGTCCTCGCACCTCCGCACGGAGACCCCTCCTCGCCCTTCTTAAGCCAACCCGGGGGGGGCCAAGCAAAGCGACCACCCGCGCAACCCAAACACCCCAAGACAACCCAGAGGCAGGTGTGCTGGGTCAACTCAGGTGGCACCCAAGCACGGTGGAGGGGGTGGGATGGGGTCGCGCAAGCCTCGGCGGCGAGAGGGTCCTCGCACCTCCGCACGGAGACCCCTCCTCGCCCTTCTCAAGCCAACTCGGGGGGGGGAAAAGCAAAGCGACCACCCGCGCAACCCAAACACCCCAAGACAACCCAGAGGCAGGTGTGCTGGGTCAACTCAGGCAGCACCCAAGCACGGTGGAGGGGGTGGGATGGGGTCGCGCAAGCCTCGGCGGAGAGAGGGTACTCGCACCTCCGCACGGAGACCCCTCCTCGCCCTGCTCAAGCCAACCCGGGGAGGGGAAGCAAAGCGACCACCCGCGCAACCCAAACACCCCAAGACAACCCAGAGGCAGGTGTGCTGGGTCAACTCAGGCGGCACCCAAGCACGGTGGAGGGGGTGGGATGGGGTCGTGCAAGCCTCGGCAGAGAGAGGGTCCTCGCACCTCCGCACGGAGACCCCTCCTCGCCCTTCTCAAGCCAACCCGTGGGGGAAGCAAAGCGACCACCCGCGCAACCCAAACACCCCAAGACAACCCAGAGGTAGGTGTGCTGGGTCAACTCAGGCGGCACCCAAGCACGGTGGAGGGGGGTTGGATGGGGTCGCGCAAGCCTTGGCAGAGAGAGGGTACTCGCACCTCCGCACGGAGACCCCTCCTCACCCTTCTCAAGCCAACCCGGGGGGGGGGGACAAGAAAAGCGACCACCCACGCAACCCAAACACCCCAAGACAACCCAGAGGCAGGTGTGCTGGGTCAACTCAGGCAGCAACCAAGCACGGTGGAGGGGGTGGGATGGGGTCGCGCAAGCCTCGGCGGCGAGCGGGTCCTCGCACCTCCGCACGGAGACCCCTCCTTGCCCTTCTCAAGCCAACCCGTGGGGGGCCAAGCAAAGCGACCACCCACGCAACCCAAACACCCCAAGACAACCCAGAGGCAGGTGTGCTGGGTCAACTCAGGCGGCACCCAAGCACGGTGGAGGGGGTGGGATGGGGTCGCTCAAGCCTCGGCGGCGAGAGGGTCCTCACACCTCCGCACGGAGACCCCTCCTCGCCCTTCTCAAGCCAACCCGGGGGGGGAAACAAGCAAAGCGACCACCCGTGCAACCCAAACACCCCAAGACAACCCAGAGGCAGGTGTGCTGGGTCAACTCAGGCGGCACCCAAGCATGGTGGAGGGGGTGGGATGGGGTCGCGCAAGCCTCCGCAGAGAGAAGGTACTCGCACCTCCGCACGGAGACCCCTCCTCGCCCTTCTCAAGCCAACCCGGGGGGGGGGGAAACAAGCAAAGCGACCACCCGCGCAACCCAAACACCCGAAGACAACCCAGAGGCAGGTGTGCTGGGTCAACTCAGGCGGCACCCAAGCACGGTGGAGAGGGTGGGATGGGGTCGCGCAAGCCTCGGCAGAGAGAGGGTCCTCGCACCTCCGCACGGAGACCCCTCCTCGCTCTTCTCAAGCCAACCCGGGGGGGAAAACAAGCAAAGCGACCACCCGCGCAACCCAAACACCCCCAGACAACCCAGAGGCAGGTGTGCTGGGTCAACTCAGGCAGCACCCAAGCACGGTGGAGGGGGTGAGATGGGGTCGCGCAAGCCTCGACAGAGAGAGGGTACTCGCACCTCCGCATGGAGACGCCTCCTCGCCCTTCTCAAGCCAACCCGGGGGGGGGGGAAACAAGCAAAGCGACCACCCTCGCAACCCAAACACCCCCAGACAACCCAGAGGCAGGTGTGCTGGGTCAACTCAGGCAGCAACCAAGCACGGTGGAGGGGGTGGGATGGGGTCGCGCAAGCCTCGGCGGCGAGAGGGTCCTCGCACCTCCACACGGAGACCCCTCCTCGCCCTTCTCAAGCCAACCCGGGGGGGCAAGCAAAGCGACCACCCGCGCAACCCAAACACCCCAAGACAACCCAGAGGCAGGTGTGCTGGGTCAACTCAGGAGGCACCCAAGCACGATGGAGAGGGTGGGATGGGGTCGCGCAAGCCTCGGCGGCGAGAGGGTACTCGCACCTTTGCACGGAGACCCCTCCTCACCCTTCTCAAGCCAACCCGGGGGGGGAATAAGCAAAGTGACCACCCGCGCAACCCAAACACCCCAAGACAACCCAGAGGCAGGTGTGCTGGGTCAACTCAGGCGGCACCCAAGCACGGTGGAGGGGGTGGGATGGGGTCGCGCAAGCCTCGGCGGAGAGAGGGTCCTCGCACCTCCGCACGGAGACCCCTCCTCGCCCTTCTCAAGCCAACCCGGGGGGGAAGCAAAGCGACCACCCGCGCAACCCAAACACCCCAAGACAACCCAGAGGTAGGTGTGCTGGGTCAACTCAGGCGGCACCCAAGCACGGTGGAGGGGGTGGGATGGGGTCGCGCAAGCCTTGGCAGAGAGAGGGTACTCGCACCTCCGCACGGAGACCCCTCCTCGCCCTTCTCAAGCCAACCCGGGGGGGGGAAACAAGAAAAGCGACCACCCGCGCAACCCAAACACCCCAAGACAACCCAGAGGCAGGTGTGCTGGGTCAACTCAGGCAGCAACCAAGCACGGTGGAGGGGGTGGGATGGGGTCGCGCAAGCCTCGGCGGCGAGCGGGTCCTCGCACCTCCACACGGAGACCCCTCCTCGCCCTTCTCAAGCCAACCCGTGGGGGGCCAAGCAAAGCGACCACCCACGCAACCCAAACACCCCAAGACAACCCAGAGGCAGGTGTGCTGGGTCAACTCAGGCGGCACCCAAGCACGGTGGAGGGGGTGGGATGGGGTCGCGCAAGCCTCGGCGGCGAGAGGGTCCTCACACCTCCGCACGGAGACCCCTCCTCGCCCTTCTCAAGCCAACCCGGGGGGGGAAACAAGCAAAGCGACCACCCGCGCAACCCAAACACCCCAAGACAACCCAGAGGCAGGTGTGCTGGGTCAACTCAGGCGGCACCCAAGCATGGTGGAGGGGGTGGGATGGGGTCGCGCAAGCCTCCGCAGAGAGAGGGTACTCGCACCTCCGCACGGAGACCCCTCCTCGCCCTTCTCAAGCCAACCCGGGGGGGGAAACAAGCAAAGCGACCACCCGCGCAACCCAAACACCCCAAGACAACCCAGAGGCAGGTGTGCTGGGTCAACTCAGGCGGCACCCAAGCACGGTGGAGAGGGTGGGATGGGGTCGCGCAAGCCTCGGCAGAGAGAGGGTCCTCGCACCTCCGCACGGAGACCCCTCCTCGCCCTTCTCAAGCCAACCCGGGGGGGAAAACAAGCAAAGCGACCACCCACGCAACCCAAACACCCCCAGACAACCCAGAGGCAGGTGTGCTGGGTCAACTCAGGCAGCACCCAAGCACGGTGGAGGGGGTGAGATGGGGTCGCGCAAGCCTCGGCAGAGAGAGGGTACTCGCACCTCCGCATGGAGACCCCTCCTCGCCCTTCTCAAGCCAACCCAGGGGGGGGGAAACAAGCAAAGCGACCACCCGCGCAACCCAAACACCCCAAGACAACCCAGAGGCAGGTGTGCTGGGTCAACTCAGGCAGCAACCAAGCACGGTGGAGGGGGTGGGATGGGGTCGCGCAAGCCTCGGCGGCGAGAGGGTCCTCGCACCTCCACACGGAGACCCCTCCTCGCCCTTCTCAAGCCAACCCGGGGGGGGCAAGCAAAGCGACCACCCGCACAACCCAAACACCCCAAGACAACCCAGAGGCAGGTGTGCTGGGTCAACTCAGGCGGCACCCAAGCACGGTGGAGAGGGTGGGATGGGGTCGCGCAAGCCTCGGCGGCGAGACGGTACTCGCACCTTTGCACGGAGACCCCTCCTCGCCCTTCTCAAGCCAACCCGGGGGGGGGGGGAAACAAGCAAAGTGACCACCCGCGCAACCCAAACACCCCAAGACAACCCAGAGGCAGGTGTGCTGGGTCAACTCAGGCGGCACCCAAGCACGGTGGAGGGGGTGGGATGGGGTCGCGCAAGCCTCGGCAGAGAGAGGGTACTCGCACCTCCGCACGGAGACCCCTCCTCGCCCTTCTCAAGTCAACCCGGGGGGGACCAAGCAAAGCGACCACCCGCGCAACCCAAACACCCCAAGACAACCCAGAGGCAGGTGTGCTGGGTCAACTCAGGTGGAACCCAAGCACGGTGGAGGGGGTGGGATGTGGTCGCGCAAGCCTCGGCGGCGAGAGGGTCCTCGCACCTCCGCACGGAGACCCCTCGCGCAAGACCATGGAACCCCAAACAAACAAACCACCCACACAACAAAAACACCGCCAAACACCCTCAAACCAGTTCCGATGGGTGAACTCAGGTGGATCTCTCACAACTGCAACAATTCTGCTGGCTGGATCTCGCCACCAAAATGGCAAACACTGGGGAAGGGAGGGATGGACGGCAGGAGTTTTAAACTTTCTCTTGGCCAGTTCAAAACTGCAAATCAATGCTCTGATTGGCCAGGGGAAGATTCTGCTGGGCTACCATTGGCCGTGGGAGAAAGCGGCTGGATCAGCTCCTGCGCATGCATCTCCGCCGAACCACTGAATTTGCCGAATTCACGCGCCGAACACGCCGAACATGAAGAGTTCGGGCTCCCGGATTACTCTCATTTTGGAGTTCGGATCCGTCCGAACTGAAAAGCGCCGAATCGAGGAGAATTCGGTTGATTTTCAGTTCGGACCGAACCGAATTGACAGCCCTATCAACGGTTTTCAGTCTGCCTAGTAGCCCTAAAATGTCATCTGGGAGTCTGAGTAGTAAAAGGACCGTTGCAATGCAGTGCTTCCAAGTGTAAACCAGAAGTGATGCGATCGCGTTGGCGCAGCGGCGCGCACACGCAATTCCCGCTTCTGAGCTAGGCACCTGATTGGTAGGCAATTCAATTTCAATACCTTTATTGGCATACTAAATATAATCAATAAGAATAAAACTAGCTACTGTGCATCATTTTACCTCGTCTCTTAATTACATCATCAAAAAATTTGGCTACAGATTCAATGATCTCAGGACTTCGGGAAGATAACAACAAGTTCATCTTACTGTCATCAGCTTAGTTAGCATAGTTTGATAAAATAGGGTTTAAAAGTGCAGCACGAGTTTCACAGTAAAAAGGACAGTACAAAAGAATATGGTCAGAAATTTCTATCTCTCCCATAACACAGTTACACACTCTGGCAGAGTATGGAATTTTCTTATATCTCCCAAACAGAATGGCAGAAGGGAGAACATTAAAACGGGCTATGTTATAAGCTCTCCGAAGGTGGGGAGTGGTAAGGCAGGAGAAATACTCCCGGGGGAGAATCTGATAGCCCCCATCGTAGTGGTGAGCATCTGCCAGAAGCTAAACTTCCAAGTTCTTGTCTCTCAACATCGATGATCCTTTGCTTAATCAAGGTGTATGTCGCTGATTGGTAGGCAAATGCCCGCCAATCTAAACAACCTGGCAACCCTACACCTGCCTCATGACCGTACCATGTCCACAGCCGAATCAAATGACACATACCATCTGGAATGCTGTCATTAACTGATTCACCACTTGGGAAAGACAAGTGGTGAATAATCCTATACTCCCTTGGTATCTTTTTGGGATAGGGTTGCCAACCTCAAGGTACTTACTACAAAGAACAGCACTAATAACTGAACATATGATTATACAAAAGTCAATATTGAATTTTTATGGCTGTATTGTGCAATTATAATATTCACTAATAAATTACAATAAATAATACAATAAATAAATACAAGGCTTTTTATATTGCAAATAGTGCACCAGTAATACATAGGATACCACAATGACAGCACAAGAGTCCAGATGTGAAGGACTGGTAAGGCAAAATTTGCCAATTTCAAATATTCCAACAATCAATAAAGTGCACCGAAGATGCCACTGGATTCCATGAGATGGGGTTCCACCCATTTCACCTATGCAGGTTTCATCAATCAGAAGGAAATCCTTGTGTGGCTGTTAGACAAACACCTGTTCAAAACATGAAAAGTGTGCTTCTCTGCTTTAGATGGATGACACAATATAACTGTAACTTTAGATGGATTGCACAATATAACTATAAAAATTCAATATTGACTTTTGTATAATCATATGTTCAGTTATTAGTGCTGTTCTTTGTAGTACGTCCATTTTGGTCAGCAGTAGCCAAAACTTTGATTACTAACCTCAAGGTACTAGCTGGAGATCTCCTGTTATTACAACTGATCTCTAGCCGATAGAGATCAGTTCACCTGGAGAAAATGGCCACCCTTATTGTCATCTGATCCTCAACCACCCTTTGCTCTAAAGCATATTGACCTGACTTAGTTTCCTCCTCACCTACTGCACACATGCTGAAACCCACATAATCTTCTACTAAAACCCCTGATGTTGTTGATCTTTTAAATAAGGTTGTAAGTTCAATAGCAGAGGGGACTTCAAACTTAGCACTGAATTTAAATTAAATTAAAATTGCTTCATTGAAGACCTTGTCTTACCATAGGTGTAGTATCTGATATTATTCTGTTCTGCGAAGTTGTTAAGTATCCCAGAAGCTGTCAGAGTATCAAGTTGATCATAATAATCTGACAGAGAAAGCTGACAGGTAGCTGTCAGATCTGGGACATCTAAGCTGATGCAAGAAGGAGCAATAGCCTTGCATGGTCCCAGGTGAACTGCATCTAACCAGTTTAAAGCAGTAAGATGATGTAATACTGTGGCCAGGTCTACAGGTGGCCTAATTGGTATCAGGTGCTGGGAATGTATATAAGCTTATGTAACTCTGTGTTGGTGCGGTTGGGAAGTAGTAGTGGAAGAGAAGTGTACGTGACGGTTTATCTTTTGTATTTGGGCACTGTAAATTAAACAACACTGTTTTCTATAAAGCAAGAGTTCTGGTGGTCTGTCCTGGAGACCTGCTAATCCACTTGCTCCCACATCAGGGTTATGGGCCCAGGTTTGCTACACTGTACAGGTTACATGTGGTGGTAGCATAATTGAGTTTCCAGGACGTCCAGAGGCTTTTTGAAACAGTGAGAGATTGAGTGGAGTGATGGCTCAATCTGCAATCCCGGTGGAGAAGCTCGGCACTGACAACTACGATATTTGGTCGGTGAGAATAGAGCATTACCTTAAAAGAGAAGGTTTATGGGATGTTGTCATGCAAACCCCCGATGATGATGATGATGATGACGGGCTGGAGAAAGATAAGAAGGCGCTTGCTGATATAATTTTGACTGTGGGGGACAGCCAGCTTGTATATGTTGGCAGCAAAGTTTTCTCAAAGGATGCGTGGGCTGCTTTGCAAGCGGTTTATCGCAGAGACTCGGCTGGAACAATACTTGCGCTAATGAGGAGGCTGTACAGGACTCATAAATCACCCCACATTCCTGCCTCAGAGCATTTGAGGTCTCTGGCTGAATTGTTTCGGCAGCTGGAGTTAAGAGGAAAAACTATTTCAGATGAGGATAAAGTTTACATCATGCTGGGTTCCCTGGATGCAAGCTTTGATGTATTGGTGGCCTCTCTGGAATGCATGGCGGTGACGCAGTTAACGTGTGACTACGTTACTGGAAGAATCCTGGAAGACGAGGAGCGTCAGCAGGAGGGACGGTTTCAGAAGACATCAGCCCAGCTGAGAACGAGTCATCCCATGATGGAATTTGCAGCGTCTCGTCCATCTTCGGTGACATCAGCCCAGGAGTTTATCACCCCGGATATTCATCCCAGGCAGCGAGGTACTTCAAAGGCAACGCCGATGACATCAGCCCAGGGGCGGATTCAGCCTGTAAGTGGGAGTGAAACCTACTCAGCACAGATGTCATTGAAGCAAGGGCGTGGAACGGAACGGAGGAGTGGAGTCTACAATCAAGAGGGGGAGGACTGTGTGCTTTTTTTTTCCTGTGGCAGCATGCAGCACCTAAAAAGTGATTGCTCCCAGTTAAAGAAAAAGACGGCTAAGAAACAGTTCCAGAATGCCACACACACAGCAGTAGTGCTGGCAGAGACTAGTGAGAATGAGGATTTATGGCTGGTTGATAGTGGGGCAAGCAAGATATTTGTGAAAGATAGCTCCTTACTGTCAGTCAAAAAGGTGTCTGCGAGAACGCATGTTAGCTTGGCAGATGGGAAACATTTAGAGGTCCAATGTGAGGGCAGCCTAAACTTTCCAGAATTAAGCCATACATTCCAGAATGTGCTCTGAGTACCTCTCCTGGAGAATAATTTGCTTAGCATATCTGCTTTGACCAAAGCTGGTTTTTCTGTGCAGTTTAAAGGAAACACCTGCCAGATAAGCAGAGAGGGAGACACTCTGTTGCAAGGGCAATTAAAGCAGGATGTTTATGTTGTGCACAGAAGGGCTGGGGAAGTCACAAGCACAGTGGGAACATTGAATGAAAATCCTCATTCAGAGTGCGTGCATTTGTTACACCGGTGTTTAGGCCACGCCTCTTTTTCAGCAATACAGAAGACCCTGAGTTTTCTAGGGGAAAATGAGGTGAAGCTAAACAAATGTAATAAATTCCTTGATTGTACTGTGTGCAAATCAGTAAAGAGCAGGTGGTGTCCAGTAGCCAAAGTCAGCCAGAGGGTGACAGACAGACCCTTACAAATAGTCCATGTAGATATCTGTGGCCCATTCCAAGAAAGTGTGACTGGGAATAAGTGGGCTCTGGTTCTGGTTGATGACCACACAAGGTTTGGCTGGGTTTATCTGCTCAAGCACAAGAGTGAAGCCTGTAAGACAATCAAGTACTGGGTGAATAGAGTGGAAAGGCAGCTAGGCTTGCCACTTGCCAATCTTCAATCAGATCGTGGCAGAGAGTTCTTATCACATGAGTTAGCCCAGTGGTTAGAGAGCAAAGGGATTCAGCACAGACTTGCTAACCCTTGTGTCTCTCAGGAAAATGGAATTGCAGAAAGACGGATAGGATATTTAAAATCCATGCTGCAATCTCTGTTGGAGGATGCTAATCTAAAGCCTAGGTTTGGGGCAGAGGCAATTAAGGTTTCTAATTACCTCATTAATAGACTGTGGACGTCAAGCATTGATAACATCCCCTATACAGCTTTGTATAAAAGGAATCCATCCTTGAAACATTTGAGAGTGTTTGGTGCCAAGGCATGGGTAAATGTACCTTTAAAGTTAAGGAAGGGAGGAGGGGAAAAGTCCAAACCGCTTTTACTCCTTGGGTATCAGAATGCTGCAAAGGTGTGCCGCTGCAAAGGTGTGCCGCCTAAAATGTTTGGGTTTGATTATTGTGATTGTATACATAATGTGTCAGCAGTGGAGCCAGCTTGCTATGAAGAGGTGCTTTCTCTGGAAAAGGGAGAGAGAGACTTATGGCTAAAGGCGATGCAGGAAGAAATGAATGCATTAAAGGAATACAATGTATTTACTCCTGCCCAACTTCAATCTGTGATTGGTTGTCGTTGGGTCTTTAAGTTGAAACAGCTGGCTGATGGCACAGTAAAGTGGAAAGCAAGGATAGTTTGCAAGGGGTTTGCCCAACGCAAATATCTGCATTATGATCTGAGCTTCAGTCCCACAGTTCGTGCTGACACAATTAAAACAGCCTTGGCTGTGGCAGGAATGAAGGGTCTAGATGTGTACCACTATGATGTACAAACTGCCTATTTGAACACGCCTTTAAAAGAACAAATCTTCATGCAGCAAATCCCTGGCTTTGAGTTAAAGCAGGAAAGCATGGTCCTGAAGCTAAACAAGGCATTGTATGGCCTACATCAGTCAGCAAGAGAGTGGAATCATTGCCTAACTGATGTCATAAAACAATTAGGATTCAAACAGAGCGTGTCAGATTCGTGTTTGTTTTCCAAATGCTCAGGACAGAAGGAGGTCTTTGTGATGGCGTACATGGATGATTTGTGTTTAATGGCTAACAATAAAGGTGGCATAGAACAGTTTGAAAAGCAATTAGGAGAATTAGCTGAAATGTCTAGGCAGAATCAGTAATTACCTAGGTGTTAAAATAAGCAGAGATGAAGATGGGATGTTTTCTTTGTCTCAGCCTGACAAGATACAACAGCTACTGGAGAAGTTTAAGATGGTTGGTGCAAATGTTGTGGATTCTCCTATGGTAACAGGATATGTGAGTGGTGAAACAGAAGCACAGGCAGAATGTGACAAGACTATGTATCAGTCTTTGGTGGGAAGCCTGCTGTATCTCACAACGTGGTCTAGAACAGATATTCATCAGGCTGTGCATTGCCTGAGTAAGAAATGTGTGTCACCAACAGTAACTGATTGGAAGGCAGCAAAGAGGGTGCTAAGATACTTGAAAGGATCTATGCACAGAAAGCTGTGCCTCAGAGTTAGTAATGAGGAGCTGGTTGCTTATTCTGACGCATCATGGGCGGATCAGGGAAAAGCAAGGTCTACCACAGGGTATGCGCTATTTTTTGGTAAAGCTCTCATTCACTGGAAATCTGTTACACAATCATTTGTTGCAATGAGTACATGTGAAGCTGAGTAAAGCGCAATAAGTGAAACAATAATACAGTTAGAATGGTTCTTGTATTTGTTAAAAGAACTGAATATAACTGTACCTGTACCTGTGAAAATATATACTGATAATGCTGTGGCGATGCAACTGAGAAATGAACAATGTTTCAAAAGCAAAAGCAGACATATCAGAATCAGATATCAGAATGTGGCTGATGCGAAAAACAGGAATAAAGTATATATTGTTAAGAGTGCAGGTGAAAAAAACGTAGCTGATCTGTTCACTAAAGCTGTGAGTAGTGACAGATTTAAACAGTTGGTCACATTATTATAATAACTTGAGAAGGAGTGTCAGAGTATCAAGTTGATCACAATAATCTGACAGAGAAAGCTGACAGGTAGCTGTCAGATCTGGGACATCTAAGCTGATGCAAGAAGGAGCAATAGCCTTGCATGGTCCCAGGTGAACTGCATCTAACCAGTTTAAAGCAGTATGGTGATGTAATATTGTGGCCAGTTCTACAGGTGGCCTAATTGGTATCAGGTGCTGGGAATGTATATAAGCTTATGTAACTCTGTGTTGGTGCGGTTGGGAAGTAGTAGTGGAAGAGAAGTGTACGTGACGGTTTGTCTTTTGTATTTGTGCACTGTAAATTAAACAACACTGTTTTCTATAAGGCAAGAGTCCTGGAGACCTGCTAATCCACTTGCTTCCACGTCAGAAGCCCGTGTATTTGAAGTTCTTTAGATGTACAAAATTTGTCATTGTCTTGATTTATAAATCTGCTTATACTGGACACACTACCTTCAACCATCAACTTACCTAAGTAGAACCATTCCCTTTTATGCAATATTAGTTCTTATGTAACAGAAACACTCTTCTGAGATCATACATTCATTTATTAAAGCAGTATACACTGTCAAAAGGCCAGCCATGATCATTCAGACACGGATAGCTCCTTTTCACTGTGCCAATGCAATTAGCAGATTTTAACCACACTGATTATCATGTGAGTTAGACAACCTGGTCCTGATCCATCTGTATATGTGTGTTCTGCAGAGCATAATCCTGTCAAATAAAATGAAAGCATGCTGGTTACTGCTGTTTGGTTAGCTGGGGAAGATATTCTAGTTCACTCACTCTCTCCTTTTAGATTGTACAGGATCATGTGTTCAGCTCCCATTTGAATGTGGTTTCTTATCAACCTTGGGGCAGGCAAGGGAGCCTACTTCAGCAATGGCATATATATGATTATGAGTATCGGAGTGTGGGTAGGTGGCTGAATGTAGGCAGCTGAGTGCAGTTTAAAATAACTTATACTGAAGAAGCTGTTTCAATTTAAACTGCTGTAGCAGCTCACAGTACATTAATCTTTGGCTTACTCATCTGCCATTATATTAAAGCCAATAAAGTAATAAAACACAACTTTTCCCTACTTCACCTCACTACCTGGTGGATACGTTCGATTTTGCAACTGAATGCAACAATATAAAATACTCCACATTCACACAAAAAAAGCTAGTTAATATTGATCAACATGTACTTTTTAATTTCTGTCGACGTCATTTGGAGTCTCACTGTGGGGAAAACAAAATATGAATGCACATTGCTTAATGAGAAATGAAAGACATTTCACAGTTTAACGCCATATTTCAAAGTATTAGTGTATGAACGCTGTCATAATAATTAGTCATTTTTCATTTCCTAACACTTCTGTCAGAAATTTTACAACACTATTTGAAGCATCAGTGCTATGTTGGTCTCTAAGTACAACAGAGGCAAGATGAAATGGAACCCTCCATTTCTGAACCTCAAGACTTACCCCAGATCAGACTGATTCCTAAATAAATGGCCATGAAGACCAATTCAACAATAGAGGGAGGAAGAGTGGTCTACATTAAGCATTTCATACACTGCATTACACCATTTTGATGCTACTTGCAAATGGTTTTAGAGGGTAGCCCTGTTGGTCTGCAGTAGAATAGCTAGATTTGAGTCCAGTGGCATCTTAGAGGCCTACAAGATTTTTGAGGTATACGCTTTTGAGAGTCAAAGCTCCTTTAATTATCTGACGAAAGTAGCTTTGACTCTCGAAAGCTTATACTCTGAACATGTTGTTGGTCTATAAGGTGCGACTAGACTCAAATCTAGCAGTTCTACTTGCAAATGGAATAAAGTATTTGAACGTAATGCTTAGCCTAAAGTTATTTTCAGAACATTTTATGCTCGAAACATGATTTATGAGTGGGGGGGGGGAGTTCATAAAATCACATACAGTTTCCCTACTCTTGTTCCCCTACCAGTGCTGCCTGTTCACATAATCCTGATAGTAGTGACGCATGCTTTGGGGTTGCTGTACCATCTTTTTACATGTCAGACGCCAGAGTGATTTGTCTTCTGACAGTATCAAAAAGCCAAATTTCGATAGCTAAGTGATGTTGTCAGGAAACCATATCAGTGCTTTCTGCCTTCACTTTAGCATCCTGGGATTAAATGGGGAAAATGGTAAGCTAGAAATACCAGGACTTAAGGGAATTTTTTGTTTGACTCTATAATGTTAACAGCTTTGAAACTGAAAACATGGGAATATCATTTATCTGCTTCTAATGGCAAAACCTTTTTAGTTGTCACTGTTCCCTTTTGATGCAAAGAAATCGTTTATTATTTTTCTCTTCATTCTTGTGTTTCTGCTGCAAATATGACTACACATTAGTCATCCAAGCATTGCTGCCTTTCAAACCAGAATTGTGCGTGGTGTGTGTAAAGTGCGTTCTGACTTGCACAGGTGACTTAGGGCGATCCCATAGGGTTTTTGAGGCAAGAGGCGTTTGGAAGTTGTTTGTCATTGCCTGCTTCTGCGTGGGCTGGGAGAATTCTGGGAGAACTGTGACTGGCCCAAAGTCACCCAGCAGGCTTCATGAGGAAGTGTGGGGAATCAAACCAGCAATTGTCCATTCTCTATTTCTGAAGGAGAGATAGAGGACAGGGCTAACCCAGCCTTGCTGATGGCTCCACTGTCTAGAATCCCAGCTCCAGGACAGTATTTTTATGAGCACCCTCAAAGTCGAAAGGCACCTTAGTATGGTAGCATGCCATTAAAAGCCATTATCATCAGGCACAGGACAAAACTTCTTACTGAGAGTCCCCACGACATCAGGGAATTGTGGGTCCAAGGGAGTCTGGTTTATATTATGACCCCTATGAACCATCTAGTGCCAAACATCAGTTCCATCTTTAACTAGTTCCAAATCACTTGGTACTGGAAGATCTCCCAATTTATTGGGTTTGACAGCTTTCTGAACCTTCTGCCAAAACATCAGGACTCTTTACTCAGAAGAGTCTCAAAACTCAGAACCCAAGTCTGAAGTGATCTTAGAAACTTTGTCAGATGATATTGTTGTCCAATCTTACACACACTGTGAAGAACTAGTGAAGATCTAAGGCTGTTTGCTGAGCAGAAGTAAAAGGACATTAAGGGAAGGCTTGGCACCAGGCTTTTGCCAGCATAGTTGCTCTCTTCCTTCCCACTCATCTCTAGAGCAAAGTGAGTTTAGCCATTCCCTGCAGGCCCCAGCAGGAATTTTGGTGGAAGGGAGCTGATACACAAACCAAACACTCATGACTGACCTGACCAAGTTCTGGGTGTTATCATTTGACTGGTATGAGAGGAATAGTGTTGATAATCAGAATCTCTCAGAATAGATTTGTGTAAAGGCAAGGAAATGTGAGGTGAAGTTTCATTGTTGTGCCAGGATGAGATTGTCCAAATTCAGTCAAACCCTTTGTAAACCCCCTGGGATCATGTGCAAGGAAAGCGGGAAGAGTCTGTTTTTAGACAAAAACAGAGTGCACAGGAGAGGGGAATAAAATCCTGCAATCCAAGTGTTGAAGCATTTTTTTTTACCATTCTGGTTCTGTAGATCAGGAGAACCTCAAGAGAAACCTTCCTCCCCCTTCAGCATTGTCATATATTTCTTCATGTATTTTATTCCTATTATACCTTTCTTCTATGGAAATCAAGTTATGATAAGGTTGCCAGGTGGTATCCTATCTAGATCTTGACTCATATCTTCAATAGGGCTGCTGTATCATGGGCCTTCAGAGCATGCTCTTGAACAATTCGTAATGATTAACATTCTCCTTTCTGGGAAAAGCAGATCACATATCCTGTGAAAGCACAGAAAGCATGATGTGCAGAGCCTGTTTTAGTGTCTAATTACTAGTTGGCTTGTTAAAGTTTGTCAACCGTTGTGTAATTTCCACTGATTTCAAGATCCATCCATAAAAATTGGGCTCATGTTAGCTTATAATGCATGTTAAAGATCTGATATTTTCCTATTATTCTTCAAGAAATTTCAGCCAGGCACATATGAATATACAAGATTTCAGTGCAGTATTTCAGATATTTGGACTTCACTATACTGGCAAGGGCATCAAGGATATTTGATCACCAAAAACAGAATTCTTATGGGATTTTATGGAGTGTGCTGCAACTATCACACATAAAGTACTCAGCAGAAGCCAATTAGCAGTGTTCTGTGATTGACTTCTACAATGTACCCAAACGATATTAGAAGTGAATGGAGTGTATGTACACATGAAGAACGCAGAATGCTTAGCTACACTTCAATCATTTGTGACTATGTACAATAGGTTGCTTTTGTCATCAGGATTTTTCTTGAAGATTGATCCATCAGTCTTATAAGGACCTATCCCTGTGGTATGAAGAAAAAGGAAGTGGGGTGAGTGGACAGGAAAATGCTTCCAGCTGATCCAACTGCCGAGATGCATCAAGAAAGGGAAGGTAGCCAAATAAATTCTGGGTGCACAGAATTCCAAGTTTATCTTTACTCCATTATCAAATAAGTTTTTACTTTGTCACATGGCATAGCTTTACTAAGTTGATTTGGATTTTCCTGTCATTCTTTGATACAATTCTTGCATCATTTTGTGCCTCCCTCCATAAAAGTTAGCAATTTTTCTGAAAGAGAAGAAGCTGCAGCAGTACATCTGGTTTCACATATTTCCCTGAGAAATGGAGGGAAGAGTTATTGCTAGTTCTATAGATTGGATTAAACTGTCCAGGGCTTTTCTTTCCCTTTTGATTCAAGGAAGTGCCAAGTCTTCCCTAACATCATCACTCATTGAATGGCCTGCCATTTGTAATGTGCAACTAACACTTGAGTTGAGGCAAGATAAACTTTTTTTAGAATTGCTTCTTTTAGAATTCTTCAAGAATTGCTTAGATAATCTTTGGAGTGTAGTCTACACAGCAAACTGAAGTTATATTACCATCTATCAGGCATAACTCTGGCAGTATGTAACAAAGAATACTCAATGATTTTTATCAAGAGTGAAGATGAAAAGGTCAGTGTTATTTGTACAGCAAGATATGTCAAGTAATAGATAACTAAAGCCAAGTCATGTCAATATACATCAGCTCGCACTTTGCAGTTGATACATGAACATCATTTCCTCTACACTACTTGAACACTAATCTCCTCCATTAGCACTGAAAAGTGTGATGCATTTTTAAAATTTCATGTAGAATATTTTAAATAAAACTCATACAAGGTGCAAAAATTCAAAAAAGGGCAAAATCAGCATTGCTACTGATAACAATATCTGGATGCTCTGACAACACTGTGCATCAATCTGTTGGAGTATGATGCAAATATTCCTGAAAATGTGTTACCCTGTGTAGTCAGGAAGACATGTGGCCTTGAATTGAAGAAACAAACCAGTGACTGCCAAGAGAAATCACTCTCAATAGAAACTAAAAGTTAAACGCTTGTAGGTGAACCACTTTGATACCTTTGGAATTATAATATATCACTTGATATAACCACCTCCAGTTCCTCAATTCGCCACATTCCTGCTATGGAGCTTTGTTAACTGAACTTTTTAATCCCTCAAAAAGAGACAAATAAACCATTTTTAAGTTGTACTTCAACAAGCCTCTCGAGTGCCATATATTTCTGATCTTTTATAGAAAATAAGGGATCAGTCATAATTAGTGGCAACTATTACAAAAATAGATGGAAACCATCCTCCACAATCAGTTCAAGAAGCCCCGTAATATTCTCTTGTAGGGGAAGATATTCCGGCCAACTTTTGACAAATGTCCTCTCCTTGTATTACCTTACACACACACACACACACACACTCACACATAAAACAAACAACAGGATTTCCATCATAGCTACCTTCTGTGATATTTTCAGTTTTTCTTCAAAGATACCATACTGTTTGGAGATGATTCTAGATTCTCTATGTACAATATTTCTTGAGCAGGCAGTTCACAAGTGGCAAATGTATTCCTTCCTTAATATATGAGTGTTACATCCATATAAAAAAGAACTATTATCTAAAAAGTATCAATTCTTTCTTATATCTTCACATAAAAAGACTGAACTTAAAAATTCAGAGAAGGTACCCATAACATCCCCAAGACTGCCAGCCTCCCCACCCACCCCCCACACACACACACCTGTTTGGCTATAGTTCTGTGTATGTTAAGAATTAAAATGCATACATTAATTTTGCATTTCCTCTCCATTGCCATCAGTAACATTGTTACTTCCAGTTTAAGCCTTTTGTAACTAAAATATGAACTAAAACTTTAATTGAGCAATGAGTGAAAGGCCTTCAGAACATTTGCATCACACGTTTTTTATTTTTAATATTGGGTCTGCAGCATTTTGTAAATTGAGTAAAAATCTTTGGCATTTAGAAAAGATTTATCAGCTGCATTTGCTCTTTCATGATTGTGCTAGGGAAAAAAGAATACTTTAATCAAGGACTGTAATAAAAAAACGGGTCAGAAGCCTTTTATTTTTATGATTGCATAATAATTCTAAATTCTCCCACATCAGTCTGTATACTTCTCACAGCAGGTATTCTGCCAAACAGGGAAAGGGAACAAAAAAGGACCTCTCAGTGACCTCACTAAATGGATGAATAAGTAAATCCTGTTTGTGACATGCAGGCAAATAATCATGCTGCAATGTGAGCCCAGAGATTCAAGTAAAGCCCTTCCTTTATTGCCACTTCTTATTTATGAGACAATTGTGTCTGCCATATTGTTTAGTAGGGCTTCCAAAGTTTGGAAATGAACAGCCTAAATTCAGAATCCCTTCTAATCTCCTTGGTGTGTAACAGTGTACTGTGAGCCTGCCAACTTGGTGTAGTGGTTAAAAGTGGTGGACTCTAATCTGGAGAACCAGGTTTGATTCCCCACTCCTCCACATGAGTTGTGGACCCTAATCTGGTGAACCGGATTGGTTTCCCCACTCCTACACATGAAGCCAGCTGGGTGACCTTGGGCCAGTCACAGTCCTCTCAGAACTCTCTCAGCCCCACTTACCTCACAAGGTGTCTTTTGTGGGGAGGGGAAGGGAAAGAGATTGTAAGTGGTTTGATTCTACCTCACAAGGTAGAGAAAATTGGTATATAAAAACCACCTGAACTTCTGCTTCCCTTTCTCACCCAAGCCTCTCTAGTCATGATATCGACAGGGGGCCTTCACAATGCCATGAAAAAAGCATCTGTGACTGCGGCATCACCATGGGAAATCTAGCTTTCATGACCCCTGATATCCTCATCAAGGCTCCTGCCATTATCTTTGCTGTACTGGTGTCTGGTAGGAAGAGTGCAAAAGAAATGGGTGGAAGTAGGTCTTGATGAGAGATGGGAGAGTTGCCTGCTAGTTCAGTGTTTAACAGGTGAACCCAGGAGGGAAACTGTGAAGAGTATAACCTATTGGAGATACATGATTAGGAGCTCTAATTGGTTGAATCCATGCAACATCAGGTGTTTAGAAACAATTTCTTCCAATGTAATTGGAATATTATATTGATATCTTTCAGAGTAATCTAGACGATTTTGAGCAAACAAGATAACTGTTCAATGTCCAACCAATTAATGTCATCATATTTTTCATCTTTTTTCCATATCCTATTCGTACCTTTACAAAAATAGTCAGTGACACTACCATTGGAAACCATCCTCCACAATCAGTTCATAATTCTTGTAATATTCTTGTAATATTCTCTTGTAGGGGAAGATATTTTTGGTAAATGTCCTCTCCTTGTATTACCTTATCTGGTTCCAAACAACTGGTGCTCCTTTGGACATCAATATCATAGTCTTGCTTACCACTCAAACTGGCCTAAATCTAATCCTGAAAACCCTTCTGTGCATTGACTAAATGCATGGAGAGGGAGACGACGATGACGATGACAACAACAACAACAACAAGAGTTGGTTTTTATATGCCGACTTTCTCTACCACTTAAGGAAAAATCAAACTGATTTACAATCACCTTCCCTTCCCCTCCCCACAACAGACACCCTGTGAGGTAGGTGGGGCTGAGAGAGCTCTATGAGAACTGTGACTAGCCCAAGGTCACCCAGCTGGCTTCATGTGTAGGAGTGGGGAAACCAACCTGGTTCACCAGATTAGAGTCCACTGCTCATGTGGAGGAGTGGGGAACCAAACCCGGTTCTCCAGATTAGAGTCCACCGCTCTTAACCACTACACCATGCTGGCTCTCCACTGACAAGCACAAGTGTGGTGGCCCTGTCTCCTGCATCTGCAGAGTTGCTGGCTCATGAGCATATCACCCATTTGTGGGGGAAGAGTCCATACCTGTGCCCTCCAACCACGATACATTATACTGAAAATCAGCTCATACATCACAGTTAGCATGGGAAGGTTGCAGGAAAGACTTCTGTATATTCATTGAAACCCTTCACAGTACAATGATGGATCTTTCCATATGGTTATCCCTGACTGCATGGGCGGGTCTCTATGTCATAAGCATATGTCCCCAGGGGTTGAAGTTTGAGTGGAGCTGTTCCACATGCTTGGACTCATTCACACCACAAGCACCATTTAAACATTATTCTTGCTGCATGGCAAACTGACATGCAGAAGCATTTTTTAGTCCTTCCATGAATATTTATGGTCCCAAGAGTACTCCACTACATAAAGAATGAACAAAAGAGTGAGATCAAGTTATAAAAGGTGAAGAGGAAGTGGGTGGCAAAGCTTCTGAAAATAGTGGATTGATTTGAGAACTCTCTAAATTCCCAACTAGGATTGCTGAGCAAGTGAGTGGCTTTCTTGCACCGTGGAAGGATTCTATATAATAATGCTGGTGGTGATACAT
Source organism: Euleptes europaea (assembly GCF_029931775.1). Lineage (NCBI taxonomy): Eukaryota > Metazoa > Chordata > Lepidosauria > Squamata > Sphaerodactylidae > Euleptes > Euleptes europaea. The sequence goes on from NC_079313.1 coordinate 60,255,669, forward strand.
TGTCTTTTCTCAAACAATTTGCTTGAGATTTCCTTTATAAATTATATATTGAGCTTTAATTTCATTTATTTAGCCAGCTAATTCATTTATTACGATGATTCCCACCTTCTGAACAGGCAAATTGCATGCCTTTGAACAAGTAATTGAATAATCTTTTCTAGGCATTGTCTCACCATATTCCTATGTGTGGTTGTGGTGCTATTTGTGGTGCCATTTGCTATGTGGTGGTTGTGGTGCTAGGATTTATTACAAGCTAGTACTTTATCACTTCAGTTAGCCATTTTCCCAGATGAATGGGAATTTATCCCAGATTAAAATCCTTCAAGAGATATCAAGTAGCCCATACATCTAGGCTCACCAAACTAATACTTTTGGAGTGGGATATTTGTTTTGCTTTTAAGATACATTGTGACTCTTCTTAGGCAATCACAGGACATGTCCCTCAGTCACATTAAGATCTGGAAGGAGAGGCAATGCAGTTTGATGGGCTCTCTTTCACACCAAGCTAGACTTTGTTAACAATATTTTGGCTTAGTACATGTCTTTGCTTCTGGCCATCAATTGGACAAGTGTCAGCAAAATCAATCACCAACAGGCCATTCTTCATTGTCTCTTCTGCTGTATTTCTAAATGAATTAGGGGAAACATGCAAGCCCCCCCTGAGCCAGTTTGTCCTCTGTTGTTCAGTGCACAGCAACAACCGTTCTGTCTCTCTGGGGGATTTTTCTCAGTAGATTTTGCTTCTCTTTTGCCGTGGAGCAAAAAAAAACCCCGTTTTAAATTTGTTTTTCATGGCAGCGGATTTTCCCCTACAGTTTTGTTTTTTCATGGAAAGAACCACGCAGTATTATGCCCCTGTTTTCTCTCTTCCCTTGCATTCAGCTCGTGCCTAACCACCCCAAACTCCGCCCACCCCCCACTCTCTTTGCCCATGCTGCTCCTTCACTCCATCTGGTCAGTAGATGTCTCTCCCTCTTTTGTATTTTTCCTGGCTGTGGCCACTTTTTGACTCAGCTGACTCCAAGCCAACTAACACTTCCTCCATGGCGGAAGGTCCCGAGAGCAGCTGAAGCAACTGAGAGCTGCTCACTCCCTTTATCAAAGAAAATTCTGTTCTTTAACTTTCAAAGATGGGGCTACCTTTTCGGCTTGCCCCCTTGATTGTGGGGGAGCACTCACAGTGCCAAGAAAAATTATATGCTTCGGTTCACTGACAGTGGTGTTCACCAGAGATGTTGGAAGGGGAGACCCCTCCAGTTCATGCACGCAGTCCATGCCAAGAATGATCGCTATAGGGCATTCATCATATTCTCTCATCTTACTGTCACCCTATGCACACATGAAGCTGCCTTATACTGCGTGGGACCTTCACCGTGCCAAGCAGAGGCTGTGCCACTGAGCCGCAGCCCCCACCCCAGCTGTCATTCAAGATGAGGCATTTACATCAGAATGATCTGGAGGCAACTTCTGACTTCTGCAATCGCCGAGGAGGTGCTCTGGGTGTTTGACCCGGTGACTGGCGATCAACCCCCTGCTGATAAACACCTGCTTCTGAATTGCCGCTGTAGACATGTGTGACTGCTGTTGGCATTCTGCACCCCCACCCCAACTGTCCAAGGCAGCAAAATTACTCCGACATTAATGAAGTTTGTTTATACTTGCAGACTCGAATTTTGCTTGCTCCTCCAGAGTTCTTTGGAGCCGGTATCCAAATGCATGTCCTCTGGGTAGGCAAGGCTTTGCAGTGCATACCCTCTCCCCTAAAAACCAACATGCCCTTGGAAACTCCACCTCCTATGCCAGGCAAAAAATGTGTTCCTACCTTTTCCATTGAAAACTCCTTCCTCTGAAAACTGTATAAATGCTGCAAAAAGTAAAGGTACCCATCATGCTTTAAGATTTAGGAATTTGCAAATGTCAAACCTTCTAGGGAAGACCAGGACCAATTTGCATTCCCATCTAATATGCATAACTGTCATGAATATGTATGAGTGTGACAACGTTCTCTCTAGCTTATATGTCTATGTGTATGTTGCTTGCTAAGAACCTCAATCTATTTTTCACCGATTTAGGGGAGGTTCCTTCCCAAGGGAACTAGGGCTGCTGATTTGGTTATATATACAGTATAAAACATACTGTGTACATCTTCAATAGTCCTTATATATATTTGTCACTCTGTTCTGTTATTGTCAATTTTGTGTAAGCACCAATAAGAAATTTTTGCTACTTTTGTATTTGGAGACTCCGTTGCAGTTTTTTCTAACCACCTGGAGGGTGGCAACCACTCCACCTTGACCTAGGAGAGGTTATGCAGAGGAAATGAAGTTGGTGTGTCTCTGCAGGATGGAGCCAAGTGGCTTCTCAGAGGCATGGTTGCCAGCTCTGGGTAGGGAAAACCAGGGCAATTTGGGGGGTGGAACCTGAAGAGGCAAGGGCCGCCAACCTCCATGTACTAGCAGGACATGGAGCAGAATGCCAACCTGCTACTACAACTGATCTCCACCCAAATCCTGCCCTCCTAAGGCTTCCCCCTACAAAAATCTCCAGGTATTTCCCAACCTGGCGCAGGCAACCCAACCCACAAATAGAGCTGCCAATCTCCAGGCACTAGCTGGAGATCTCCTGCTATTACAAGCGATCTCCAGCCAATAGAGATCAGTTCCCCTGGAGAAAATGACTGCTCTGGCAATTGGATTCTATGGCACTGAAGTCCCGCCCCATCCCAAAACCTTCCCTCCTCAGGCTCCATCCAAAAAAAAAACCCCGCCGGTGATAAAGAGGGTCCTGGCAACCCCAGGCTTTGTGTGGAGGAGTGGGGAAACAAAGCAGGGAGAGAGGGAAGGCATTAAAGGAAGGAAAGAAGGAGGCTTCCCCCCCACACAAACACCTACACATGCCTTTCCCCCCCTCCACACACAGACACATGCACGCACACACACGATGGCGGGGAAGCCTTCTGGGTCCCCCCCCCCAGCACACACACACTCTCACCGGACCGGCCACACTAGAAGAATGGAGAACCCACGAGAGAGTCCGCCCCCCTCCACACTTTTACACACACCTCCAGCTCTGCCACGCTGCCCGGCTCCAAGAAGCCATTATGGCTCTCTTGGTGCTTCTCCATGCTGCCGGCCCGGGAAGGAAGGAGGAGGGAAGGAGGGAAGAGGGCAGGGAGGAAGGGGGAAGGAGGTCATGTGACCTGATTGCTTGATGCTATTGACTAGACTTCCCCAGCAATCAAGCAGGTCTTTTGAAACAAAGGAAAGAAATGATGATAATCGCCCAACACTGACCAAGCCCGATGCAGTGGAACGCAGTCAGAAGACTGAGTAAGAAAGCGCCACCTGTTGGCCACCACAAAATCACCTCAAAAGGGGCAATGTCCTCAACAAAGCATGAAACTCCCCCAGCCAATCGCCGTTCTTGGGGGAGAAGAAAGTAGACGTCACGGGCAGGGGCAGCGGAACCGAAGCAAACAATTCTTCATGGGCCTCTGAGCCACAAAACGCGCACCAACAGGAAAGAATGGCTCAAAAGTGGTTTGATTTGCCACAGTTATAATGCGGCTTTTATTGCTCAATCTGGAAAAATTCGGAGCTGCCATGAATAATCCAAAATTTGCACCGACTCAAATCAGATTTTAAACCGCAGCAAAGCTCCGTGAAAAATGCCCCTCCTTGTGGTTTTTACCAGAGATGTCAAAAATGTATCTCACTGGGGGGAAATGATGTAATATATATTTCTGGGGTGTTAGCCATATTGAGCAAAATAGATCCAACAAAATAAAAAGTATTTCCTATTCCTTTGCTTTGATCCTTGCTAGAAAATCATGATATTATAATCCAATTAAAAGACTGTAAAGTGCCAAGATGGGTCTCAAAGCTGGGTTGCCACCAGAAATCTATATTCACTGGCAGTGAGATTTGGGTTTTGAGAATACCATCTAGGCTACACTACCAGCTGTGCCTGCTCAGCTCACCATGAGGCAATCCCTTTTCACAAGGCCCTATAAAACTCTAGGCTCAGAGTGAATTCACTGTGGGGTATTCTTCACGGTGGATTTTGCTTCAGTTTCGAATCGGAGCAAATAATAAACTGATTTAAATAGCTTTTTCATGGCAGTGCAGATTCGCCCCCCATCCTAATTTTTCACGGGAGAAATAGCGCACTTCTCTGCGCTGCTTACGTCTGCTGCCGCTCATGACTCACCGCTCCAAATCCACCTAATCCCGCCCACTCTTCCCATGATCCTGTGTGTGTGTGTGTTTGGGGGGGGGCATTCCGAGAGCAGCAAATCCAAGCCAAAACTCCCGTCACCCTTCTCAAGAGGGGCAGCCAGTCTGCTCTGGGTCTCCCTCCAGCCGGTGCGATCCTATGTGTGTGTGTGTTGGGGAGGGGCATCCTGAGAGCGGCAAATCCAAGCCAAAACCCCCATCACCCTTCTGAAGAGGGGCAGCCAGTCTGCTCTGGGTCTCCCTCCTGCCGGTGCGATCCTATGTGTGTGTGTGTTGGGGAGAGGCATCCTGAGAGCGGCAAATCCAAGCCAAAACCCCATCACCCTTCTGAAGAGGGGCAGCCAGTCTGCTTTGGGTCTCCCTCCTGCCGGTGCGATGCTGTTAGAGTGGCAACTCCCCCAGCCAATCACCGTTCTTGGGGGAGGAGAAAGGAGACGTCCCGGGGAGCGAAGCAGACATTTCTTCATGGGCATCCGAGCAACAAAATGCTCTTTTACTGGAAAGTACGGCTCAGAAGTGGTTTGGATTGCCTCTCTTTTAAACCGGCTTATTTTGCTCAGTGGGGGAAAACACGGCTCTGCAGTGAATAACCAAAATTTGCCTCCGACGCAAAACAGCGTTGAAACAGCAGCAACTCTCCCTGAAGAATACCCCTGTCAGAGAAACTTCTCTCTGGGGTGATGACTCTTTCAAGCACAACAAAGATTCTGTTTCTGTTCGGTCCCCTGCTTACCATTATGGACTTGACCTTTGCCTGGTTACACTATGCCTTTCCTTTGAGCCTCTAGATCCTGTTCATTACCTTATACCTGACCCTAGCCTAGATTGGCCACTACTCTGTTTGAGGCACAAGATTCCTGTTTGACATCTAGGACTTGTCTCCTGTCTGGTTTTTAATCTGCACTTGGCATCAATTGATTGAGATCATCCTGGGACCCATACTCTGATGCTGCAGCCAGTCCTGCAGCATCTAAATTTGGAGATTAGAGCCAGTCCTGCAGCACTGAGTCTTAATAGAGATTGAATATGTAGATGATATCATTGAACACCATGAGAAAATGTAGATTGTATCATTGGACACCATAAGGGTACTTTGCCAATGTTTACCTTAGATCAAATGTGGTATCTTAAAGCAATTCCCTTTTTTAAGAACAGCTTGATGTGTAAGGAAATCATTGTCAAGACCTGTTTCATTAGAAGTCCATACTTCAGCTTTTGGAGAGAAGAAGTTGATTATGTTGGTATGCAAATATTTGGAACAAATCCATCCCCCCCCCCAAACAGGTGGGAAGGAGAATTGGAATGGTATTTCTTGTACCATATGCTTGATACCATCTTGCTTCTCTGTCTCAAACATGGTCAAGCAGCATTTCTCAAACTGTGAGTCAGGCCCTCCTTGGCCAGACTCCAAAGACTTTATGCAAAGGCTCACTTGAAACAATGAAAATGAAAAATAGAACCTCAAGACTTTTTCATTACAAACTCAGCAAGGAACAGCCCATCTATTAAGAAATGAATATTTTATAGACACTTCTGATTTTCTTGAAGAAAATATCACCGAAGCTCTGCCATGTGTCAAGTATCTCAGTAAAATCTACCAGATTGTCATCTTTGTTTTGTTCTCTCAAAAGCAGAAAGTTTGAACTGCTTAAAGTAAACATACAGATCCAGACCAACTTGCTAGTATATTAGAATTTATGGAGACATTAGCTGTGGTATTACAATCCATAGCCTATATATGACAAATAAGTACATTAACCATGAATATGTATCAATATAGCTAATTCTCAATATGGCCCCATCTATGGATATTTAAATTTGGAGATTAGAGCCACAAACAGACACAACAGATCTTTCTACAAACCTGAGAAAAGCCCAAGGTTTTCAGAAAAATCTGAAATCGGTATACAGGCACATCGGAGATTGTGAATATCGCAATAGAGCAAGTCATGCAAATTTTTTTGTTTCCCAGTGCATGGTGTGTGTTAAGTACCAACAAGTAACTTCTGACTTATATATATATTTGGGGTTGTGTGTGTGTGTGTAAAGTGCCGTCAAGCCGCAGCCGACTTATGGCGACCCCTTTTGGGGTTTTCATGGCAAGAGACTCACAGAGGTGGTTTGCCAGTGCCTTCCTCTGCACAGCAACCCTGGTATTCCTTGGCGGTCTCCCATCCAAATACTAACCAGGGCTGACCCTGCTTAGCTTCTGAGATCTGACAAAATCAGGCTAGTCTGGGCCATCCAGGTCAGTGCGTATTTGGGGTTAACCCCCCCCCCATAGAAGAAATACTTGTAGCCTTAAGAAATGAATGCCTTTGGTGGCTATTGCTAGGCAACCATAACTTTATTGCCAGCCTTCAAGCCTTAATTTCTGTCAGTAAAAGGTGAGAGGCAAGGCCCTTTCTAGAGTTGCTTTGGCCTTTGAGGGAAGACTCACTGAGTCCAGGCATGCCAGCAACCACCAGGTGACTAACCTAGGCCTAGCTGATTGCTACTGTTCAACAGTATCCACTGCACAGAAACCAGTATGTTGTAGTGGTTAGAGTTTCAGACTAGAATCTGGAAGACCCAGGTTTGAATCTCCATTCTGCCATGGATCCTCATCGGGTGACCTTGGGCCAGAAGCAGATACAAAGGGGGGGGGGCAGGCAATGCTGAAGAGAAGAACAAGAACAAACAAAGAGGCAAACAATTTGCTTGTACACACACATACCTGTGTGCTTTGCTTGCACTGGCTGGACCCTTCCTCCCTGTGTCTGCCCCTCTGTCCTTCTGTCTTATATATTATCTATACCAATGCATGTGTCATACAGTGAGGAAAGCAGAGTGAAGTGTCACATATGGTTCTGGTCAAGAACCTAGGCACAGAACACTGATCAACTACCTTCTTGCCAAATGTTACTTCTTCTAGCTATGACCTGTGACCTCTCAAGGGCAGGTAGACATGTTTCAGACAATGTGAACAGGATTCCTCTCTGTCCTAGCAGCTGTGTCCAGCTGATCTGTCATGTCTAGTATAGACATGACACCACTGCATTTGAACAAGATGCCTGTCCTGCATGTTCACGCATCTGATGATCCTGAATTGTTGCTGGCTGGCTGGGCAAGCAGCAGCATAGATATGATAAAGTGATAGGTGTTGCAGCATTTCATAAATTGTGAGATAATCATCATTCCGTGCTGTAAAGACCATAGGTTAACCATGGATCATCCTTTAGATGGAACTGATGGGAATTTGGCTCTGAGGGGTTCTCAGGAGAAGTGGGGAGGAGAGAGAGGGAGAGGACTTTTCATTTGTCAATATTGTCAACTTTATGAAAACACACTACTTGGGACAGCAGTAAGAGGCAACCAACTTTATTTTATTAAATACAATAGCACTCTGTGGAATAATATGGTTTCAAAAATCCCTTTCAGCTATCACCACATTAAACTTTCAGGATATGGTGACTAGCCTTTATGAAACTGGCTGAGTTTGACATCTGGAGAATAAAATACCGCATTGCTAGGTCCAGGAGACTTTCACATAATCTTCATTATGATATTTTTGGCTTCGCACACCACATAAATATTCATGTTTTTAAAGATACTTCCTATTTCTATAGATTTCTTTGTCACATGCAGGTGCAATTATAGATTCGTGAATACAGCTAATCACTTCTAATACTTAACAGGAATGCAGCCATTGCAATAAAACCCTTCCTGATTTTCTGAGGATGCTTTGGGCTTAGTGAATGAATTCAAGGATGAAGGATACTGTCAAAAGGACTGTGGAGAATGCCTTATTAAAGCGGATTCATTTCTTAAGAAGAAAAAAATGTTATTTGCAGCCTGAAGTGTTGTTGTCATATCTTTATACATGTGTTAATCATTAGACATCTCAGACTGAGCTACATCCATTTCCCATGCTGTTTACCAAACCACTATAAATCAAAAGGCTCTGGTTTCTTTCCAGAAATATTTCCATTCTGGCTAGAGCTATTGCTACAGCCTGGATTAAGATTAGGACAAAATCTTGCCATATCCTTATTAAGCCACCTTCTCTCTGTCCTGTAAGACTAAATCTTATCTTTTGTGGCTCCATGTAATGTCTTCCATCAGTCCTGCACAGTATTATTATCAAGGAGGCTCTTTCAGCTGATGATGTGCTCCTGTGACAGTGGCAGACTGATGAGGAACCCCCCCCCTTATCTGGGACTAGGAGGTGCACACCATGACCTGGATAGTCCAGGCTGGCCCAATCTCATCAGATCTTGAAAGTTAAGCAGGGTTGGCCCAGGTTAGTATTTGGATAGGAGACTGCCAAGGAAGTCCAGGATGGCTATGCAGAGGAAGGCAATGGCAAGCCATCTCTGTTAGTCTCTTGCCTTGAAAACCCTATGGGGTAGCCATAGATTGGGTATGACTTGACAGCACTTTACACACAGAGAGAAGATGCACAGCCTAAGGGAAACCCAGAGTTGCCTGTAGAGGTGAAAAGGTGAACAAGCAGCTCTAAGAAGCCTACTCTGGGAAAACAGGACATATTCAGGTGGAGATGGTGTGAGCTAATGACTCTGGGTCCAGCCAGCAATGATTAGCAGCAGCTGGGAAAAGGTGGGGCTGGAAGTCAGCTAAGCCTAGGTGCTTGTTAAGGCACTTAACTTTAAAAGCAGCAGGACAGATGCTCAGGGGAGGTGGAATGGACCAGTGAAGGGAATGTGCAAGTGATGAGGCTGGATGGAGTAGTGAGAGGAATGTGCAAGTGATGAGGCAGGAAAGGTACTGTTAACCACTTCCTCACTCTACTTGTATGAAGACCAAGAATAAACAGCCCTTACAGAACTTTGAGAGTCCAGTGTGCGCTTGGGGGGGAACAGGACCAATGGAGTCCAGACTTTTACCCAGCTTGTTACAGGTCCCAGTGCTACAGAATGACTAGAATGCATCCCATCCTGTCACAGCTTCCCATGGTAAAGTGTTCATTTATTTATTTTAAACACAAAACAGCCTTTCTACTGATCAGGATCCAAAGCATGCATGTTTTAAATTGTTAGCTGCCTTGATGGTGATTGTAAGGGCAGAAAGGTGGGGTATAAATTTTGTAAATAAGTAAATAAGAACCAGAAATGAAATACAAATGCAATAAATCAAATATATTAAAACCAGATTAAAACAACCATAAAAACATAAGAAAAGCTCTGTTAGATCCCTCTGGTCCAGCATCCTGTTTCATACAGTGACCAACCAGTTGCCTCGGCTCACCAACTAACATGGTACACAGATTAAAGACTTCCCCTGGTCTTGTCTAGCACTGTATTTAGAGGGCTTCCTCCTCTGATTATGGAGGTTCTCTTTACTGACTATGGGTAGTCATTGATGGACATATCCCCCGGGTATTCCCTATTGCATAGATTGCATCTATGTTCATGGCCATCACTACGTTCAATGGCAGTGAATTCCACAATTTAATTACTTGCTGAGTAAAGTACTTCCTTTTGTCCATCCTGAAACTATTGCTCATTAACTTAATTGGGTGACCCTGAGTTCTAGTGTCATAGTAGAGGGAGAGAAAAAATTCTCTCTGTCTACTTTCTCCACTGCCTTTCTTTATAATCTTCTATCATGTCCCCCATTAATCATCTTTTTTGTAACTGGGAAAGCTCTAGTCTCTAGCTTTTCCTCAGAGGTAAGATCTCCAACCTTCTTCTGCACTTTTTCCAGTTCTGAAATATCCATTCTGAGATAGAGCAATCGGAATTGTACTCAGTATTCCAAACAAGGCAGCATGATAGATCCGAACAGAGACCTGACGGTACAAAAACAGTATCAGCAGCCAGAAGGCATTGCTTTATTTATTTATTTAGCCCTAAACTAAACACCCCCAAGCACTCTCTGGAATAACTCTATTTTACAGCTCCACCAAAAAGCCATATGCCTTCCTACCCATTAAAATGTTGAGGGAAAGCAGCAGGGTATAGCCCAATCTCATCAGATCTCAGAAGCTAAGCAGTTCTCAGAAGGGAGACCACCAAGGAAGACTCTGCAGTGGAAGGCAATGGCAAACCACCTCTGCTTCTCACTTGCCTTGAAAGACCCTTGTTGGGGTCGCCATAAATCAGCTGCGATTTGATGATACTTTACACACACACACACACACACACACACCAGTGAAGATGATACTTTACACACACACCAGCATCAGGTTCCTTACTCCACGTTTCAGCACTGTATATGGACAAGTCAATCTCAGCAAAGAGCAGAGAGCCCACAGAATGGGATTCTGTGGGATGCCACAGAATGGTGGGATGCCTTCACAGAAAAGTTTTGCTGAAGCACATCCTAAGGGGATGGCTTTCAGAAGGATCTTCAAAAAAATTCTGTTTAGAAAATAATTTGGAAGTTGAGAGAAAATGCACAGAGTTCTTAATTCATTGCTATTTTGGAATGCTTTTACTTGTTTTATACTTTGTTTTTATACATGACATTTTTATCTTACCCTTCCTTCTAGGAGACAGTGCTTCTTCCGTCCTCCAATATATTATCCCCTCTGAGGTTAAACTGAGTCAGCCAGCCAAGGATACAAATGACTTCCATGTCAGAATGGGGATTTGTAGATTTGTACTTTGATCTCCCCACTCCTGAGCTGATTCCCTAACTACTGTTCAAGACTGTCGGGAGATATACGGTATATCTATCAGTATAAGTCGCATTCTATCTATGTGAAATACTGTGAATATAATTATGGCCAAGAGCATCAAAAGAATAAATAGCGCCCCACTATCTGTATTATTTTATTCTTACTGATTTGTAACTTTTTACTCTTTGCAAGAACAAGAACCTGCTTCTTTTAGAATTCAGACCTGGAATCTTTACTGCATCCCTTAAATTAATAGTGGTGTTGTTCATTAAACAAAAGGAGGGAAGCAAACCATTCAACATCTTCCCAAAAGAATTACCCATTTAGTGCATCTGCCTTATCTGTAATGATGGTCATTTACTGGTGTTTCTTCCTGTCAATACATGTAAATGAAACAAGATTTGGGTTTTTATTTTATGGTGCCATCAGGATTTTTGCAGCTCTTCTCTGTCTGATTGCATATTATGTTCCTTTTAAAGATTTGTAATAGGTCTCTTGAGTGGTAACTGGCCTATTCCTTCTTCCCATGCTGTCCAGGATTTATATTCCTTTCTACTTCAGTCTACTTTTGGCTCTGGATAGATGATATTTTTCTTTTAAAAACTTGCCATTATTATCACTGTGAACTGCTTTATAATATATGCAGGATGCAATTCTTTGGCATAAGAATTTTGAAACTGACTTCAGTGGAAGGTGGATTGTACCTTAAATACATTTAATATATCAGGGTTCCACTGTTACAGTAAGAGTGTTCAACAGTGGAATCGGTTACCTAGAGAGTTGGTGAGCTCCCCCTCACTGGCAGTCTTTAAGCAGCATCTGGACAAATACTTGTCAGGGATGCTCTAGGCTGATCCTGTGTTGAGCAGGGGGTTGGACTAGATGGCCTGTATGGACCCTTCCAACTTTATGATTCTATAAGGGTCAAATCAGTCAAGATGCTTTAATTGGTGGCAGTTTAAAAGGGCAAATGGTAGCTATGTTAAAACCGACAGCGTAAGGGCAAGAGCACAAGACCTCTTGGCTTGTGGCACTTGGCCTCAGATGCATAGCCAGGACCTGGCCATTGCCCTCACCAAGTGGAAGAAGGTGACACTGTGCTGAAGAGGGAAAGCTACTGCAGTTACATGCAGAGAAACCAGGAGGTATACTGACCTAGAACAATATCTATTGGACAATGCTAACCTCAGCACATCATGACTTTATTCCTGGACTGTTGTATGACTTCTTGGTGGACACCACCATGTTTGATTGTGGGGTGTGCGGGTGGTTTATTGGTGTTGCTGGGAGCAATCTTCACCTGGAGCAGGATGTCTGATGAATGTACTATTTCAGTGCAGATGGGAGCTGGTAGGTATGGGGGTGGGATTTATCAAAGATCGCTAGTATTTGGCAAGGATGCTTGTTGCCTATGTAACCTCCATAGCATCCTCATAATTGATGATGCAAGGACCCCTATTTCCCCCACCTCTAAATTAATACGTGCAATAACAGATTAGTGAAGCACAAAACTGCATACCTCTGAGGGATGTTACAGGAAGAGAAAACTGACCTGGCTTACATAACAGAGACATGGCTGGAAGACAATGACGTGGTGTTTTTGTCCCAACAATTGCAGTCCTCCACAAACCCTGCTCCAGTGGCTAGGGAGGAGACTATTATCCTCCATGAATCCTTCAACTTCCACAGATTTCCAGTGCAAACTATCATTGGTATTGATTATACACTTTTTACACTAGGAACGAAGGATAGATTAGGCATTCTGCATGTTTACTGACAGCCTAATTCCCCAGTGGGCATGCTTTCTGAGTTGGCAGAGGTATTCTCGAAAGTGGTGCCGGAGATTTCTAGAGTGATCCTTCTGGGGGACTTCAACATTTGTGCTGAGAATTTTATAGTTATTTTATTGTATGTGTGTGTTAAGTGCTGTCAAGTCGCTTCCGACTCATGGCGACCCTATGAATGAAAGTCCTCCAAAATGTCCTAACTTTGACAGCCTTGCTCAAATCTTGCAAATTGAAGGCTGTGGCTTCCTTTATTGAGTCAATCCATCTCTTGTTGGGTCTTCCTCTTTTCCTGCTGCCCTCAACTTTTCCTATCATGACGGTCTTTTCCAGTGACTCTTGTCGTCTCATGACGTGACCAAAATACGACAGCCTCAGTTTAGTCATTTTAGCTTCTAGGGTCAGTTCAGGCTTGATTTGATCTATAACCCACTGATTTGTTTTTTTTTTGGGCAGTCCACAGAATCTGTAACACTCTCCTCCAACACCACATTTCAAAGGAATCTATTTTCTTCATTGTCCAGCTTTCACACCTATACATAGTAATAGGGAATATGATGGCATGAATTAATCTAGTCTTGGTGGCCAGAGTCACATCCTTACACTTCAAAATCTTTTCTAGCTCCTTCATGGCTGCCCTTCCCAGTCTCAATCTCCTTCTAATTTCTTGGCTGCAGTCTCCCTTTTGGTTGATGGTGGAGCCAAGGAATAGAAAGTCTTGAACAATTTCAATTTCCTCATTGTCAACCTTAAAGTTGTGTAATTCTCCTGTAGTCATTACTTTTGTTTTCTTGATGTTCAGCTGCTGTCCTGCTTTGGCATTTTCTCTTTTAACTTTCAGCAGTAGTTGTTTCAAATCTTCACTATTTTCTGCCAATAATGTAGTGTCATCAGCATATCTCAAATTATTAATGTTCCTCCCTCCAATTTTCACTCCACCTTCATCTAAATCTAATCCTGCTTTCCTAATTATATGTTCTGCATATAGGTTGAAGAGATAGGGAGATAAAATACATCCTTGTCTGACACCTTTTCCAATTGGAAACCATTCCGTTTCTCCATATTCTGTTCTAACTGTGGCCTCTTGTCCAGAGTACAGGTTGCGCATCAAAACGATCAGATGTAGTGGTACACCCATTTCCTTTAAAACCAGCCATAGCTTTTCATGATCCACACAGTCAAAAGCTTTGCTGTAATCTATGAAACACAAGCTGATTTTCTTCTGAAATTCTCTCGTACGCTTAAGTAACCAGCGTATATTTGCGATATGATCTCTAGTGCCTCTTCCTTTTCTGAAAGTTATTTTATTAGTTTATTATTTATTTATTTTATGAGATTTATAACCCACTCTCTTCCTCGCCATAACTGGGCTCAGAGCGGCTAACAGTCACTGAGCAAGTCAGTATTATAAACAAATCTTCAATAAAACACAACAGCTTAAAAACCACTAAAATTCACAATTTCACAATGAGACAGTAAAAACCATTAAATCTATTGGTTACTCTGACTGCCTTGGACCTCTCTCAAATAATTAGGGGCCCAACACATGAAAGGGGTCACACCTTGGACTTAATCTTTTGCACTGAGACTTTGAGGAAAGGTTTGGTTGCAGGCCTGGAGATTCAGCCTGAAGCATGGTCTGACCACTATCTACTCAAGGCAAAGGTAAAAATGGCCCTGACACCCCACTGGAAAAGGGGACCCAGTTAAAATGGTCCACCTGCAGAGGCTCATGGATCCTACTGGATTCCTCCATGCTCAGGAAGATTTTAGGATTCCAAATGTCTGCCCTATCAAGTCTGTGGTGGGAGCATGGAACATGAAGCTCTTTGAAGCTAGTGACAAGTTTGCCCCTCATTTACCTCTCCCACGCTTGGGGCAGAACCCAGCCCCCTGGTTTACCATGGAGCTGAATGACCTGAATAAGGCAGGGAGCCTTCTACAATGATGCTGCTGGAGAACTAATACTGAATCTGACAGATCATGCTATAGAGCCCATTGGAAGATCTATGAAGCATTGGTGAGGGCAGCAAAGAAATATTACTTCTCTGATACTATTGCATCAGCTATTTCATTACCATCCCAATTGTTCAAAGTAGCTCAGCCTCTGCTGATGCCTAAATCTGAGCCTTTATTGTCTTAGGAACAGACAGTTGGTTGTGATTCTTTAATGAAGGTTTTATGCTGATAAAATATCACAAATATGCTCTGATTGGGAAGCCAATTGTAACATAGGTCCACCAGAAGAAAGGCCTGATGTACCACCTGCTCTATTTATGGACCATTTTGACCCAATTATTGTGATGGATTTTGACAGGATCCTGGGATCTGTGAAGACCACTACTTGTGCCCTGGATCCTTGCCCATCCCGGCTGCTAAAATCATGACAGGACCACATCTACAAATCCTTAATATCTACTATAAATTACTCACTAACTCAGGGCCCCTACACTCAGCCACTTAAAGAGGCAGTTATTCACCCACTACTAAAAAAATCCCTACAGACAAATCATATGGCCAATTATCACTCAGCCTCTAATCTCCCCTTTCTGAGCAAAATGATTAAAAGAGCAGTAGTGGACCAACAAAGTCTTATTTGATAACTAATCTGCTCTGGACTCTTTTTAATCTGACTTCAGTTTGGGCTATGAGACAAGAGATGGCCCTGTTGGCTTTAGCTCACAATCACCGTCTGAATGTAGAAAAAGACCATGCTTATTTGTTGATCCTACTAAATTTCTCTGCAGCCTTTGATACAGTGGACCATGCCAACTTGGCATTTGAAGGCAGAAGTAGGTATCAGGGAATGTGCATTGGACTGGTTCAAATCATTCCTTACAGTCCAGCTTCAAAGGGTTGGAGATGGAGGTAAGTATTCATCAGTGTGGGACCTATTCTGTGGGGTTCCACAGGTTTCAGTCCTATCCCTCATGCTTTTCCATCTCTATGTAAAGCACTTAGGACAAATCATTCATAGTTTTGGTGTTGGCTGTCATCCATATGCTGATAATACCCAGCTCTGTACAGGGCTGCTGAGAACCACTGTGGACCCCCAGACAAAGATTCCATCTGCTCCCCCATATGACCCTGATCCAAACCCAATATAACAAAACAAATCACTTGGCTGGCTGTTACCACACATATATAAAAAATAATAGGATCCACATGTTCATCTGTCTGTCAGTTTGTGGCAGGCATAACTCATCAGAAAATAAAACTAGGAATCTTAAAATTGGCCACCAGCTTCAGGATGGTTGTGGGAGTTCTGGGGCCAAAAATAAAAGGAACTGGCATATCCTGGTCAGCTACCTTAACTAGGAAAGGATATGCTTTTATAGCTCAGTTTTTTTTCATTGGACAAAAGCCACATTGATCCTAGTGTTTTTTTTTAAAGCACAGTATTTATATTTTGATAAAGTTCCATGGGCAAATATGTGGATGCCAAAGTCGTTCCAGAATGATAACGGTGTTGCATGCTTCATTTGTTCACATGTAGAGGGTACTCTTATAGTACGTCATTTCAGAGACATTGACAAAAAAATAACAGAATTCTGCAGCAATTTCCTTCCAATGATATTGTTTAGTATCTAATTATAATAATTAAATGCCATTTAATTAAAACACTTCTCCTAAGTGGGTCTTTGCTGCATCGCATTAACTGGCTCATTTGGATTATCACATATTGTTTCTATGATATCATGCATGGTAGAAATAAACTTCTGAATTTTAATCAGCTTTGTACCAGTGCTTTGCCCCATGCCAAGCAGCTCTGCAAACATCAGCTATCCAGTGACTCCAGCTATGCTGTGTTTTCTATTTCTCTTGTCACGTAATATGTCAGTGCTGTTGCTTCTCTTTGCCAGTGACTGCATCAGGGAGGGCGTTGTTTTAATGGAAGCTCAAAAGGCCTGTTCCAAGTTTAAAACAATATTTGATCTCGAGCCCTCCTAATTTTTTTAAATTTGCATTTACACATTTCAATTTGATTCATTATTATAGTCAATTATATTCAACCAGTACTTTCAGGTACCTAAAAGAGGACAACAGAGGCTCAAAATTGACCCCTGTTGTATCTAAGCCAATATCATGCCCCATGCTTAAACCATGTTTAGGGCAGGAAATGTTTGTTTTAGATTTTTACTCTCTCTCTTTTTTTCCCCACTTGCCATAAAACAGACATTTGGGAAATACATGTAATATTGGCCCCATAGAAAGTAAGTATTCATTTATATTTGTTAATGTATTTTGTCAGTTTGCCTTTTTATCCATTTCCTTCTGCATTTCAAGGAAGGGTCCAAGTTCTTTAAAAAGACAGCACCCTGTATACATCTGATGAAGCAGCTTCTGGATTATGAAAGCTTATTACAAGAAATATCGTAGTCTTGAGGGCCCCAACACTTGTTTGGACTGCAGCAGACAAATTTAGCTACTTCTCTCAAAGCAATCCTGTAGTGCCATTAGTACCCTCCAATGCAGTTTCATATCACATATCTGAGAGCAGGATTGCATCCAAAATGTTTTGTAAAACTGATTTGTTTTAGTTTATCCGTGGGGAAAGAGCACCTGAAGTTGATGCTCTATAAATTATTCAAATTAGGCAAATGTAATGAAGAGGAATCAAGTAAAATCATCTCTTTTCCCCCCTTTTCACTACTGGCTTATATCAGTTGGCCACTCTTCACTTTAAATCATCCCCCATTGCCACTGCAGCCCCCTGTCCCATGGCACATTTTGCTTCCTGATCCTCAGAGAAGAGTTTTGCCACAAACAACAGCCTGCATGAAAAGGGGGAAGGTGAGGCAAGATTGCCTTCACCAGTATCTTCTCTGAATTCTTTTGGTGGATCTAACCCAGTATGCTTAATTCTGAAGTTTTCTTCAATTATTGCTCTTTTCAGTTCTTGTAGGTTATCCGGGCTGTGTGACCGTGGTCTTGGTATTTTCTTTCCTGACGTTTCGCCAGCAGCTGTGGCAGGCATCTTCAGAGGAGTAACACTGAAGGACAGTGTCTCTCAGTGTTTCTCAGTGTCAATATTGCCTTCAACAATATTGCTGTTTTCTTTGAGCATGTGTTCTTTATCCTTGATCAACAAATTTTAGTAAATTTGAATAATTGGAAAATATATCCTAAGAATGGAAATAGATCACCCATGCTTACCCTAAGCTTAGTCTTGAATGCAGTTTATGCAGAACTAAGAAAAGCAGGACAGGAGCCATAAATTGCAATACATAACAGTTATTCTGGAGCAATCCCCTTGGGTTTATTTGAATTATGCCCGAATAAATAGTTTAAATATTTAGCCAATGGCATTACACTACACTTCTCACAGTAGCTTCCAAGAATACTGTTGCTGTTTATATGGTAGCTGTGACGAATACAGGGATTCATGTAAACTCTGAGACTGAGGAATTCTGTCAGCCAATGCCAGCAGGCAGTGGGCAGAGTCAGGTGAGCTGAGAGGAGTCTTCTTGGAGGGAGAGATAAGTTCTTGATCTTTTAGCTCTGAGCTCCTGAACTGTGCAGTTGTGTGTAGAACTCATAGAACCTGTGTATTCACATATTGCCTAGTAGGGCTGTCGATTTGGTTCGTCCCGAACCGAAAAACAGCCGAATTTCCCCTGATTTCGATTTTTGGTATTTTATCTGTTTTCCACTGTGATGCTAACACTATTCTTGCCGCGGTTATTAGGTATTTTAATATGATCTGTTGATTTTTGCTGCATTCATCTGGTATTTTACTCAGGAGGAAAAGTTTGGGATCATATGAGATAGGTTGACCAATTATAATTTCTATGTTCTTATGAATTTTCTTCCAAAATCTTTGGACTAAAGTACAGGTCCACCAGGATTGATATAAAGTACCTGTAACTTTACCACACTTCCAACACAAACCACAAACTGTTCATGTTCTGGATATCGCTCGGCGTAATGTACCATCTATGTAACATTTTCAGCCAATTTTCTTGGATCCCTTGACAAAGGGTGAATTTGAGATTTCCATGAAATAATTGGTCCCATTCGTCCGTTGTTATAATCTCGTTCAGGTTTTCCATCCATTTAATTTGACATGATTTTATTTGTTCGTCTTCCGTATCATACATCAACAATAGCTTATAGGTTTTTCCTAAAAGATGGTCTGCTGGCTTGCTTATCAACTGTTCGAAATCTGTTTTACCTTTTTGAACTCCTCGAGTCCAGCAGTCCTCTTTGAATCTTGAAATTAGTTGGTGGTATGTCAGCCAAGGCATCTGCGGGTAGTTAATTTGTAACTCTGTTAGTGTCTTGAGAGAGCCATCTGTTTTTACCAGATCCTGATATTGTAATGTCCCATATTTCTTCCTGTCAGTTACTGAACCATGAACATTGAAGGGAGCCATCAATAGTGACCCTTCAAAACTCAGTCTAGATTTCAATTTCCACCATACTGCCACATTTTCTACAGTTGGATGGCCTCCCATTTCTTCTAGACTCTTCCACCAATTCTTTCCCCATAATAGATGATGTGCTCCACCTTGCAAATTAGCCAGCTATAGTTTAGTAGTCCTTTCGTTTGTCTGCATAATCCAGTCTTTGATCCATACCAAGGTTGCCGCTTGATGATATATTGGTTTGCAAACTCCCAAGTGTCTGGTGTTGCTTTGCATGGTTGCAAACGTGTTGTTTTGCATGGTTTGCATGGTTGCAAACGTGTTGCTTTGCATGGTTTGCAAGCTTCTTTGCACATGCCCCACCCTTGCTCCCCCCCCCAGCTCAGCTGTTTGTCGGGGCTGGGAGTTTCGGGAGTAGGCGGCAAGCTCTGCTAATTGCAAACCCCCATTGTCAGAGATGCACTTTAAGGAGGGGGAACCCCTTTCGGGGCCCATATCTCAGCCCCCCTGACCCAATCTTCACAAAACTTGGGGGTTATTGCAAGAAGGGTCCCCTCAAGCTACGCTGAAAGTTTGGGACCTCCACCCCCAAAAATCCCCCCCGGAGCCGCAGAAAGACGCGATTGTGTTTTTAATGGCTTTATTCGACCGAATTTTTCCCCGAACTCCGGATCTCATGCCGAATTGCACGGACCCGAAGCGGGGGAGTTCGGACTTCAGCATTTCCCGAATAAAAATGGGCTAAATTTTGCCAAATCCGATTTTACTAAAAAAAAAAATTCAACAGCCCTATTGCCTAGCTTGTATAAACCAAACTTGAGAGGTGACAAAGGAAAGATTGTGGTAGAGAGAGAGAACCCGTTCTTCAGTCACTAAGTGGGAGTTGGCTTCTGAAATAGGGAGACTCCTGATTCAGTGTTCTGGGGGAGAAAAATTCATTTTCCACAGGAGGTAGGCAAATCTGAGGAGTGGGAAAGGTTGTGGATAAACCTCCACTCTCTGGTATTCTTTGTGCTAGGGTAAACTGAGTCCACACTGAGTATATTGAGTGTAATGAATATATTGAACAAAGTGAATCTATTTACTGAATAGCCTGAAGAGACTGTACTGAGAACTAAGTACCGTGCCTGTAACCATTTAAGATTTGAACTGTTCCTAACCAACTCAGCTTTGTGCTTCTATTGAAGAAAAGCAATCAATCTATCTACCTCACTGTAAAGAATAAACTTATTTATATTCATAATTTATATATATGTATATATTATATATTTATAATATATTCATAATTTATATTCATAATTATCAAATCAGCTACAGCCTCTCAATTTCATCTGGGGGGAGGAAAGGGAAGCTTTCTCCTCACGCAAACAAAGGTGACAAGGTGTGGGGTTTAAGAAATATTAAAACCCCCTCACAGTTACTGGTAACAGAAGAAAAAATTGTGAGGGTTCAAAAGGGAAGAAGGGCCCTCACAGTTGCCATTGACCTTAGTACCTATATTCATATTTTCTCCAAATAAATACCAAATCTGGTAGCTGAATCTTGGGTTGCAGGCACTAGATCTCAGCTGTAATTTTCCTCTGCATTTGCATATATTTAGTGGGGAAAGCATTAGCATTTCTCAGTGGTCATGCATCATA
Organism: Euleptes europaea; assembly: GCF_029931775.1. Taxonomy (NCBI): domain Eukaryota; kingdom Metazoa; phylum Chordata; class Lepidosauria; order Squamata; family Sphaerodactylidae; genus Euleptes; species Euleptes europaea. The sequence continues at coordinate 60,276,318 of NC_079313.1, forward strand.
TTAGAAATACTGCATTGAGGAAAAATAGAAATATACGCAAGCAACCACTGAATACTATTCTGAAAACATCATAGGAAAGTCCTATTGTTGCCATACTGCCTTCTTTTTGTCTCTATCACCCTAATTTTGGTGCTGAGATGTTTACTTGCTTTAATGCAAAACACAAGTCTTCATCTAGCACAGAAGAAAAAGACAGAAAGGCAACAGAGGACACAGAACCATGCCTAATTGAATCAGGCTAATTGAAGCAGAATCCTGGAAATCACCTATAATACTCTGCCCCATTCAGAAACCGCATTTAGATTGTTCACCAAGGACCCACAAATCTCTTCAATTGCCCTTTTCCACAACAAATATCATTATTATCATATCCTATTACATCACACAGGATCAGTGATTGTAGCTAGGTCAGCTACCTTCATTCCATTTGCCACTCATGTCTGGACCCTCTCAGGTCTTATCCCCTTGTAGAACCATTTTGTGCTTGTGAACTGCACCCTCCTGGACACACATATGGCTCCAGGCCCTGCTCCCAAACCTTTACATATTTTATCCTATAACTGGGGACAGAACCCTTCCTCAAAAGGCACTGTTTGCCTGCTCCACCTGTGTTTTGTGAGCAGCAGAGCTCTCCCACCTTGCATGGCCCTACTCTTTGGATTATTTATTTCCTGGATGTTGACATTAATGTTGGATCCCAGTGGACTACAGGTTCATAAACCCCTTTTTTTCTGTCTTTCTCTCTGTCTCTTTCCATTCTCTTCTCTGACCCACCTGAGTGGAATAACTTGCTCTTTGGAAGGTACTGGATATTGCTATTATTTTCATTGCTTAAAGTTTAACTGCAGTCCAAGCTTCTGCTCATGACCTGAGTTCGATCCCGACAGAAATCGGTTTCAGTTAGCCGATTCAAGGTTGACTCAGTCTTCCATCCTTCCAAGGTTGGTAAAATGAGTTCCCAGCTTGCTGGGGGTAAAGTGTAGATGACTGGGGAAGGCAATGGCAAACCACCCCGTATACATAGTCTGCCTAGTAAATGTCAAGATGTGACGTCACCCCATGGATCAGGAATGACCCGGCACTTGCACAGGGGACTACCTCTACCTTTACCTTTAAGGTTTAACTCCCCCATCCACCAAGATTGTTTAAGGTTTATTAATTCCCCCACCCTTAATAAACCCCATTTCTGAGGCCATCCTATCTAGGTCTCAATATTCCTTCCAAATTTATAGTGGTGCTTTCACACTTATTCATAGATCTCTTATTTCTAGTACATGTATCATTGTCTAGAACTGAAGATTTTCAATTGATGGTGGCATACAATATCTTCCATACCCTGGCTATTATACTCACACATCTGTGCCTAGGGTAGATCTGACTTCTGATAATATATGGTACTACTATGAATATATGGTGCACCCTCATATTGAATCACACCATCTTTCTATTTAGCCCAGTACTGTCTACCCTGATTGGCAGCAGCTGTTCAGGCTTTAGCAAAGGCCCTCTCCAGTACTAACACTTGAGATCCATTTAGGTGTCAGTGCTGTGAATTGAATTGAGCCCTTAGTACGCAAAGGACATCTCTACCACTAACCTATGGCCCCACTACTGTTCTACTTCTCTACTACCTTGAATTTGTACATTACAAAAGAGGCTAGAATGAATGGTGTGGCTCCTACCCCAGTCCTACCACTCTACTAAGCAATGTTTATTTATTTAAATATTTATACCTACCATGCCTGTCCTTTGGGCTTGAATCTGAAGCCTTCCTCCTACATAAGGAGACTCCTCATTCTCCTTTTGTCACTGTCACAGTAGCATATGGTTCAGGCACTGGCCATGATTTCACTTTCACCTACTGATGCTTGATGAGAACATGGTGGCAAAGTTGGGGGCACAAAGTTGTCTTAGCACATGTATGCATTGAGGAATGACAGCTAGATCCAAAAATGTACGTCCCCTGCAGAAAAAAAGAGATGGCTCAGAAATATGCTGCCTCCATCTTGCTAAACTAGATGTTGCCTATAGGCCATACATATTTTAGTCATGAGGCAAGTCAAAGTTTGTCAGGTCATAGCTGACAGAGGGCAAAGTTGGATTTGTTCTGGATGTACTTTGTGGTTATGATATCTAGTTTAAATCACAGCGTTATTAAGAACAGACATGTGCAGAGAAAAGTTAGATGGCACCACCTCAAAAAATTGGAATTGTTGGGTTTAAAAATGATCAAACCAGCTTATTGGACAAATGTGCTGTCAAATTTTGACATGGTGTTGTACCAATTAATTCACAACATTATTTCCCCTGCCAATCCTGATCCAAACAAATATATTGTGCACTACTATATTTTGGCAATTTGAACAAGATCATCAAGCTTGCTCTAGGCATGATTTATTAGTAGAATATAGGAGTTACAAATCTTAGAGTTTAGAGTCTAATACTTCATTGCTCCCTATTCCTAAAAGATGTCACTTCTTAAAGCTGTCTATATTTGGTGTTTCTTATTACCGCAGGCAGTATGAGATCGGCACATGTCAAATTGCCTCTGGCTACAAAATATATTCCTGGAATATATAATATTTTAAACAGGAAACACGAAACATGTCTACAAGCCAATCTGTCTACACCTAATAAAGCATTCATAGCACTGTCCTGAAACAAGAAGTTGAAAGAGACATACCTGTCACTAACATCCAAACATACCATTACACTATATGTATATTTTAAAAAAAATGATCTGTAGAATTTTTTTATTTATTTCATACACAGTCATTATAGCGGGTAAGACCACAAATATCTTAGCAGCTATTCATTGGGCATAGCCATAGGACTAATGTTTTAAAAGCCTGCATGCCAGCCTATGGCAAGCTGGGCACATGCAATTGCTGCCATGCGCTGGATTCAGTTTTGGTTTGCCATTATAATAATTGCATTTTGAATGTTTGCAATGGCATTTTAAAATGCAAATCTCAGGCACATCTAACTAGCTATGAGTTTGTGCCCAGCATGCAAAGGATTGTGTTCTGTTCACTCTCAACCAATGTGAGAAAAGGGTTTTTTTTAAAAAGGCATTGGGGCACATTTACTTGTGTATGTGTTAAGTGCGGTCAAGTCGTTTTCGACTCATGGCGACCCTATGAATCAATGTCCTCCAAAGGGTCCTATCCTTAACAGCCTTGCTCAGATCTTGCAAATTGAGGGTCGTGGCTTCCTTTATAGAGTCAATCCATCTCTTACTTAGCTCTTTAATTATTACCATTATTTTAGCAATATTTTGTAACTATAAGACTGCTAATTTTCTTATATATTAAACATGCATAGAGCATTTATGTTTATGTTTAAAGTAGCTAAATGCAAACTTTGTTCCAGTATGTTTATGTATGATGGAATTATGCATACAGCCACTTCTGTTGTGATGATGTTACTTTTGTGTCCATGCCAAAAGCATGCACATGGCTCTTCCAACATTGCCTCATTCGTATAGAAGCACTCTTTCTCCACAGACTTTCCACTGCTGTGGCATGGGTGTTGGTGAAAGGGCGGGGACAGCTCAGAAATCACAATGCAACTCCCCTGGCCCAATTTCATTGTTCTGAACTGTGTATCAAGTTTTTATTAAACAAATGAAACATAGTGGGTTAGATCCTACCACTCCATGGAGTTAACTGCAGTGCAAGGAGTCTTTATCTGAAGTCAGAGCATCTCCACCAAAGGAAAGCTGCTTGCACAGGAGTGGTAGAACCAGAGTTGTCTAGGGGAAAAAACTATTCTATGCCTCTATTGTCCAGTACCCTTTCTTTGGAACATTGCTAATCCGGCATTCTAAACTATTCTAAAATAAGTGGACCATGGACTGATAGTCAATTTGTCTATGCACTGTTTGGTACAAAAGAAAACATTGGTCAGATTGATTTGACACTGTTTTGTCACTCAAATATTCTTCTTTCACCTGTCTTCTTTCATGATCTGTTTATCTGTTCTCTTCCAATCCACAGGGGGATATCTGCTAGAATATTCAGTCTTTATGAAAATAGGCTTCCTTTGTAAGCCTCTGCTGCTTTGAAGAACCCAGCAGCAGAACATTCCATATCATTGCTAACACAACAAATGTGTGTGGGTGCATGTCAAGTTTCAAGCTATGATGAAGATGTGCCTGTTTGGTGAACACTTGAGAATTGGGTTAGTTGCGCATCTCTTTCTTTATACCAGTGCAAAAAGCTCTACATAAAAATTACACAGAACAAAAGTGAAACTGACATTCCGTGAACAGTTAAAATACATTAAAAGCTCTTGATAAAATTGATACATTTTGTAATATTAATTTATAAATAGTATGAACAAGATTGTGTCAACATTGCATATAAAAATGTTGGTCAAACCATTGGTTCATCCAGCCTATAAGTTTCTACTTTGACTAGCTGCAGCTGTTGAGGCTATGAGACAAAGATGCGTTTTTCCAAACACTTGTTACTTGGATCTTTCTAACTGTAGATATCAGGAACTGAACAGAGACCTCTTACATACAAAGCCAATTACCTGCCACTAAGCCACGGTTCTTACCATTTGTGTTCTGCCTAGGGGTGTGCATTAAAAATTTTTTGGATTTTTTCAGACTCAGATCTGTTGGAGCCAAAAAAGATCAGTATTCCTGATATTCCCAGAATCTAATGCTGGTACGTTATTCAGATCCAGGTTTTTTTTGGAAATCCAGATATATTCAGCTTCGGGGAAGTTATCCAGGGTTCTGGAGGCGGCTGTTTTTTAAGATAGAAGCCCCATATTTGCAGCAGAGCTGTTGGTGCCTTTTTTCTGCAGGGAAAAAGCAACGAGGTATGGCTGTGAGAAACCACAAGTCAATACCTTCCATCCCAAGAACCAACACAAGCCCAACAGAACCAAAGCTGAACTGAGGAATCCAGCAGAATCACATGCCAACATAAACAATGTCTAACACAGAAGTCCAGCAGAACCCAGGGCCAATGCAGGCTGTGCAAGCTCAACAGAACCAATGTCAGACAAGAGAATCCCAGCACTTTGGGGGGGTGTTTTTTTTTGTTTTTTACAACCAAGATAAATCCATAGAAGCCCAGAACATCAATCTTAAGTACAGGTGGGCCACTTTTGAAAGCCCAGCAGAACTAAAAGTATGTGCCCTGTGCAGAAGCCCAGAAGAACCCAGAGCCACTCTGACAGCACAAGCCAATCATAACCTATGTTGAACCTGAGAATCTCTGCAGAACAAACTGAAGGGGAGGGGCACTTTTGCAAGCCCAGCAGAACCAAAGGCAATGTGCAGATGCCCAGCAGAACCCAGGCCCACTCTGTCAATGCAAGCCTGACAGAACTTATGTCAGATCAGAAAATCCCAGCATATTTGGGGAGGGGGGTGTTTTTGTTTTTTTCTACAACCAAGGGCAATCCACAGAAGCCCAGCACAGCAATCTTAAAGACAGGGTGTTTTTAGTAGTGCTGGGTGTTTTTTTAAAAAATATAACACATCCAAAGTTTAGTTTGAACATGTTTAATTTAGCTGATACATGTTACCAATTTTATATCATATCTTTGATTTGATATTAGCTTGGATGCACTGGCAATTTGTCCAGAAGACAGGGTTTTCTGTCAAAAGAGTACAACTTCCTTGCCTCTCTTCTCCTGCTATAGATGAAAGATCCTCCTGAAATGTTGCTGCTGGGGGGACAGAGTTCCCAGGAATAGGAAGTATAGGGAGTTAGAGATGTGCAGCAGGAGGGAACAATCGGCAAACATCACCCCTCTTCCATCCTCAGAAATCATTCTCTTGTTGTCATCTCTTACTATGCAATGGTCATTTTGTCTTATATTTTGCATCCAAGATTTTAAAAATAAAAGTTTAAATAAAAATAGCACAAGCAGATACTGTTATATCACTAGCAATGAATATACACCTTTACACACAAGGCATATTGTCCAGGATCTATACTTTGATATAGTTATGGTGAGAACTGAGGTCGTTGTTGACAGTGTCAGCAATTCAGCTCTGTATTAATGCAAATGAAAAATGTCTATGTGCCAATCCATTTTAATAAATATGTTAAAATGCTGAGGGGAGATATAGCACCTAAGATTCAGCTGTACCGTGTTGCTTCAAATTGAAGCTATGCCTGTAACACTGTAGGGTTTTTTTACCCTCTTTTCAACTGGCATGGCTTCAGTTTTAGGGGAGTTGGACTTGGAAGGCATCTTTAATTATTCATAGTTCTGGAAAATGTAAAGGCCATGTTCCTTTTGCCCCCACTGCCATCTTATACATAAGCAACCTGTTTTTTAATGCTCTGCCTACCTCATCGGTTAGAGCTTGGTTAAATGCTGACATTGTGAAAGCTAGTAATGAACTCAGCTTGTGAGATATAATATTGTTTATCTTATTGACAAAATGTATAGGCTTATTAATAGGTTTTGTATGAGTGAACAACAATAAAGACATCTTGCAGAAGGTCTTCCTTGAATTTTTACGTCTGGCAGCCAAAGAAGATATCGGCCATACTCATTGAGATGACAGACTCATGAATCTTTACTAAGATATATAAGGAGCATAAAGTAGGAAAGTGGAAATGTGTTCAATCAATTTCAAATTAATCCGTATATTGAACGATATCACTGGCACACACCTTCCATGAGAGAATAAACTGACAATAGCTGAAGCTGGTAAAATATTGATCTGTCTATATCTGTGCAAGGTACTAGTTGCTAATATGAGCTGCTTTACACATTCTATTGAAATTGTGGAAGAAGAAGAAAGAGTAACATGCAGTTCATTCTCCCTTATTGCTGGGTCTTTTTAAAAGTGTAGCGATGCTAATTTCCCAATTCAGGAGCAGGACACTGCATTTCCTTCCTTTGTTATGACTCCCCCCACAAAGCAAAGTGTGACTCACACTTCCTTTTTTGTATCTCTTTGAACATGCAACACAGTCATTTGTGATCACATTGTTGCATGAAAGCAGTTTTAGGAAGGTAGAGGTACAGGGCTGAGACCCAAACAGAGATCTCCAGGTTAATCTGGGATGAAGAGCAATGGGAATCAATGGGGATGGTTGGGGAATGTTGTAACCAGCACCAGCTGATTCCCAGCTGAGAGAACATGCCACAACTTGTCCCTTGAGGATTACTCCAGAGTAATTCCAGTTTTTACAACTTAACGAGAAAAGCTAAGTTATACCTAAATCTAAATCTATCATCCATACAAGAGGCTAGAGGAGCACACATATCTTAGGAAGCTTGATATCTAAGTCCTGGTCAGCAAATAGTATAGAAAACAAAACCAAAGTTCTCTGACGCCATTCAATCAAGGAGCCAAGTGGATCTTCATCCTTTTTTCCAGATATCTCTTTCACCAGAAGATCTGCTGTGTCTCTGAATGATTTCACATCTCTGTGGCATGAAATCTATTTAACCTAGAGAAGACTTCTATATTATTCAGAAGGCTCATCCACCAGTACAAAATAGGGGCAGATTGCCCAAAGCATCCTAACTTTCCTGACTTTATATTGATATATGTCAATCTCTGTACATCTCACTTTGGTTGCCTGTATAAGCCCGTATTAGTGACTGAGAGCAAATTTTGCCTCAAGCCACTTTAGAATAATGAGAATTGCTCGGATTCAATAGATTTCCTGTTATATTCCTTTAGAAGCAGGTTCTTACCCATTCATCCCCCTGAGCAGTATGTAACCTAATGCTCAGGGACTTCAGTGCCAACAGAGTTCTACAACAGGATGAAGAGGAAGTAGTTATGAAAAATTAAAGTGGAATATGGAGGATCAAGGATGTAAAATAAGTGACATCAGGGACTATCAGCAAACATGTGATTTTAAAATCACATCCAAATATGTTGAACTCTTCCTTTTGCCCCTACTAGTACAGGTCTAGGGACTGTGCAGCATCACTCTTTACTTCCAGCTGGTAAATACCAAAAATAATGGCAAAAGACATGCAGGGGTCATCAGCTGTGAACCTAATGATTCTTTCCTTTCCAGAATAGGAAAGGGAGGAAGCAAGATGGGCTACACATATAAGCCACTGGCTAGTTGTGGCCCCTTGAGAACTCTTATCCACCCATGAGCCAGCCAAGGCAGTCACCTCCCCCAGTCCCAATCAGGGCTGGAGAGGCATGGCCCAGCCCAACCGAGTGATATTTATGTCATATCCTGCTCTCATCACAAATGAGTTTGACACCCCTGGGCTAACAGGTATACTCCTGGTGGGTTGATAGCCTTCCCCCCACACCTGGGCTGGGTCAGCCAAGTGGCAAGAAGGACCCTTGCAGGGGAGTCAGTACCTGGTCCACCTGAAGCCTGTGCAATCTGGGAAGGGCAGCTCCTACTCCACCCAAGGCCCACACGAGCCAGGGGAAACAGTGCCTAGCATACCCAAGGTGGTGCATGGTATGACTGAGGACCACCTGGGGACAGCACCCAGCATGCCCAAGGCCCACCCTGCCTGGGCGAGGTAGAGGCTGACATGCCTGAGCACCACACTGGCCAGGAGTGATGGCCCCCAGTCTGTCCAGCTTGGGATAAGCAGCTTTCAGCCTTCCTGAGGCCTGCAGGGCCCAGGAGAAGTGAAGCCCAGCTTGGGGAGGCAATTCAGAGTACACCCAAGGCCCATGCAGCCCAGACAAGGCAGCACCCAGCACACTTGAGCCTATGCAAAGGAACTCTGACATCAGACTGCCTCTTCCTCCCTCCCATGGTGGGTGGGGCCCTTTCCCAGGGCCGTTTTCCCATCCAGTCTCCCCCTGCAGGTATAGTCCTCAATTGGCCAGAGGAGTCGGGGGAAGTCCAAATAAGTTTCCAAATTAATGTGGAGGTGGGAGGACTCCAAGTAAAGAGAGGAATTTTTGGAGGGCAATTCAGAGCAGTCCAATTTAGTTCACCATAAGCTGAGAAACTTTTAGCGGGGAGTTCTAATGTCTTTCTCAAGCAAAGTGCTCCTACAGTATTTGGTGGCTAAGTGGCTGGATTAATTAAGGAAGCCTTGATTAACAGTCTGAAACCTAGGTGCAGGAGATCTCTCTGGGTCTCCAGTCATCTTCCCTAAAGGTGAGGAGACTGAGATTCGACTCCTTTTGCTAGCTTTTTTGAAGCGATAATGGCAAGAAACTGCTTGTTTACTTGGCAGGACAGGAGAAAAAAGCTGGCCCCATATTTCAACAGGGAGGGTGAGAGGTCTGGTGACAAGGGGGGGCTTCCAGGCAAAAGCAGTGGGTAGATGAAAGATTTAAAAAACTCCCCCACGCATAGCCCATCGTTTCTCACTGCAAAGTGTGTCCTTTCCCCTACTACTTTGTAGCAGTTTTACTGCCACCTAATATTTAGTTCAGTTCTTACTTCTTCTGAAAAAGGGTTTAAAAAAAAGAAATGCTAATTATGTATTGATGGTTTTCACTGTGGTTAATCCTGTGTAGAAGCAATGAAAATATCATTCATCACCAGTCCCTTTGCTGAAGATGCTGTTGAAACCCACTCTATCACTCTAGGTTTCCACCAGTGGGATATCTGCAAATAAAATGCTACTCAACAGTACCAAGAATGGCAGAATCCAGCCCCTTTAGAGGCATTTAGAGAACAAAGCTATTAGAAAATAATTACACATTTCAGCAGGACATAATAAAGGGAAGCATAGTTTCTGATTATTGTGGTGATTTCCTAATGGAGACAACTCTGTTTTTATTATGGCATGCTTTGAAAGCCTAAGAGCAAAAAAATAATGTGAAGGTTTTTCCAACTTTGGTAGAATTATGTAAATAAGGTAGGTTACAGGTAATAGTTACAAAAGTTTACAAGTAAAGTTCCAGACAGCTGTTACAAATGATGTACCCTACCAAAATGAATGCCAGGTGTTTAATTCCCTTGGCGAACATTGTGGCCACTATAATTTTAAGCACACTGAGCACACCTTTAAAGCAATTGGCAAAGGGCTCCTGAGAGAATCATCATATTGAACAATCATTATACATAAGCACACGTTGCTCAGTGTGGCATTATAAACCGTTTTCCCAGCAGCAATCCCCAATTAATGGGAATGGGTGGATAATTACTATGATAGATAATTACCATTTACACATGCTTAGTTGGTTTAGACAGGTACAAGGGAGACCATTTGAGAGGTGTTAAAACAAGTTTATTGGACAGCGAAATCCATGCTTATAAAAATAGGAGACTAACAATGCAGATGGCGGAATTACATCACAATTTACAGATGAATTGTCTGAAATACAATGCCTGAGTTCAGTCCTATGTATAGTTACTCTACCCTAACACTATTGATATTGTGGGATTAGACTGGAATAACTCTTCGTAGGATTGCACTGCTGAACATCGTCTCATTGTCAAACTTTTCTGAAAATCTGGGTTTGTTATCCTTGGTCAATAACATCAAGTAAATGCAATCTTTTGCCTAGACAACTCAATTTCTCCAGAATGCGGATAGTATATATGTTGATTAAATCTCTCAGATCATGTGGATACTCATCATTTGGAACTGGAATTAACAAAATAGTTAAAATGAAGTATTTGTCATTATTCAAGCTTCAGTACATTTCCTTTGACAGCAATATTAGAGGTGGTTTTGACATTATTAGCATTAACACAGAGGAAGAGAAAAAGAGCAACATGCATGATTCTACATGAAATATACCACAACAATGGTTACTGACAGAAAATGCAGGAATTTTTTTTTCAAGGTTAGAAAGAGATTGAGGTTTTTAATAAGCGTTGAGCATTCTCGTTTCAAAACTCAGGATCCTCAACTTGAATTGAGTGGTTATTTGCCATTCTTTGTGACTCTACTTCTAACTGGCAGAATAAAGTGCAGTTTTGTGTTTGAATTTGAATAAATATTTCTTATGTATTCCAGTGGGTACTCATGAAGATATGTTGCCATGTTCATATTGTATATATAATATGGTTTAACAAAGAAATCTAACATAGAAGGAGGAAGAATAGATTATTGCATGACTGCTATTTGAGTATAAATTATATGATCATATCCACACAGGTTCATTGATTACATTATTAGGAGACTGCCCCAGATCTCTGAGAAAACAACATCTAGCGCTCCTCCTATCGGATACAATAGTTAACTTATCTGCTAGCATGGCCAGATTTGCTTGGCTAGCAATGAAAATAAGGCAGAGATCGCTTAAGAGTATACAATAGCCAAGGAAATAGAGAATGTGTATTGTGTGTATTGTATATATCTATATACTTGATGTATGTTTATTTTTGATAGATTTATTCTAGCAATCTTTTGCTATTATTAAGCATTCCAATTTTAATAATATACAGTATTCGTTCTACTTGATAATAATTAGCTATGTACCTCTGCATCTTTCCCCATTTTAAGTGTTTAAATTTTAATTGTATTTTGTACTTGTTTTACCCTATATTATTCAGTTATCTAAATTCACTTTGTTTGATGGTCTATGATGCGAATAAAATGATGATGTATGAAATCTCAAGACACCTGCTCACCCTATCTGAATAATAATACAGCCCTGTTAGATAGGCTCGTGTTATTATCCCTGTTTTGGAGATAATTCACAGTGGGTAGCCGTGTTAGTCTGTCTGCAGTAGTAGAAAAGGGCAAGAGTCCAGTAGCACCTGAAAGACTAACAAAAATATTTTCTGGTAGGGTATGAGCTTTCGTGAGCCACAGCTGAGCTGAGCTGTGGCTCACGAAAGCTCATACCCTACCAGAAAATATTTTTGTTAGTCTTTAAGGTGCTACTGGACTCTTGCCCTTTTCTACTACTGTTTTGGAGATGAGAGGCTGAAGCTAAGAGAAGCTGATAGTGTAATCCTAAATAGACTTACCCCTTCTAAATCAGTTGTCAATGGACTTGAACAGGCACTCTTAGAATTGCATGGTGACTTACTTAAGGCTTACCTAAGTGAGTCTGTGGCAGAGGCAAGATATGAACCAGGCAGGAACTCTCCAGACTGCAGCTCATTCTCTTGGCTACTGTGATAAAGCAGCTTTTGCTGTCTCCATTTCTTGAGCTGCTGCTGCTGCTGCTGCTACTACTACTACTACTGGAGTGTGCCCACAAAAGTTCTGAAGAATAGGAAAGAGGAGCTGTGGCAACAGCTGGCAAGAGTATGCTTTTTCCCTTTCTCAAAGGGGTACACAAATGTGCTTCAGTACTGGAAAAAAGCAGCACATACTACATATTCTTTGCCTTTTTTAAATGAAAATAGGAAACAAGGATAAAAATCAAGGCATGATTGAGGGAGAATGTGTAGTTTGCCTTACTGACATTGCAAATTGTTGTATATGACACTCGCACAACTGTAATCTACACTGCACACATTCTGAAACAAAAGCCTTAGCCAGAGGTTTACAAATTACATTTTCTTAATACTGTAGATTTTTGCTTAGAAAATAAGATCAGAATAACTTAGCAACAATTATGCTTACCAAATGCACACATGTTTTCATCTCAAAATAGCCTGGATCTTTTAAAATTAATTTTGTTAATTTTCTGCTTGCAAACAAAAGCAGCTTCATAGGTCGTCTCATTGTCACAGAGAAGAGCAATTAGAATACTTTCACAGATAGGTTTAAATGCTTGCGTGTAAAGTGCCATCAAGATGCAGCCAACTTGTGGCAACCCCAGAGAGGCCCTTTCAAGACAAGTGAGACACAGAGGTGGTTTGCCATTGCCTTCTTCTGCAGAATCTTCCTTGGTGGTCTCCCATCCAAGTACCCACTGAGATATGATGAGATCAAGCTATATTATGCCACATTATCTTCTAATATCCACTATCAAATTTGCCTGCTTTTAAGTAAAACATTAAGAAATTACATTTCCCCTAGCAACTAGTCTTTTAAGGCTTTTTAAAATCTAGTTTAAGATAATAAGCTGCTGTTTTCTGTGACCATAAATGGACCATAAATATGCTTTTTCTTCAGCAAGTCATATTCTTTGGATATGTATATTTGCTTTTATACATGGTTGCAACCATTCTTTCCAAACAAGAAACTGACAGCTTAATTATATATGATTGATATGGTTATTTTGGGTAAGCCCTACTAGAATGAACACTATAAACATTTTTTTCCGAATTAGTGTAAGGAAAGCTCAATGGGAAAAGCTGGACTCAAATCTATAGATTTGTGGGCGGGTGCCTGTAAAAGTTCTGCAGCCATAGTATATTCATTTGATTTAGAAAAAGCTTTTTCAGCTGTTTACATGGAATTATATGGAGACAGGACTAACCATATGAAGCTGCCTTATAGAGAGTCAAGTCTACTGACTGGCAGTAGCTGGCTGGGCTCTCACACCTTTCTCAACACCTGCTATCTGAGATGCTGTAAGGGGAAATGGCAGAGGTTGAATCTGGGACGTTTGGCATATAAAGTTGGTACTCTACCATTGAGCTACAGCCCTTTGCAAAGACGTTGCCAAGTGGATTTCTCCAAGAAGGATATATGAAACTATCTCAGACAGAGTCAGACATCAGCAGTTTTCTCTGCCTAGGAGCACCTCAGGCAGAAAGAGGTATTTCCAGCACCAGGTTCAGTACATGCTATAAGAGGAGCATTAGCAGGAGACTTTGAACCTGGGACCTGCTGTATGCAAAGCATGTGCCCTACTACTGAACTGCAGGTTCACTGTAAATGTCACAAAGCTCTGCTCTATCTATGTATTCTTTGTCTCAACATCTTTTGTTTTCTTCTTCTTACATTCTTGTTTAATATAGCTGTTATTTCATGTCAGCTCTTTAAGGAAAATCTGTTGAACTTGGGATGGAAAGGGGCAAACAAACTGTGAATGAGTGTTAGTTGATATACAAACCCAAAGGTTTCCCTCATTATTGTTCAATGTGTTGTCCTGGAATGGAAACCACTGCCTTGAGGATACCAAGCATGAGACTCACAAAGTGACTTCAGATAGGATTTACATCTATTCTGGTTAAGAAGATATAATGTAATGCCATAATATATAAATATTTTCTGACTTAAATTTGGCATTGAGACACATTTTTTTAAAGCCCTTGGGTGAAATAACAATTGGTTGGTTAATATGATAACGCAGGTATCATTGTATATGAAATCTTCTCACTTGTCTGTAGACTAGAGGCAAGATAGCATTAATTTAATTGACCAGCTGGCAAACTGATGTTCAGACAATTTGAGGCAGAGACAGAAGAGTACCCTCACCTACAACAGTAAGAGAACAGGTAAGTAACAGCACATTCCTGAACTCTAAGGGTGAAAGCCCTTAGGAGGCCAGGAAGGTGCAATGCCGGTGTTCGGGACCCCTGCACTGGCATCCAGGCAACTTATGCCAGCGTAAGTGGCCCGAACGCCGACAGGAAGGCCCGGATGCCAGGCACCGGGCACTGGTGGCAGCGCTGCTCCAGGATGCCGACCGGGCCTTCCCACTGCCATCAAAGGCCACTCTGGCATCCCAGGAGGCGTCCCCCGGGGTGTTCCAGCACCAGGCTGGGGGAGGAGCTGCCTTTAGGCGGCCTCCAAAGCCCTTTCAGGCCAGGACTGTCCCCCATTTTTTTTGGCGAGGCGGTGTATCTCCTGTGCAACCATATGAAGGATTGCACAGATTTTTAATGGCGCGAGGAGGTTTCGGCAGGGCCAAAACCTCCTTTGGAGGCAGCGCAGCTATGCTGCCTCCTATGATTAGCACAAACATTCTTCTTAGGAATGCCCTGTAAATATCTTTACAGAAGTTAGAACTGAATGCACTGGGAACCTGTGAAAAGTGTACCAAAAGTGCATGCCACCCATGATCCTCCCTACATACATTGCTATGTGTATTTTCTGCTTTAGTATAGAAGCAGAACATATTTGTGGTACCCTGTTCAAAGGAAACAGAAACCATATAAATCACCAGGGCCACTAGCAGCGTGCACACACAGTGTGCATGGTTGGATACTACAAAACATATTGACTGAAAAGGACTTACCTCTCACTAAAATCAGCAAAACGTGGAGCAAGGCCTCACAGCTACCTCCATGTAGAATGTATCTTCTAATTTGGCTCTAATATCCAACACTCTGCCTTAACGTTTTGTCACTGTGATGGTCTGGTTAGGTTCCACCTCTCCCTAACAGCAGCCAGTGGGAGCTCATATAATGGTGAGAGAGACAATTGAAACACAGCGGTTAAGACAGTTGAAGGCAGCAGTTAGTGAAGTAGAGTTGAGAGTGAGTCTGGCTGAGTGAAGCTGTGGAAAAGAGCAGCTTAAAGCTGACTGGAAAGGGGTCAGTTTGTAACGAAGGATCTCAAATGCTGGAATAGGGAAACCATTCAAAAGTTTAATTGAAAAGAAACTTTGTAACCTCTATCTGGCTTTTTTCAATGTTGTGTTGAAATCATACATAACACTTAACTCATTGTTCGTTGAGTGGAGTCTGATCTGGAGAAGTGGGTTTGATTCCCCACTCCTCCACATGAGCGGCAGAGGCTAATCTGGTGAACTGGATTTGTTTCTCTGCTCCTACACACGAAGCCAGCTGGGTGACCTTGGGCAAGTCATGCTCTCTCAGCCTCATTTACCTCACAGGGTGTCTATTGTGGGGAGGGGAAGGGAAGGTGATTGTAAGCCGGTTTGATTTTCCCTTAAGTGGCAGAGAAAGTCGACATATAAAAACCAACTCTCCTCCTTCTTCTAACCCTGTTGAGCTGGTTGTCTCAAGGAAAAAAGTGCATGCACACACACGCAAGCAAAGATATTGGTCTCTCTCTATATATAAAGATATGAATAAATAGTGGGAGGATATGAATGAAACAGTGTTTGAGTCCCCAACCCCAATAGCTCTGTGCAGTGTCTGAGTGAGGGGCAATTATTAAAGGGGGCTGGGCTACCCTGTGTGATGAAGTCACCGTGAATGAGAGGGAGTACCTGGGATGTATATGTTCTCTATATGTTTTAAAAGGAGCAAGAAGAGTCACAGTGTGTGACTGCCTGACTGTCACAACCCCTCGTGTGCATGCTGAGGGAGAGTGAGACTGCTTGTCAAAATGTTTCTTTGGAGTTACAGTTCTTAACTTCAGTTCACAAATTCAGTTCAGGTCCTAAAACTTCTTACAGATGTTACTATTCAGCCTCTGCTGCCTAGCTGTCAGGGAAGGTGGAGATTAACCAACCTCTCTTCCCCAGAGAAACATAGAAGTTTGGAGATTTCTCCTCATATCTTTCTTCTAGTTCTCACTAGAGAACTACCCCACCTTTCTGTGGCAGTAATCCACTAACAAAACCCTGTATCTGGAGTCTGGACTACCTCTTTCCCAGAGCCTATTCCCCTTAGTGACCTGAGAAAGGGCCCTTTTCCTCCCAATCTCTGCCTGTCGCTCCACATGATTTGTTTTACACCAGTTTAGGCAAGACTGAAAACTCAGGTTCTCAGAGTCAAACACAGCTTCTGATGATGCAGGTTACCAAAACCAGAATCAATTCCTTTCCTCAGAACTGAGAGAGTGAGCTCCTTAGCTCCGTCCACTCCCTTTCTCTGAGCTTCTCTCAAGGATTAACTCTTGGTTTGTCACACTGACCTACCTGAACCTGTGGGAGAGAGGTTGTGGAGAGTGGTAGGCACTCTGTGTGAGTGAAACAGGTCATCACAGTCACACTCTAGAATTATTAAACTGCAGAATTTAGGAAGGCAATGCAGATGGAGGGTTGACCTCTGCTCTTAGGTACACCACAACATACTCAAATGGTCTGAACATTAGGCAGTTAGCGATCAGCTAGATGAATGCTGGATTGCCACTGTTCTACAGGCAAATGAGGAGATTTAACATACAATTATACCTGCTCCATCACATTGCCCAAAGCCATAGTGAAAGATGTTTTGTGACCTATCGCTGAAGCTGAAGCAACTTAAGCATCAATCCTAAGCACACTTTCTAGAAAGCAAGTCCCATTGTACTCGATGGGATTTACTTCTGAATTTACAAGTTTAGGATTTCAGTGAAAGAAGCTATTCATAAGATTATTCTTTGGCCATGTAATATGTCACTTTTTTTGTGAAATTTCACTTTGTTGTCTCCATCTAATGTTTTAATTTATTAAAGTAATTTTCATCTTAATCCTTCCATGGTAGTATTAACAGTTTCTCCCATTTTCGTGAGAGCTACAGAGATAAAGACCATATTTGCTCTCTGACTAGGTCAAGTTAAACTCTATTTGGTACTTTGTCTCATCTTTACACAGTATTCTATTCACCACTGTGGGGAATTTAGTCCAGCTATTGGGCATTATCCAGACTGGAGGAACTGGCCTTACTCAATTCCCCCCTGCAACCTGGTACATTTGGGGGAAGAAGCAAAGGCTTTTTTTTTATCCTCTGTATGGCAGTAAGGGGTTGTAGAGGCAACTAAGGATCTCTGGGCTGGTCCTCATGTACAGTATTCCTCCCACCTCCCCTTGAGCAAGGAGAATGGATGGTTAGGGGAGTTCCTTCCCCCCTTGTCTGTGAGACAATAAACAGAGTGAGGAAACACTATACAGAAACATCTTTCACAGATAATACTGTGTGCCACAAGTATGCCCTAAGAATTCTGGGCAGATGACATGCATGGTCCGATGATACACTAAGTCGTTCTGTCCCTGTCTACTTATCCCCTACCCCTCACTGACGTAAATAAAAATGAACATGTGGAGAAATGGAAACTGAAAGTATGATGGGAAATATTAGGAAATCAATTGAATAAGCAATTGGATTCAATAAAGAACATTTTTCTAAGAGCCAATTTCCCTCCAGGTACTATTGCGATAAAATCCTTAGGAACTCCACCCCTGACAGGAGCCTCTCTTCCACATTTTAAGTAGGAGCAGGGATTCCCTTTCTATAAGTGTTTACATTTCTCACTTGTGTTTGCATAACATGCACAGGCCCAGAAGCATTCTCAAGGACTGTACTCTATATCAAAAGGGACCACCCTCTCAAATTTCCCTATTCCTTATACAGTTAACATTCTCAATTGCAGAAGAGACACAGGAAGGCATGAAATGATATGTCAGTGGTCTTTTCTTCCTTTTGCAGGATCCTTAGGTGAGGGGAGGGTCTGCTTATTTTACGAAAATAGAGCATGCTGGTGAGGAGAGATAAAACCTGCAACATTAGCTCACTGCACTCCATTCCTTTCTGCATTTTTTCCTGCCTCAATGAATAACCAATATCAAAGCCTGGCCAGGAGAAAATATGCTTCAAACAGTGGAGCAAAGAAGATCACGTGGAGAAGGAGCAGAAAAATTTCCTTTGCCCACATGTTCTGAGTATGTTTATCATTGAACCTCCACAGACTTGTGAGTATTGTGTACCTTCACATCTTTTAAACACAATGAAGATGTCAAGAAGGTCTCAGATTCTCAGTCAGTGGTTCTCATTCACTTAGAGAGACGATCTGATCCTTATCTTCACTGATCTCTTGTGTTGCTTATGCATATTTACTCTTTACTTCCAGGAAAGTGACGGCCTATATCCTGCTCCTCAGTCTCTGTAGCCCTTTGCTTCTTTCAGCTACAGGAAAGACAGTTGGTTGCCTATCACAGGAATGGGCATGTCATTAGGGTTGCCAAGTGCCAGGTGGTGGCGGGCAAACCCCCACCAATCCACCTGGCTGCCCACCGACTGGCTGAGGGTTGGCAGGCAATGCGTGTACATGCACCTGCCCACTGTGCCACGTCACTTCCGGTTTACACTCAGAAGTGCCGCATCGCAATGGGCCTTTTACTGCATCGCAATGGGCCTCACCTCCACCCCAAAAACCTCCCGCCAAAGGAGAGGGGGTACCTGGCAACCCTACATGCCATAGCTCAGCTGAAGAGGAATTGTGAAATTGAGCTCAGGCTGAGGCCTACTGGTTACCCAGAAGCTTCAATATTACAGGCATTGTTTGAACCTTATGTAGACAAACTGCAAGCATTGCTAAACTGCACAGTCTGAACCTTTTTGGGTTGGGGTTTGGATTTCCACAACACAGCATCCTATTTATCACAGCCTTTCCCTTTGCCCTGTGATCTCTGTTCACTGCCTGCCAGGACAGCAACCCCAGAGAATAGATCACACAA
The DNA here is from genome assembly GCF_029931775.1 of Euleptes europaea. Classification (NCBI taxonomy): domain Eukaryota; kingdom Metazoa; phylum Chordata; class Lepidosauria; order Squamata; family Sphaerodactylidae; genus Euleptes; species Euleptes europaea. The sequence goes on from NC_079313.1 coordinate 60,295,399, forward strand.
CTAGGACTAGGGTTGCCAGGTCCCTCTTTGCCATCGGTGGGAGATTTTTGGGGTGGAGCCTGAGGAAGGCGGAGTTTGGGAAGGGGAAGGACTTCAATGCCATAGAGTCCAATTGCCAAAGCAGCCATTTTCTCCAGGTGAACTGATCTCTATTGGCTGGAGATCAGTTGTAATAGCAAAAGATCTCCAGCTAGTACCTGGAGATTGGCAACTCTAACTAGGACCAATGCTAATATAGCATAAGATGGCCATCAGAAAGCTAGTGACATGCTAAAGTGGGAACAGAAATGTTAGTTCACAGAACTGCAAGTTGGGAAGACCCTGTTTGGTAGGAAAGGGGGCTATCAATTCTGGTTGGATGACATCCCCTCCAGACACATGTCTGTTGAATCCCTCTCTCCCTTTATCTCCCCATTGCTAGGAAAATTATAATAAACAGTAAAGTGTCAGAATGATGGGTACAAAATCATGTGCCAATCATGTGCAATGGCATTCAAAGAAGTTGCCACATGGAGACAGCCACTGTGAGTAGCAACTGAAAGCAGTCTTCCTTTGGCAACTATTTTGTGTTTACCAGTCCTAAATCTTGGACCTATTCTAACAAGAAATTAACTATTATTGTCTATGCATCTACATTGTCTCTGTAGCAAGCCAGAGCAGGAAGGATAGTAAATTGCTTGTTTGAGCTGTAAACTAGAAATTGACAATTATGTTTGAAATTCTGTTTCTGTAGTAGCTGAATACAATGCATTCATGCTAATTGAAATGATGCCTGGAAATTAGTTTCTGTTATACCCAGAAAACTAAATTAAGAAGCTATCTCTTCTTCAGTTCAAAAGGGGGAGGAATGTGCTTTATATCTCAAAGAAATGTCATGCCTATTTCTATGTACTAAGAAAAGGTCTATACACTGAGGTCAGCTGAGGCAAGGACACTAATGCAGAGAGCATACAGATCTCTGGAGAATGCATCAAATGACAAGGACTAGAAAATACCTATCTCTTAACTCCTGTTTACTGATTTGTCCCAAAAAAATCTCAGCATTATGAAGCATTAAGAAACGCTGAAATCTTGTCTGTTTTGCTTCATGGGGATGTTTTTGAGTATTGCAACTTTCATAAATGAACTGAGCTTTTGGTTCTCAGTGATACACCACACATCCCCCATGCTCTTCAGTCTTGATGTAAAGCCCTTAGGACAAATAATTCATAGCTTTGGGGATGGCTGTCATCAACATGCAGATGACACACAGCTATATATATCCTTATCCAAATCTCCTAGTGATGCAGTTAGAGGTCCTAAATCACTGCCTGGCTGCTGTGGTTAAATGGCTAAGAGTTAACTAAATTGTGGAAAGACACAGCCCGGATAACCTACAAGAACCACAGAAGTAATGTTTTTTGGGAAGGCAGAGATCTTGAAGGACATTGTGCTCCCCACTTTTGATGGAGACCCTTGTTGATTTGGTTAAGAGCCTTGGGTTTATACTGGACCCAGTGTTGTTGCTGGAGAAGCAAATTAATGCAGCTGCAAAAAAAAAAAAAAGTTTTATCCCAACTCAGCCTAGGCCATAAGATGGCCCCATACCTTGATATGGCTGATCTAGCCACCTGGATTTATGCCACAGTGACATCCAGACTAGACTATTGTAATTAGGGTTGCCAACCTCCAGGTACTAACTGGAGATATTCCGCTATTACAACTGATCTCCAGCTGATAGAGATCAGTTCACCTGGAGCAAACAGCTGCTTTGGCAATTGGACTCTATGGCATTGAAGTCCCTCCCCTCCCCAAACCCCGCCCTCCTCAGGCTCTGCCCCAAAAACCTCCCATCAGTGGTGAGGAGGGTCCTGGCAAACCTAATTGTAATGCTTGGTTACTTGGATTTATTATATCATTTGCTGTAAATTGAATCCTGCTATGTAATCTTGCATCATTGGAAGTGTCGTGTTAACACCTATACTTTGCTTCAATTCTGTTTTTTTAGATTTCTGTTCGGTTCGATAACCCAAATCCTACTGCATTGTTTATTAAAAGTCCCATCCTGTTGATTGCATTGACTCACTCTGTGTAATCTGCCTGGAGTCCCAGTGAGAAAGGCAGACTATAAATAACATAAATAAATAATATGATTTGGAGGCACAGGCTATCTAAGAATTGTGAGAATGTCATATTGTACTGTTCTCAGAAAAGGAGGATGAAACCTGCTTCAAGTCACATCAAAATATATGTTTACTTCCCAGGAGAAGATGATTGTCCTTGCTGTACCTTGGAATAATATGCTTTTCCTGAGGGGTACATATGGATCCTCTCTTGGATAGACACCTGAACATGGTAAGGGTGTTTGTGTGTGTCCACAAAGCTTGCAGCAATCCTGTAGAGTTTAGACTCTGTCAAGAGTCTAAACGCTTAGCAGAGTCATTCAAGGTGGAATGATAAAAACTGAGACTCCAGACTAAAATACATCCACCCTATTCAGGAATCAATGGCCACATCAGCAGATTAGGATTGACAGGTCCAATGCTGATGGGTGCAGAGGAATCCTTGAAGGGTTGAACATCCAACATGAGATGGATTGACTCAATCAAGGAAGCTACAGCTTTCAGTTTGCAAACCTGTGCCAGTCTTTTAATGATAGGACGTTTTGGAACTCATTAATTTCTAGGGTTGCCATAAGTGGGAAGTGACTTGTTGGTGCATAAAATACATACATATAGATAGCTTTCCTTTGAATGTCACCTAGAAGAGGGGAAAGGAAGCACTCACACTTCTACCATTCCTGTTTCTTACAAGGTTGTTCCCCACTTTTGATCAGGAATGCAGTTAGATCCCACACCTTTCAAAAGAAGAAGAAGAGTTGGTTTTTATATGCCAACTTTCTCTACCTTTTTTTAAAAAGGAGAATTCAAGTGGCTTTTCCCCTTCCTCTCCCCACAACAGATACCTTGTGAGGTAGGTGAGGCTGAGAGAGGTCTGAGAGAACTGTGACTAGCCCAAGGTTACCCAGCTGGCTTCATCTGTAGGAGTGGGGAAACCAACTCAATTCACCAGATTAGAGTCTGCTGCTCATGCGGAGGAGTGGGAAATCAAACCTGGTTCTCCAGATTAGAGTCCACCACTCTTAACCACTACACCACACTGGCTCTCTACACCACAAAAATAACAGGCAATGGGACAGAGTAGCTGCTTCATGCAGCCTAGCTAATAGAATGGGTAAGGTGGGAAGTTTATTTAAGAGCCTCCCTGCCCGTCCAAGCTTCCCTTGTGTTGACGAAGCTGCCTCACCCACCCTTTCTTCCCATTGCAATGTGAGATTAGCTGGTCACTTCAGAGTCAAGATAGAATCTTTTGGGTTTTTCTCTATTGGCTGAGGTGATATTGCTACCCCTCAGTGGACCAGCTATCCCAGATACCTCAAATCTTCTCTGAAGAAGTAAGCGAAACAGAACATCCCTCATCATAGCACACCTGCAGCCCACTGGCTAATAGAAGCATTTTGAATTTAGCATCAGTCTATGCTGTTATGAAGCAAGTAAGTAGAGAAGGTGGTATTGGAGAAGCTAGGATCGGGAAGAAAATGTAAACGTATCTCTTGCAGCTCAGATTCAGATAGGTCTTATGAACTGAACATCCTCAAACTATACTAGGGTTTCAGTTGATGTTTAATTGACTGGTTCTTTATCTCTCAATCTTCACCACAGTCTGCCAAAAGGCTAATTGTGATTGAGTTGACACTATTTGTAGGTCCACTGAGAGGAAAACCTATCTTACCAGGTGAGATTTTAAATGATATAAACACATCCTCATAGCAGAGATACAATATATGACCAATCACTGAAGTCAATGAAGCTAAGTAATACCCAACTGTGTAACACTACCTAAAGGAAAATACTGCTTGTAGCAGTTACTTTGAGTGATTAAAGTAATATGTAGAGTCTAGTTTGCTTTCCCCCATTTATTCATTACCAAAAAGGCATAGTTGCTGCTGGATCCCATACTAATCAGGAGGATACCACACTGCTTTAACAATATTTGAAAGTTGGAATAACAAAGCAGGAAATACACACTGGTACTACCTACACTAGTATTTTCTCTCGTCTAGGCAACTGATGATGGTTTATGATCCTAGCAATCCCACAAACTGTTCTTCGAGTATTACCATATTAGCATGGGATCTACCTATGAGAAAGTAGCTGCACATCAATCCACTAATATATTAAACAGGTTTAAAGGTTAGGGAAGTAATTCAATTAGTTCATGTTCCATTCATGCCTAATTATTATTTTTTGCTGAAGTAATATGCATTTATTAGATTTGTAGGTACCCTTCCTCCAAGGAGTTCAGGGTGATATACATAGCCATCTCTCCCCTTTTATCCTTTCTGTGTCTTGAATCCCTCCAATCAGCTCAGTGACTTGGACTTGGAGTCCTCCAAAGGAGAGCCAAGACCATCAGCTGAGAATAGGGTTGCCAGCCTCCAGATGGTGAACTGACAGAGATCAGTTCACCTGGAGAAAATGGCTGCTTTGGAAGCTAGAGTCTATGACATCTAGCATATATACCTCATTAAAGCCCCTCCCCTCCCAGACCACATCCTCCTCAGGCTCCACCCCCAAAATCTCCAGGTAATTTACAACCCAGAGCTGGCAACCCTAGTTGAGAAGGACCAATGGAACCAGGGAGGTCCTAACATGGCAGACATGCTTGCAGATGTTGTGCCAGCAGTGCCAGAAGCCACACTGACAGAGCCTTCAAGCGAGTCATCAGTGCTGGCCCCTGAAATAGCCACTGGTCTTCCACTGGGCAGGTGTCAATCCTGAGCCCATCGTCCCTCAGGACCCATTCCCACTCTGCAGTAACAGCGGCAGCAGAAGGCCCAGATTGAGGCGGCCCAAAGGAAGTGAGGCTAGCTGTCCACAATCCCATCCCAGGGCCCTATAGTGAGAGCGATACTTCTTTGCAAAATCCTGGCCCAAGCACCCAGCAGCCTCAGGAGCTTCAACACCTGCCACCAGTGCAGCTGAGCCTGATTACCTCCCAGCCTGGTTAGGCTGAGGGTTGAGAAGGCTGCCTTGCTGGATTAAATGGACCACTAAGTGCTAACCCTGTGCTCCAGCCTATATTCTCAAGTATCACTATCCAGGCCTGAGGGTGCTACTCCAGAAGAGACCTGGGCAAGCCTGCCTGCAGGGTGCAGGGCAGTGTCAGTTACACTTTACCCCATCCTCCCTTCAGGAGCACAGGAGGAGGGCAACATACATGATTGTCCTCTCTTCTGTTTTATTATCACCATGATGCTGTGAGGTGGTTAGGCTAAGTCACTGGCCCAACGTCACCTAATGAGCATGATGCTCTTGAACATCTGAAAAACTGAAATATTTGGTTTATAATATAAGTTGCCATGCTGAATGCCTGGTTCATGTCCACATTCATTCTCTCACAAAAAGCCTGACCTATCAGTCCAATTTAAACTGTAGAAAGGTAGTGCTGGCGGATGAATGAACTCTTCATAGCATAGCTTATGTCAATGGGTCTGTTAATAGTTGTCAGAATAGACGAAGAAGCATTGCTGACACCGGCTTATTTAATTTAATCCATGTAGTCCCTATTTAGTTTAAACCACTTCTCCCAGTTTCTATTAGTCGGCTGTAATGTCTGATGAGTCTATTACCTTTGGGTGTTTTCATTATGTATTATGAGTTATGTTCAGTATGCTCAACAAGCACTTGTTTCTGTGACCACTCTTGGTATATAAACACCATCATCAAATTTGAGTTGTGCAGATGCCCCCATAAGAGAATGAAAATAAATCGCAAATGGATGTAGAAGCAATACCATGTCCAAACTGTAATTTTCAAAGAGTGATATAAATAGTCTCTTCACCAAACTGTCAAATATCTTCTGGATCCAGTATGTGATCAACCCATTTTATATAATAAGGGACCCTTTTCATTCATACTTTTGGCTTATTTCCAGTATGATGATATTTTATTTACCCCTCCGAATATGCAAGTGAGATGTACCTGAATCGCCTACCACACAAGTTGACACTCCAAGTTACTGCTCAGAATCGTATTTAAAGCCAAGCTATGTGAAGCTATGAGAAGAAACCCACAGTTAAACTCTTGATGGGCTACTTGACTACAATGACATTAAAGTATGCCTATCTTTCTCTGGATTGCACCTAAAAATCTTTATGTTTTTTCTGCCACAGGGACATTGGCCTCTGCAATTTTAGAATTCTATCACCTGTGTAATCCTGGAATGGTGTACTTTCAATACAAGCTTTATTAAATATGTCCCCAGATCAGAGAGAAATGCCCAAAATTTCCAGAAAAACAGACATGATTATATTGTCGAAGGCTTTCATGGTCAGAGTTCATTGGTTCTTGTAGGTTATCCGGGCTGTGTAACCGTGGTACACGTAACCACGGTTACACAGCCCGGATAACCTACAAGAACCAAAGACATGATTATCCTCGACAACTTGCAGTAACAGCACAATCCTTGGCATATCTCTGAGATACGCTGATGTAAGGGCAAGTTATGTTGGTGCAGGACCCCAATGCCACTGCACCGCTCTTGGGAGCCAGTGCAGCTCCATGGCATGCAACTCAGGTTGATGCCAGTGTTGATGTGAGTGGATTGCAGGGCACTGTTGGAGTTAGTCGGCTGGCTCCCTAATGCCTTTCAACCCAGGAATACCCCTTACAGAGGTGCAAAGTTACGCCAAGAAAAATGGTGGCACAGCCCATAAGCACCCATGGGAAAAAAAACAAGTTTCCCCCACTGCTGCAGCCATGCCCATGAGGCCTCAAGCAGCTCTGGATGCCAACTATGGGTGTGACCAATCATCTCCCTCCCCTGCAGCAGCCAAGCCCTCTCTCCAGCACCCAATCATGCCCTCCTATCCCCTACAAATACCACTGCTAGGGTGCTCCACATCTCACAAGGTAGGGTGCACGGCATGGGTCGCACAGCTCCCTGCCGTGTGGAGGTAGAGTGAGGGCCGAGGCAACTTGGTGGCAGAAAAAACACAGAGAGGGCACTTACCACCACTGGACGAGCACTTTGTGCCTCCACCCAACAGGGAGGGCAAAGTCCACATTCTGCAGCTGACCTCTCTCAGTTCTGAACCCAAACAGGTACCCCATCTCCTCAGCCAAGACCCAAAGGAATCTGCCAGCAAAGCAGATGGTACTCATCCTGCTAGTAACCGACATACACCTGCATGGACCGACTTAGGGGTGCTATGTGTTCTTGGCCCCTGAAATGTGTGCTCTCATCCAATACCACACACCATGCATGGAGGGCCTGCAGGGTGCGGAGAGTACTCCTTGCAAAAATAGCTGGGTTCTGGGGGATGGGGCCACATTGTAGAGGTATGGGTCAGCTCAGAACTAGGTTTTGCTGACATTTCCAATTGATTGGGGGGAGCACTTGAAATGGTCTTAATAGGTTCATGGAACATAGCTGGACATAGTGTTATCTGCTCCTTTCAAGTGGGGGAGAAGTGGGTTGAATAGAACACTAGAAGCACCAGCATTTGCATTGGATAATTGTCTTTCGGCAGTGGAAAGCAATGTTGGTCAATTTCAGAGGGTCTAGCAGTATGGACACCAGGAAGGGCCAAGTGGATCCCAGCAACCTCAACCCCATTTGGGGTTGAGAAAACCATGGAGTTCAGCCTTCATGGGGGCTGTTTGCAAAAAGGATCGGTTCTGCAGATGTCCTTTGCCAGCAGAAATGAACCCGCAAACCAATGAAGCAGAATATTTGCTGCTAGCATAATGTGGGAATTACTTGCTGTGGTCACTGTCGCCCCTTCCCCTTTTGGGGGGGACCAAAACAATTGTAAAAAACAGAAAACAAAACCCTGAAGGGGACTTTGGAAAGCCCTTCTCTGTGCCCACAGGGGTTCCAGCGGACAGCCTCTGTGTTACCTTGTGTTGGCAGGCTCAGGGTGATGTATGCCAGTGCAGTGGCTTGCAGCTGCCATGGAAAGTGCAACAGCTCGCATCTTATTTTCCACTTAGCCCTTGCCCATGCACTTGCGTCCAGGATGTGTGGGTGGCAAACTGAGGGGACATTGACGGGGGTGGCTCCCTGTAATCTGGCCACCCTGCTGATGGTGATTGTTCCCAATCATTGCAGGTACAGTGTGGTACTTGGGATGGGATTGGCGGAGCATGTACTGTCAGGATGGTGGAGAACCCCAATAAACAGCAGTATGACAATGGGGCCACTATCACTCTGTGCCTGCTAGCTCATCCCACCCCAAGGGCACCAGAGGGTGCAGGACCCCAAAAGGTGCCCTGAGTGGTAGGGCACCTCCTGGCACAGATGTGTTCCCATACCTGGCAGATGTGCCCCCAGACATTCTGCCTTGCCACTGTGTCCTCTGACTGTGTGTCATCCTGCCCCCCAACCCAGGGGCCCTCTGATAAGCCCCCTACCAGGGATGGCATCAGCTGTTGGCGGATGGCCAAATTGTGGCGCATACCACAGATGGCAAAGAGCTCAGTGACTGCCTGGGGCTGCATGGCCTGGTGCCCTCCTGGTGGAGGCAAAAGAACCACATCTTCAGCTGGCCAAATACCCACTCCATGACCATGCACATCCAGTTGTGGGCTTGGTTGTAGGCTGTGTATTCTGGCAGGTCATCCTTGGGATATGGTGTCAGCAAATAACAGAGGAGGGTGCATCTGCAGTCACCTAGCATGGATGGAATGACACCCATCAGGTCCTACATGATGGTCCATCCCCCCTTTCTGGACTACTGACTAAGCAACCATCCCTCTGGCCATGCAGCCACCAAGTAGCTGAGGCCAGATGCCACAAGAATCTGCCTTTTATGGACTCTGCCCAGAGACTTGGCCATGAGATCCATGAAGATGCCTTAGTGGTCGCAGGAAACCTGCACATGCAGGCTGTAGAAGCAATGGCAGTTTTCATACATCTGTGGCTCCTCCTGGAAAGCTATGAGATCAATGTGGATGCAGTCCACAGCACCTACTATGTTGGGGGAGCCTGAGACTGCCATGAACCCTGCCCAGATTGGTGCCAGTTCTATCTCTTGTGTGGGGAAGTGAACATCCTCCTGTAGGTTGGCCAGCATGGCATCCAGGAAGCTGTGCAGACAGTGGCTTGCCAAGGACTTGGACACCTCCAGGACTTCAGCCATGACCCCTTGGAAAGATCTGGTGATGAGGAAGCTGGAAGAGAGCAGGACCTTCTGTAGGACAAGGATGGCATGGGGGGGGGGGGAGCTTGGCCCTGGAGAGCTGACCTGTACTTCTTGGCTGCCTTGTCCAGGTGGAAGCAGTTCTAGCAGGACCTCTCTCTGACAGATGGAGGATGTTGCAGCATATCTGATATTGGTGAGCCCAGGCCTGCACAGAGAAGATGTGTAGTTCAATATGGTCAAAAGTACAGGGACCCATATGGTTGAGGTGTCCTCCATCACTCCAATCCCCCTTTACCTACCCTACCCCCTGTCCCAATGTATGGCTCCCCTGTGTGGATGGCCCCCTCCTGATTGCTGGTCCCACTGTGGGAACAGGGAGAGGTGGGGTGAGACCAGGGGTTCTGAGGCTTCCCATGGTGCCTCGCCCTGCCATCCCCCTGTGTGTGGGTGGCATGGCAGCACCAACATCTGGCAGTGGCAATGGGCACTGCCAGCCTAACTGGACTGAGGCTGAAAAAAGACTCTGCTGTACAGGTTGGTGGTGGAGCATATGAGTGTAGCCCTAGCGACTGCAAGAACCAGCTCTGCCCCCTCATACTGCTGTGCCTTGAGTCATGCCACCTCGATTGAGTTGTCCACCCTGAAGCACTGAAATGATTCTTTTGACCCTGCTCAGAAACGCAAACATGCCTTCATGGCCCAGGGTGTCCCTTATGAGGGAGGTCTGCCTGGAGCTGAGACCATCCTCAAGTGGTGATACCACCCCTCGTGGTGGGTGGATGCTGTGTCACGGTGTAGTGGGGTGAGTGTCAAAGGTTCTGCAGCCACCTGCCACCTGGTCCTCCCTGAGCCCTTGGGTCCATTTGGGCCCAGCTTAGGGTGCTGGGGAAGAATGCTTGGGTCCCTATACCACTGTCAAGTGCCCATGATCTTCTGACTGAATTTGGTCCCTTTAAGGGAGTGGGGAGGGGGTTCCTCTGACAGCGAGCAAGCCTCCCTGGCCCCATCCCTCTTTGCCCCAGTGTGTGATGGGCACTTGGCTCAGCCCCCATGCCTAGTGACCCCTGATTGGTTCTGGCTGGCTTGTCCATCAAAGCCCCACCACCTCACTCCAACACTTCCACGGTTGTGCCCAACGAAAGCCAAAAATCCCAACTGTTGTCCTGCAGGCCACCGCATAACTAAACCCTATAGGGACCAGACCAGCATCACCTTAGTTGCACCATGTCTGGCTGCTGCAGTGCAGGAATGCCTTGGGATTGCTCTGGGATTCTTGCAGCTATTCACTAAATTTGATCCCTTCACTTAAAGATCTCGCGACGATAATAATACTTCTACCTGACTGCATTATGATATGAACTAAAGAATCACCTTACTTGTTTAAGAGTCAAGTTGCTGTGGGGAATGTAAGGTATATCTGTGTGTGTCTGACATTACCTTTCGTGTAGAGTTGGTGTAGAGTTGTTATTTCAATGTACTGTAAGTAAAATGATAAAATGAGCACGTTTCACCCTAGATCTTGCTATGGGCAAAGTGGCATTTCATACATCTAGCTTTTGCTGAGGTTTTCAGTGCAGCTTTAAGTTGTCACCATTTGAATGCCCTGTCTTACATCTAGCTATATACACTTTAGAGGGGGATATTATATATAGAGATATAAAAATTTCTCCATTTCATTGTTTTCTTCTATTTTATTTCTTGATTTATGGCATTCTAGGCTTTTGTTTTGCTTTTATTAGTATTCCTCTATAGTCCAACACTAGATCCTTATGAGTTATTATAGTAAATGGAATAACCTTTTAGCCTGCAGGCCAGTCACTTCATATTACTTTGAATGTAGGTCCATGACTGCTTAAAAATATGCACATCTGGTCTGGACTCTCTTGCTTCCAACATTGTTGCATACAGTGTTGTATCCAGTGACTTATTTCCATTAAGTGAGGAATCTTGCTTCATTGGAAAATTACTGGTCTGACTGAAGAGCAAGTTTCCTTTTGCCAGACCATGTCTCTTAGCAGATGACAGTCAAATATATATCAATTTGCCTGTGTACCAGCTACATTTTCTTTAAAACTAATCAGGAAGTATACCACATAGGAATAACAATGTTGGTTTGAAGTATGCTTAAGAACTTCTGCTCTTGCTTTGGTTTGGTTTTAGTGATTAATCAAACACTCACCACTCAATATGCGACGCATAGATGGCACATTGCACTTTGGGTCCTTTGAAGAGACCGGCCCGCATATGCCCACCATTTAAGTCACTGCCATGTCCTATTATTACGCAACTACTTTGTAGAACTAACACAGATTCCATCTGTTTTTGGGAACTGGTGGGACTGAATAGTCCCATCTGATTTCCTGACATGCAGCCATGATCCCACTGAATTAATTCAGTTTAACTAATTCAGTCATTTGGGCCAGATCTGTTGAGACTGCAGTATGGTTTGAAATCCCTGTCATGCTTGAATATAAAAAAAACTAGTAAATACTTTGTTTCAGGGAATTTTCCACGCGTAGATAATACTTTGTTTTCCTAATGATGATCTAACCAGTTCTCATTAGAGTTGTATGCAAAGGTTTGTTTCTTTTCTTGTCTTTTTGTTATTAATTTCAAAAGAGATGATTTTGTTATTGGTTTTGTTCAAATGGTTGTGATTCATTATTGTTTCTTTTCTTTTGATTTTTTAAGTTTTTATAATTCTGTTTCATTAGTGTTTCCCATTAGTTTTAATGGAAGACCCATCCCCTTTTCTTGGGTTAGTTCAATGTCTTCGTAGTTTTCCATCCAAATTGGACAAAACTCAGTAACAGTAACATAGAAAGAGCCTGAGCTTGAAGAACAGTAACATGAAGAAGAGGCAGATTGTCAAGTCAAGAGCACTGGGTGGCACAAGGAGGGTAAGACATCTAGGCAAATAGGCAGCAGGAGGAGAACTTTGAGACAGATTTGCTTGGACAGGGGATAAGGTCTGGAGGGCAGCAGGCAAGCAGGAGAATACAGACTGACTGCAAGGGAAAATTTGGCACAGCAGGCAGGCATTTGAAGGATTGTAAAATCCCACCCCATATCCATCAGGATTGGAATATCTCACATATGTTTGTAGTCTCGGGTTGCCACTCGAGCTTGGGAAGTTCCTGGATATTGAAAGACCGGAGCCTGGGGAGGGTGGAGTTTAGGGAGGAGAGGGATCTCAACAATGACATGATTTCATAAAATACACCCTCCAAAGCTGCCATTTTTTCCCTGGGGAACAGACAGCCCAATCCTGAGCTGTCAGCAGCTGAGGATGGTGGGGAGAAGACGCCACCACCGCACCTCCAAAGCCATTATACGGCCGCCGAAAGACAAAAAGAAAGCCTATAAGAGGCTCTCTTTTTTTGTAAAAATTGGGCTTTTTGCCCCATAGAGAACAGCGATGCTGTGCCTGCTAAAAATCAGTCGCAGCAACTCCATTCTCCCCACCAGTGTTCCTACAGGCAGCTCCACCCCCCTGGCATGCCACGGGAATGCCCCCCAGGATGCTGGCACACACACCCAGAACGCAGGCGCAGGCCTAATCCAGTGGGACACTGGCTGAAGGCCCAGCGGGCATTCCGGAGCAGCACTGCTGTGGCAGAGTCAGGAGACCAGCATCTGGGCCACCCTGCCGGCGTTGGGGCCACTCACGATGGCGTAAGTAACCTGGGCGCCGGCACAGGGCCCCCCAATGCCGGCACAGCCCCTTCCTGGCCTCTTGAGGACTTTTGTCCTCAGAAGTCAGGAATGTGCTGTGATTTTTAAAGTCTGGAGATCAGCTGTAATTCCAGGAGAACTCCAGCCTGCATCTGGAGATTGGCAGCCCTAATGTAATCCTAGTGGCTACAGCTTGCAGTTAATCAAGAAACCCAAAGCCTTTCTCCCCACCTCCCCCTAAGGAGGACCATGCACACTCTATGCCCTTATTAGGAAAATGTTGGCTGCCTTGTGAAAGAGAAACCAATGGAGGCAGAGATTGCAATAACCAAAGAAACCAGAAGGAAATGAAAGAAAATCATAAGGATGGGTGGGTTATAGGGGTGTTTAGATGGGGAATTTATTCCATTTTCATATTAATGTCAAATATAGTTTGAGTTTTAAGCCCTTGCAGACAATGGTATATCCAGATCAGGGGACCATAGTTTTTCCAGTACACTTTTGAACCTCTTACTAATTTTGATATTAATTTCACCAAATGGAAATCAGAGGTTGTGTGACTTGCCAATAAATAATTTATTTGACTAATTTAGCTTTACTAATAAACAGAAGCAGATTGCATTTTTCTCAGATACATTAGTTATTCAAATATATTTGACAAATTTAGTATCTTGTATGGAAAAAATAAATTGCATATGGATCATTAATATTTAAAAGATGAGCTCTTTAGTTATGATTGGGTCAGCTACAAAGTACAGGGTATTAACTAAATTTCCTAGGTTATTCTGATGCAAGATTAAAGGCTGGCAGTTGACATATTATAAAAGAATCTTTGCATTATTGAGCTTAGTTTTAAGAGAAATCATAATATTTTAGTTTCATATCAAACAAAAAAACGTTTTTCATGTTTTCGTCAGTTCTTGAAATTTTATATCTGTAGTGTGCCTCCTCAGTTGAGCTATCTTTTGTCTCTCTAATAGCCATTATTCTGTTCACTTATCTGATGCAAAAATGAAAAGCAGAAAAAGTAGTCCTGGAACTAAAATGACGGGTGAAACAAACTCAAAATGAGAGCAGTCATGCAGTAAGAGTTCATATGCTTATTGATAAAACACCAAACAAATCACGTATAAAATAACAAGACTGCTTTTTTGCAGTGTTTTATTAATGTTTCAAATATATATGTGCATGTGGGTGATGTAGAGAAGGGGGGAAGAAATATGCTGAAGTGAGTAAAAGCTGTAGTAAATCATGCACAGGAACCGGCGTTACCCCTACATCAGTGACCATACCACTGGCGCTATGCAAACTGACACGGACACTGGCGCAGGGCAACTTACACTGGCCTTGGGGTGTTGTGCAGCAGTGTGAGCCTCCTGTGCCCATGCTGCCTTCCCAGCAGTGTATATCTGGCACAAGGGCTTGCATTGGCATTCTGGTGGTGTTCCCCGGGTGTTCCCTGAGAAGGAACTGCCTTTAGGCAGCTCCCTGACCCTTTTTGAGCTGGAAAGGAGCCATTTTGCAGCCATCGAGATATGCCTGCAAAATCATGGTACAGCCCCATGGAACTCTATGGGTAGTTCCATGGGGTTTTTCTCCAAAATATGTTTTTATTTATTTTTCTGCTTGTTGCACCGGCAGCAAGCCGCTCTGGAGGCGGTGAAGCTGCACCACCTCCACCCAACACCTATTTGCCCCCTTCAGGAATGGGCTGTCCATCACAGTAATCTGTGCTAATTAGGAAATAAAAATGACAGAAGATTCCTAATGCTCAGATAAATTACCAGATCACTCCAGACTCCAGGGATAAATTCATATAAGAATTTCCAAAGCATAAGCTATTGAAAGTCAGTCTTTTCTTCTCTTTTCCAAGCCATTTTTTAAACAACACAGCTCTAGACTTTGGCAGTATGAAGAGGTCCAATACCTACAGCTGCATCATCTGTCCTTGACAATATTCTGATCTTCAGCTCCCTCTTTGGGTGTATGTGTAAGCATGTTTTCATGGAAATTCTAGACGCCTATACTAAAAGGTTTATTTTCTAACCATAAAATATGACAACGGAATTGTTTTGCATTTTCAGATACAAAATAATAGGCATTCCATGGTGTCTTATTTCTGTAGGTCCTTGACAGTTCATAATACATGCATTTATACTGAGCAGAAGCAAAAGCTGATTTCCATAAAAAAATGTTTTCCAGCCCTTTTGTTTACATGGCCAGCAACTGAATTCTGTGTAGCACTTTGTTTGGTTTAATAATGTTTGACCACAGCTGCCCTGTACTGATGCTGTTACAACATTACTTATAGAAAATATACTTGGCAATATTTCCTTCCTGTGATGATAATGAAAAAGCAAGGTTGGTATGAACTGAAGTAATCGGTGAATTCCCTTAGAATGCTTTATCACATCTGTTTACTTTTATCCCAGCATTTCCTCACTGATGAGCTTTAATGGATTTGATCTCTGATCACAATGGTTGATGGGCTTTTGCTGTCATATATTTCCATAGGTAGGGTTGCCAGCTCCCGGTTGGGAATTACTTAAAGATTTTGGGGGTGAGGCCTGAGGAGGGCAGGGTTTGGAGAGGGGAGAAACTTCAGTGCCATAGAGTCCAATTGCCAAAGCAGCCATGTTTTCCAGGTGAACTGATCTCTATCGGCTGGAGATCAGTTGTAATAGCAGATCTCCAGCAATCACCTGGAGGATGGCAACCCTTTCCATAGGTGTGAATAGGACTTGCCTGGCCAGATCATAGATTAAATTTGACCTTTTGTAAATATGGCTCACTCAGTTCAGATGTGCTGTTTTTCTGGTGGATGTGAAAAATGTTTAATACTTTCATCCATCATAAATATTGGTCATTTCCTTATCTATAAGCTAGTGCTGTAAATATTTCTGAATTTCTGTTCTCTCAGAATGTAGTTATCTCAGTCTTTTGTGTAGCTGCTATTCTAATTCTTACTCTACCCTCCATGTTTTGGCTATTTCATATGTATTTTTAAGCATTTCATCTGGCAACTCAGGTTTTTACATTTCCAGTGCATTTAACTGCAAAAAGAAGGATTAACGGCATACAATTTTGTTTAAAATGCATTCATTTAACTTCTGCAGGCCGTGCAATATTTACAATAAGCACATAGGAAGCTTTTGTCATTTCAACCAACTTTAATACAATTCTGGTGTTTCTTTTTTTCTCCCCTCTTATTTTCACTTCACTTCTGCCTGACAATATAGCCAGCAGAGTGCTTAAAGGTAGGCAATAAAACAGCAATAAAAAGAGAAAAGCTAACATTTACATTAAAATACGTCCCATATTGATTCTATGAAGACAGTTAGTTTAAATTAAATACAGAACTTTCTGCTTCTCTTGTATCAAAGTGAAAATCTTATTTTGTAGGCTTTGCAGTGCAATCCTACACAGAGTTACACCGTTCTCAACTCACTGAAGTCAATGAGCATAGAAAGGTGTAACTGCTTAGGCTTGAATTGCAAGAGTACTTAAAAAACCAGATATCAATAAGAATACTACTACTAAATGAAGTTGACCCTGTTTATCATTAGAGTTGCTGGGTCCCTTTTTGCCTCCAGTGAAAAGGTATTTGGGGTGGAGCCTGAGGAGGGTGGGGTTTGGGGAGGGGAGGGACTTCAATTCCATAGAGTCCAATTGCCAAAGTGGCCATTTTCTACAGGTGAACTGATGTCTCTTGGCTGGAAATCAGTTGTAATAGCAGGAGATCTCCAGCTAGTATTTTGTGGTTGGCAACCCTATTTATCATCAATATATGTACTTCATGATGCTAAACATGTCAACCAAGAAATAAGTCCCATTACCTTCAGCAGAGTTGAAAACATCTTGCCATCCTCAGGACAATAGTAATTATTCTAATTCCAACTGTCCATATGTGGAACAGAGGAAAACAGATTTTCTCCAAGGCTGTCAATATATCCCTCAATCTAAACCATATCACCTAAAATCAGAACGTGTTGTAGTCATTGAACTGTGCCAGTCTTTATTGTATATGTGACCTGAAACAAGTAGGAAATGAGAAGCAAAAGCTGTCCTCTGGAATTAGTCTATTATGCAGGATTCAAGAGTCATTATGCATCTTGGGAAAGGAAGACAGCTGAGTACTGTAATGATACTTTTTAACATCATCCACTTCCCTATCTGTCATGGAGAGGACATAACATGCTGTTATCAGCTAAGTTTGCCAAATAAAGTTTTTATATCCCTGTCCTTTCTTGAATTGCGTGGAGTTATCCTCATAAGTTCAGTTTTCTCTGGAAGACCAAGCATCAGAAATGTATAATAGTTGGGGGGGGGGGGGGGTAAAGTCGTTTGCACAACTGAGAAGGTATTGTGGTGGTATCTTCTCAGTTGTACAAATGACTGAGTCTTATTAAATTAAAGTCATTTCTACAACGGAGAAGGTATTTCTGCTGGTCTCTTGGAACATGTTTATACTCTAACTTCTCTCACATTGCATGTGGCTATAGCTGACCACTAGGTGGTCTGAAATTAATTAACTTGCATTGTCAGGGTCCAAGACAAAGCAGTCTTTGAATAATTTAACATCATAAAATCACAGTAACATCACAATATACAAAGAATTAAATTTCTCAGTGGCTAAGAGATGGAGTTATGAATCAGAAATCCCCTTGTATTAATTGTATCTATGTCATCAGGGCCAGATTATGACATGATAAGGCCCTCAAATGATATCAGCTTGAGAGGCCCCATGCAATAAAATAATACAGGGCTTTGTGCTGGTTCTGCTTCTCCGTCAGTCTCTCTCTTGGTTACCCAAGCAATTGGTTTGCAGTCGGTTCAAGCCTGGGTGGGCAGAGGTCACAAATTTAGGCTGGGGGTGATGACTTAGTGACCAAAACAGGTGGCGCAGCCCTGCCATTGCTCAAGAGGGTGTTCCTAGGGCGAAAGGGCTGTGTAAGCTGCCTAAAGTCAGCTCCACCCCGGGACGCCACCTACACACCGGTGCAGACTTTCTCTTCTGGGAAAGCCCTGCCAGCATGGCTGCACTGGCGGTGGGGGCGGCGGCAACCAGATGCTGGTGTGCTTGCCGCTGTGCCAGCATAGATGCCACCTTATTCCATGATAAAGTAGCACCTATGCCAGCATTGGGTCACGCTGGTTCCAAAGAAGACCCCCCCCCCTTCAGGAATGGGCTGCCCGTGTATATATGACTGTAGCCTTAATCAAGAATTAACCATGCAATCTGAAGAGAATTTTCCTGGGAGTAAGCTTCACTGAGGATACTTGAGTAGAATCCTAAGTAGACCGATTTAAGATGGTGCTGTGTTTTAAAGTGAAAATCAATGTCTCCTTATTTTGTTTGCAATTTATTCAAAATAAAAATAGCCACCACATGCGGGACTGAAAATAATGTTCACTAGATATTTATCAGGAAGTAAGCAAGAATTCAGATTCTCGTTTATTCAGTAACACTAAGTGCTCACTTCCTATCAGGTGACAGATGGAAGCTGTTCATAAAGTACTGGAACACACTTCTTAGTACTGTAAGCTACACATGTAAAATAATCTGGTTAATGAGATGCTAAAGTACCATAATCATTTTAGTAGATAACTTCTACTAGCTTTGTAAAAGGTAAATTGCTCTATAGCTTCCTTCCTGAAACATAGAAGCTTATAAAGACCCAGACATTTGCAGTCAGCACTACTGCAAGGCTTTGAATATATTTTGTACCTATTAAGGATAGCAGGTTGCACTTTTAGATATCAAGTATGAAGAATCATAGTATACATAAAATTGCTCACCACAAAGCCAAAAAAAAAAATTCCATTTCTGCCCTGGACACTGATGATGTCAGCTCCCTGGGAAACAGCTACCAGGAGAAGTGTTTCAAATTGGTAACAAAAAAGGCCTCTTTGGATGTCATACTCTCCTGCATCGAAAAAAAGGTGAAGGTTTTATTCGCAGATGAATTCATGTTCTTTACAGGTATACGTTGTGGATCTTGCCCATTTATTGATAGGAAAAGATACCTCTCTCATTGGGAAATTTTTCTTTAGATTCTCTATTATTGGGCCCATTTTGGATGTTTTCAAACTCTCTTCATTTGTGTCTCATAAAAATAGGAAGATGTAGGCTGTTAACAAGTTGACAGTATTATCGGCGTATTTGGCATCGATATTAGTACACTTCTGTCATTTGAAAATTATTTCCCTTAGCATACCATATGGTAAAGAAAATGTTTTCATTCACCCACACAAGATGAACGTTTTCATGAAAGACAGTGACACACACTGTGTCTTCCATCCCACCATAGTTTTTGGAAGGCAGGCGCTTAGAGTTACCCAGACCCCCAATAACTGACAAGCAGCAAAGAGCAAGTTTCAAACTCATATGTAGATGAGACATATTTTACCAGTTCCTATTGGCTCAAGTGGATGGAAAGACAGGCATTCTGTGTTGGCAGGGCTCCTGGACACCTGCTTCTGCTGTTTCAGCGCTTCAACATTTTTAAAGTTTCTTGCTTTTAGCGCTAGCAGTAATAAATTCCAGTCTCTCATCAACAGTCCATATGTTTCCATCCTTTCCACAGTCCTCTAGCTACCTGATTGTGCAGACCAATTATTGAACTATGGGATTTGGCATGGAATGGTCCCAGGACAAAACACATTTCAGGTCCTCTCCAAAAGCTACCTCAGGTTAGACTGAGTACAAAGTAAAGATTTTAGCGTTCAAGTACAGAGAGCTCAGGTCTGATGAAGGGCTAGAGTTAACATCTGCCTCTTTGCTTCTTTGAACAATTAAAGCAATATCTAGCACTATAGGCATGTAGGTATATATGCATTAATACCCCACTTATCTCCCTAGAGGGGACTGACTAGGTTTTAGTTGACTGTCTAGGGTATCTGGCATAGCAGGAGTTCAATGAGGTTGCTGACTGGGTCTGGTCTGGTCTCCTTGGACTCTGCAAATTGCCAGTACTCAAATTATAGGAGGAGGACCTTCTACCCATTTTTCTGCAATGTGGAGAGGATACATAATGGTGCCAAGATTTCACTGGCCGTGGAATTTTTTTAAGTGAAAGGAATAATCCCCTGTGCATCATGCCCATTTTGTACCCTCTATTCCATATCTCAGTTGATGCCCCTTTTCTCAGAGTCTCTCTGTTGGATGAGCAAAAAGGAAAAGGGTTATTCCAACAGGTAAATTCCTCTGTGCTTTTTCTGTGATGGAATGAATTGAATATGATTAATTTACAATAGCATTTACAGGTGGTATGAGGACCAGTGTGAGAGGTTCAAATTGAATGCAGACAGAGGGTGTGGACGTTTGGGTTTCGTTAAGGGCTCCCTAGCTTCCCCCCAAAAAGGCACTGAACTTTGCCCTGCTTGGAGAGATACCCAGACTGCATTAGGTCTCAGGGACAGCAACAATTCATTCCAGATTCCCCATATGCTCTAGCTATTTTAAACTGTCTGTGGCCTGTTTTTATTATCTTTGTTTTTTTATCCCAGGCTGGAGCTTTTTAATACTGGATTGTAATGAACATCTTTTAATGTTTTGTTTTTATGTTTTCAGCCACCTGGGGCAGGTCTTTGGAGAGGCAGCATTAAAAGGTTCTAAATAAATCAATAATAAACTGCTCCTACTATTCAAAGGCCATAACTGTAACCTACCTCTGGTAAACCATTGATCCTATTTTGCTCTTTTTAATCTCTTAGGAAGTTTATGGAGACTTGTTCTGGAGAAATTTCCTTTCCTTCTATCACCATTCTATAGTTGACTATAACAGCCCATTCCTGAGGTTCTGGGCCAAAAGTCTTCAGGAGGCGCATAAGGGCCGTGCCAGTGGCCATGCCACCTGTACCGGCAGCCGTGCCACTTGTGCCGCCAAGACTGGAACAGACGCTGGCATTGGGGCGCTCATGCCAGCCTCCATGAACTTCCATGGCAGCGTGGCCCACTGGCCCTAGAATGCCGACTTGGCCTCCCATTGGCATCCAACCTGCGCAAGTCTGTGCAACGTTGTCCTGGGGGGCATTCCCAGGGTGTTCCGGGGGCGGCTGCTAGTAGGCAGCTTCCTGACCCCTTTCAGGACGGGAACGCCCTCTCATGCCTCAACAGGGATGAACCAGGTTTTTGCTGGCACAGTCTCGCTTTTCTCTGGGGGCTATTTCCCCCATTTTCTTTCTTTTGTTTTTAAAACAGCTTTTTAAAGCCTTGCAGCAGCCATGGAATCTCTTTGGAGGCGCCGCAGCAGTTCCTCGGCTATGCCATCCCCAGCCGCTGCAAGGTTCAGGAATAGGCTGCTAGACTTGGCAACGTGCTTGAGTTTCATGGCTCTAAAGGCCATCCACATCCTTTGTAAGATAAACTTGAGATAAAGAAAAAGTTGTGGTCATGATTCATTTCGCTAACACTGGCCCTGCTTCAGAAGCCAGTTCAAGTCAGACTATGGAAGATAAAATTAATATCCCATGCAGCACAGAAGCATGTCTATTTTTAAGTAACAATGTGAGAAAGTTTATGCAGTGAAATTTCTTGTGAAAATGGGGGGGGGGGTGTACATACAAGACAATGTCCATATTTTCAGTTCCAAAATGGTGGAGCATATGGTTACAATATTCTACAACAGGCTTATTTTCATGTATAAAATGGATTTTTTTCCACACTCAAGTCTAGGCCATCTTGCCATTCAACAACAACAAAAATACAGACCCTCAGAGCTCCTCAAGAGAAATTCCCACTCATGATCCTTCAAAAAACAAAACAAAAACCCAATGGCTTCTTTGAAGAAATATTTTGAAAAGTCCAAAGGTCCAAAGCCTGAAAACTAATTTGAATGTTCATCATATCTGGGGCTTGCAGACATGTTTTACTTTAATTCCCTGTTTCTGCTGTAGCATCTAGAGTCGATATTTGTAGATGTACTTCTATAAGGCCTTCATCTCAACTTCCAAATCAATTTTTAGGTATACACTGTGTAGAGGAAAGGATTATTGCTCATGTTCTCATGTATATGGTCCCATATTCAAAAGTTCTTAGAAAGCAGGACTCAGAAACACTGAGTCCTGAGACACTGGAGAGGCATTGTCAAAAAGCTGAGCAGATTTATTTTGTTTATTTAAAACATTTATACCCTCCTCTATTACATGTTAGGTGGCTAACAATCAAAATACATAAAAGACAGTCTTAAAAATGCAATACTGCAATTAAAACCAAATCAGCAGCCAATAAAGCTATGAACATTGCCCATAAACAAAACATTCAGCTCAGCAGAAAACTGTTTATTATCTAATAGAAGCAATAGTCTTTTGCATTAACAAACAAGAACTCAACCAAAGGCCACTTAGAAAAAGTATAGCTGTTCAAAGCTTTCAGAAGCTCATCAGAGAAGTTGCCCTTTGCATCTCTCCATTCAGAAGATGATTTCATAGAAAAGGTCATTCATCATACACAGAAAAGGGCATTCATCATACAGAGGCCAGAGGTACCGCCCAAAAGGAAGGCACATTAACAAGAAGGTGTAGGACTGACCTAGTGCAGTAGGTGGTAATATGAAGAGGTGGTTCCTCAAGTATGCAGACATACTGTATGGATCATATGAATGACTTAAAGCACCTCCTATAAAACATGGGGTATTTCTTCTTGAACAAGAACTAGCTTTAGTCTCTGCCATTTAATTACAGTAGTACCATTTTCATGCTTCATGGTACAATGCATGCATGCCTTTATATAGTGAAGACTTTAGTACAAGTTTATTTTGTATGCAATTGATAACGATCAGTATAAGAAACAGCCTAACAAATTAACATGCATACGTCATTTAGTACTTGCTATGAGCAAATATAAATGACTGAATGCAGAAATACCTAATGACTGATTGGGTAGAGGATAATATTTCTGTAGTCAAAGGGAATAGATTTAACATCTTATATTCTAATAGTCAAGTGTGGCCCAGTTTGTGGATATCTAAATCTGTGCATTGGGTCCACACTGGCTGTAAACAGATAGTTCTGCAAACGTGGGGGACCCCCCGCTCTAGGTTTTCAGAAAAATCTGAAAACTTAACAAAATACACCTTGGGGGAGGTTAAATCCTCCCCAAATAAAAGTGTTGTCTGCACAAGCTCAGACAATGGACTTATCTTCCTTCTTGAAAGCTGGTGGCAGTGGAGTCTGGAAGCCACGCTGGTCTTGACTGTGGTGGTGGTAGCATTCGGGAGTCATGCTGGGCCCAGCTGTGGCAGTGGCAGAGTCATAAGAACAAAACAGCATAAGAAAAGCCATGCTGGATCAGACCAAGGCCCATCAAGTCCAGTCATCAGTTCACACAGTGGCCAACTAGGTTCCTCTAAGAAGCCCACAAGCAAGGTGACTGCAGCAGCATTATTCTGTCTGTGTTCCACAGCACCTAAAATAATAGGCAGGCTCCTCTGATACTACAGAGAATAGGTATGCATCATGACTAGTATTCATTTTGACTAGTAGCCATAGATAGCTCTATCCTCTATGAACATGTACACTCTCCTCTTAAAGCCTTCCAAGTTGGCAGCCATCACACATCCTGGGGCAGAGATTCCACAATTTAGCAATGCATGGTGTGAAGAAGTACTTCCTTTTATCTGTTTGGAATCTCACCCTCCAGCTTCAGCAGATGACACCTTGATAATTTTGGAAGCTCTGGCTAAAACAGCATCTGGAAAACACAGGCAAAACAAGCAGGGAGAGTGAGGTGACCTCTGATGGGTGGAAAAGGCATGCATAATCAAACCCCAAAGCAATCAGCAGGGGTGACTGCGGGGAAACATCCCTGCATAAAGGGCCAGAGTTTGGAGATAATTATGACCAGCCCAAGGTCACCTAGTAGGTTTCATGTGTAGGAGTGGGGAAACAAACCTGGTTCACCAAATTAGAGTCCACCACTCATGTGGAGAAGTGGGGAATCAAACCTGGTTCTCTAGATTAGAGACCACCACTCTTAACCATAGGGTTGCCAGGTCCCTCTTCACCACCAGCGGGTGGAGCCTGAGGAGGATGGGGTTTGGGGAGGGGAGGGACTTCAATGCCATAGAGTCCAATTGCCAAAGCGGCCATTTTCTCCAGGGGAACTGATCTCTATCGGCTGGAGATCAGTTGTAACAGCAAGAGATCTCAAGCTACCACCTGGAGTTCGGCAACCCTACTGAACCACTACACCATGCTGGCAGAGTCCAGGAGCTGTATAATAGGCTGTTTTTGCTAGAACACCCCAGCCATGGTGGTGGCAGAGTCTAGGAGCCACTCTGGGAATTGGCACAGCAGTGGTGGAATCTGATAGCCATTCTGGGCCTAAGAACAGCAGTGGTGGACTCCAGGAGCTGCTCCAGATTTGGAGCTGCTCCCAAACACTGCTGCCACCACAGCTATGCTCAGAGATGGCTGAAGATGTGTGGAGCCATGCTGGGCTTGGCAACAGTGGGGGGACGAGATTCCCCCCACGTCTTGTGGTCCCCCACTAGTAAAGTATGCTTTCAACAATGTATTGTCTCCTATTTAGTCACGACCAAACCCTGCTCTCAAGTTGTAGTGAATGCACATACACAAGCATGTTGAGTAAATCTCTTGTTACATTCAACACATGCACAGCTGAACTTGTGATTTAAACCCCAGAATTATCTGGGTACCGCTCCCATGTTCATTTGTAAAGTGAACATGCATTCATTTTTCATACAAACAGATGTGTCCATCTGCATGCAGGATGTATGTATATTCATTGTAACATATGAAGAGGCCTCCAATTTGTAATAGAAAACCTCTAGTAATCTCAGCAGTCATTATTTTGTCAAGGATTCTTGACACACTGACTTGTTTAATGCCAAGAATGGAGGGGAACCCGGGCAGGGGGACCCAGCAGCTTTGCAAAGTTCCTCTTCTTCCCTTTGTGGATGTGGTGTGAGTCTCTGGGCATACTAAGGATGCCATCCTCCAAGTGGGACCTGAGGGTCCCCCAGAATTACTGCTCATCTCCAAACTAGAGAGACCAATTCCCCTGGAGAAACTGAATGCTTTGGAGGGTGGGCTGTATGCCATTGTACCCCACCGAGGTTCCTGTCCTCCCCAGGCTCCATCCTCAAATCTCCAGTAGTTTCCCAGTCTGGATCTAGCATTCCCACTCACCCCATCCCCAGCCAGGGGAGACCTGGCAACCCTAGAGCATACACATGCATTCAAATTTCTTTACAATCTGCAGACTCTAAGAAAACATATCCAGGTGGGAAAAAATCCATCTCCAGTACAACATTGATTGCTCTAACTGGTGTTGACTCCTGACCTGCTCTTTTAATTGATCTATAAATGGCCCAAAAGCCAGGGAACCGGAATGAGAAATGAATTAAATAAAATGTAAAACAATGAATGAAATGAAATATTTCATTCTGGCACTTTGTTACTGTTTTCAAGTGTGCAAATGAATCTTGGGTAATTCAACAAATCAGATAGAGAGAACAACAAAATGTATTTATTTCTTATATCTGTTTATTGATGCAGGACAAGAGGCATATGCTGTTATGCATCCGACATGGGGCACCGTTTTATTTATTATTTATTACTTATTTTAGAACCCTACATCCCAGCCCATAAAGACCCACAAACACTTTAGTGTATGTTCATTTACTGCACACAATCTGGCAATGAAATATTATATCGAGGCATTTCATGATCACGTGGTGCCTCTGTGTTCCTTGATTTTGCTGCCATGGCCTGTGTGATTTTGTTTGCCACACATCAATGGCATGATTATGCCACAGTTGAACACATAACAACATGATTTTTCTCAGTATGGAACTTGATTGGCTGCATAACAACAAGTTATGTATACAGGCCAATCATGAAAATGTTCAGCAGCAACTGGGACAGCACTTTGTTGCTAAGTATCTACATATGCCTGCAATCTCATGGGTGTTTACTGTATGCAGACAATGGCTACAGGTAAGGTTAGGGCACAGGGCACATTTTGGAGACCAGTCTTAACCGTTGTGGTATTAAGAGGCTGATTACGAATCGATGGAAATGGTAGTGGAAAAATAAATCACCAGTCATTAAACCAAGAAGGTTCATTTTTCTTCATCAATATTGGAGCACTGGACATTCATTAAACATTCAGTGTCTTTGAAGAAGGAATTTTCATATGGAAAATTGGACATTGTGGATATTTGGTGCAGCACTACGTCCAAAAATACTTAAAACTCATGAAAGCACTATGAAATAATGTGTAACTACAGAAAAGGTGCCTCTGTATACATTACATTCTCACCGATGACACTAGATTTAGCTCCCAGCATTCTCTCAGCTTAACCATTTTCACAGCACCTGCAGTGCTTAATTGTTTTCACTTGAGGACTTAAAACATCTAATCCTCCTCTGGCATTATACAACTTCTTGGTTTGCTATAATTAATTGATTCCCATCTGTTCCTTAGTCTTCCTCCACTTAATGGTAACAACATGTATCTGCAAAGAACACGCTCAAAATTGCATTTCAATGTTTATTGGCAAGCCTTTGAGGGAAAAGAATGGAAAATAGGTTTTGTCGTTAATTTGTAATCTATAGTCAAATGCCTGTATTAATATATCGACACTTCTGGAGTCCTGCCTTGCTTACAATCACAGGTATGTAAGCGGGTGTAGTCTTAAATATTCCTGTAGCATCTTGGAAGGGTTGCCCTTTATGCATGGGAGGTTTTGCCTTGGATTTGCCACTCTCCAGATGCACATTTTCCCTATCCAAATTCTCAAAACTCTGCAAGGGGGTAAGGCAAAACCTCCCATGCATAAAGTTATTATACTTTGTTACGCGCATCTTCTAGGGCGGCCTGGAAGAATGGCACACAGACAGAAGTTACTTGATTCTTCCCCTTGTCCCTTTTAGCTCCAAATCTTCATTTTCAACATATTTTTAAAACCCATGCAGAGAAAATACAGAATTTTGATATCGGAACAAAGTAGTTGGGTGTGACAATTTTGAACTGGAAAAAAAGGAGATTAAGGAGGTCTTTCGCCGCCTGTTTTTCTTCTGCCAGACACACCCTGCCTGCCACTGCTTTGAGAAAAACAAAAAATCACAGAACTCCTTACAACATGCAATTTGCCCAAGGTGTTGTGTGTGTGTGTGTTTATCCTTCAGTTCTCTCTTTGAGCCTCATCCATTCTTAGCCCTAGATTGCATCACAGTAGCTGATGGCTGAGTCTGAATTAAGGGAGCCTCTTTATCTCCATTTGTATCTTGCTATATATATACATACACCTAGGTGACTGACACAGGATAATAAAATACAAATTAATTTGGAGGTGTACCCATCTTCTTTAGCATAGCAACATTCTGAAGTGGCACCCCCAAACGCCAGTTCCCATTAAGAGCACTCGCTCATTCCTCTAATGGCTGACAACTGGATGGTCAGTTGCCAGGCTGTGGGCTCTTTTTCCCATTCCCGCCTCTGGAGGGATGGTCTTTTGATTCTCCCAAAGCAGAAAGGGAGAATCCAGATCGAGTCACTTCATAAGGCTCAAGGAACAATAGTTAACTGATTTTATAAGCTGAATGGGATCAGATACCCACCACTGATGGGTTTCTGTCTTCTCTCGTATATTGGTCAAAAGTAGCTAAAATGTTAATTTCCAAATACAGCAAAATATATCTAAGAATATCTCCTCACATTGTGAACAGAGTAACAAAAGAGGGTGAGAAGGATGGATGACTATTAAAAAGAACAATGACAAACAAAAATGGATTAGGAATGAAGAGGCTTTCAGTCAGATACTTATGATATAACTGCTCTTGAAGACTTGTTAAAAGCAACATGAGCTATGCAGTGCAGTGGTCTGCTTCTGCTGGAGGAGTTCTGGTGTCTGTACTGATTTCCTCTTGTATTCTAAGACCAGTTCCAATGGCTGTCCCGTGAATGGTTTGGGATTTATAAAGCAGAAGACTGTCTCCCCTCCCACACACACAATGGTCACCTCTAAAACTAATAGTGTTCTTCATTAGGCCACCTCCACACAACATATTCATCCATTAATGACCCAGAGACAGAAGTAATTTTCATGCGTTGATATACAAATGTTTCAACTCTCATCAATAATTGTAAAAGAAGGTATTTCTTCACATAATGCATGAAACAATGGGACTCGCTGTCACAAGATGTAACCATGATCAAGAGTTTAAGTGGCCATAAATAAGGATTATACCCATTAATGGAGGATGGGTTTATCAATGGCAATTAGCCATGATGGCAAAATGGCTTGTCCTTGTTCATACCTCTCAGTATCAGTTGTGGGGACAACAACAAGGGAAAGCTTTGTCCTCTGTCCCAGGTCTGTGGGCCTTATTGGAACCATCGAGTTAGCAGAACCAGGATGCTAGGCCACATTGATCTTTCATCTGATCCAACAAAACTGTTCTAGTTTGTTAAAACTCCCACAGAAATCCAAATGAACAAATAGCAAGGGAGTAAAGAAAATTGATACAACAGCCCTTTGGGACAACTAATCCTTTCCCACCAGACACTGTTTTTAAAATAATGTGTGAGTGCCCCCAGGCTACCTGGCAGCCACAACCTCCATTCCCATTTGTGTGGAAAGACTCTATTCTTGTTCAGAGACGGTGCTGTCTGGTATAGTACTACTTTACATCTCCCATAGCTGAGTTCTGAGTCAGAATAAGTTCCTCACTCACCCACCAACCCATTCCTAAGAAGAGAACTGGGCGGCCTGGTTAACTTAGATCTGACTTGGCAAAGACAGGAACTGAGTAGCTTCAATCAGCCCCAAGTACCAGCTTACCAAGTTTCATTTCTCTGAGGCAGATACAAACGTGCGCATGCATGCACACCCATCCATACAATCTCCTAAGTCTTCATGAAAGAAACATTTTTAGTCTGTTCCTGAAATGACATAAATAGACCACGTCATGGTAATGGGCTTGCAGCTCAGCCCCCCCCCCCGGGGGCCTGGTAAAATGTACCTGTGCCCCTCCACGCTTGTAACCTAGGCACTGCTGGCTCTGTCAGCAATGTTCTTTCCACTTTTAGAGTCAGGGCAATTATTCTCAGCGCGAGTCTTCAAAATGTGGGTCAAAGAACGTAGTCAGGGGTAAAAGCAAGGAGTAACCCGTTTTAGAGTTGATAACGTGAATCACTGTGCAGCCTGATATTCCCGGGACATTCTTCCCCTGTGCCTCACAGCTCCCTGCCCTTTAAACGGGGAGTCAACCCCTACAAGGTAAAGCACTCTCCATAAAGCATTCTCACAAACACCCACATTGTGGGTCAGCATCAGAGGAGCTGCCATTCCAGCCAGATTGCAGCTTTCTACATTCAAGACTTGGTCGGCCAGTGAGGCTTTGTGTGTGTGTGAGAAGAGAAGAGAAGAGAAGAGAAGAGAAGAGAAGAGAAGCACCCTTATTGAAAGGGCCTAAAGAAAGTTGTTTTTGACAGGGGTGCCAACGCAACTTCCCTCCTCACCCCTTTCGGACAGGCCCCCGGCCCAGACCCAAGCCCGGACGCTCAGCTCATCCCTCAGGGCAAGTTTGGGACAGAGGCAGGCTTTTTTCGGGGACAGACGCTGTGGAGCAGGGCGGCAGACGAATGTCAAAGAAAGCAAGAGAGGCCGCTGCTCTGGAGAAGCCAACTCGGCGTGTGTGTGTGTGCCTGAGCATCTCCCTTGCGCGCATCCAGAGTTGCAGGTTGGTCTCTGGCTCCAATCAATGCCCTTAATTGCCTTTTTCTTCCTTGCCATCACGGTGACGCTTCAGTCTCCCTATATTGCTTGCATATATATATATATATACACTTACACACACACACTCTTCTTCTCTCCGCCCCCCCCCTTTCCTCTGCTCCAGCACCACCAGCACCAGCCACCAGGACAAGTTGCTACGGAAACGGCTGCATGGCAACCGGCTCAGAGCCTGGGGTCCGTCTGCCGCTGCCGCCGCCGCCGCTTCTCGGGCTGCCTCATTCTCCCGCGCGTCCCCCTCCTCGCTAGATGGTGCGCGAGACAGCCGAGAGCAGGCACGCTCCGGACGCGGGCAGCAGCGCGAGCGGAGGGGAGCCGCGGCGAGGCGAGGCAGAGGCACAGGCGGGCGGCGGGGCGCGAGCGCGAGCGCGCGAGGGAGCGCGAGGCAGCGGGGCGGACGCGCCGGGGACGGAGGCTGCCGGCTGCTCGCTGCCCGCCCGCCCGCCCGCTCGCCTTGGGGGCTCGTGGAGGCGCGAGAGCCGCAGCGCAGCCTCGGCGTCCGCGCAGGCATGGACATGATGCCGCTGGCGCAGGGCGCTTGTTGCTCCAACCAGTGGCTGGCCGCTGTGCTGCTGAGCCTGTGCTGCTTGCTGCCCTCCTGCCTCCCCGCCGGCCCCAACGCGGACTTCCCCGGCACCGCCGCGGAGAACCTGGTGGTCAGGAAAGGGGACACGGCCGTGCTTAGGTAGGACTGCCCGCTTTTTGCCTTCTCGCCCGGGGAGGCTTCGGAGCTGGAGGATCTCCCTTGGGTGCGTGGCGCCTGTGTCCCCCCCCCCACTTTTAAAACGGCTTCCCAAAGAGGAGGAGGAGAGGTTCTCGTCGGTCTTTCGCTGGCTTTTATTTTTTATTTTTTTTTGCATGCGGTGCACCGAAGCGGTTGGGCGCCGAGCTTTTGGCTGGAGGGAGGGAGGGACGGAGGGGTCTCACTTGGAAACTAGTGCCTGCTGAGGAGCTTTCCCCCCCCCCCCGTCAGCGGGGACCACTGTGCCTTCTTCCCCTTCACCCACTCGCCCAGTCCGTCCCCCCCCAACTCTAGATCCCCCCCTTCACCTGTCCGTTGGAATTAAAAGTGGGGTCCTGCCCCCCCTCCCCATGCCCCTCTTTAGAGATCGGTGGCTCTTTACTCTGAACTTCGGACGCCCCCCCCCCCCGTTTGCTCCCCTGCAGACTTTTGCGATCTAGAAAGAGGCCGGGGTGTGGGGGGGGGGAGAGAGAGCGGAGAGAGATATTTGCAAGAAGACGCCCCTTCGGAATTACTTTGCAGCTTGGCTGTTAAGCCTCTGAAAGCCGTAATGGCTCGTCGGAGGACAGCCGACCCGCTTGCCTCCACCCCCCCCCCCCGCCCGGCTTTGCAAGCGAAACGGCTGCGGCGCAGAGCGAGCTTTTGCAAATGCAATGAAATCAAGTCAGATCTTCCTGGGGAGAAATGCAAGTTGGTGCTCAGGCGTGGTGGCCGGAGCGAGGCTCGAGACCCTCTGCCTCAGAGTCTTCCTCCCCCCCCCCGCCCTTCCCCTGTTTGCAACTCCCATCCAGATGCTTGCTGCATTAACTGACGGTGCAGTTCCGAGCATCCGAGAGTGCCGCCGTGCACGGGGCTGCGACGGTGCAGGCGGGCAGGCAGGCGTTTCTGGAGCGAGTCCTCTCCGCCTGCAAGAAGTCAGCGGCGCGCTCTGCGGTGCATTAAGGGACGCTCGCTTGCCTGGGACTGCTGCAAATATTGGCATGTCGAACGGGGGAAGCGCCGGTCTCTTCTGCCCAGAAAGGAGTTCCGGTTTGAGAGCCTGGCAGGTGGAGATGATTTAAGGACACCGATTGCCACTTGCCAACCGCAGAGCCCCGGGCCCAATTACTTGATGCTTTGAAGCAGTACGAAATAGCCCATAGTTGGGGTTTTTTTTTGGGGGGGGGGAAGGAACCCAAAAGGTCTCTCAGATAAACAGTCGATGGATGCCAAAGGCTCTCACTTGCCTTTTGGAATGAGAAGTTTGTTCTGGAAGTTGGAATGGAGAGCGTTGAGGCTCGGTTGGATCTCTCCGGGATAGTGCCTGACGCTTGTCACAAGATCTGCAGTGCTCATTGCTCAGCATGAGCTGCTCACGGAGGATAGGGATACATACATGTCACTTGAGGTTGCTGTCATTTTCATAACAGTTCGTATCGGAGGGGTGGCCAACGGAGGTCTTGAGGATTTCCCTACAATGTTTGATTTTACAAGCTCTTTTGCATCTAGAAGATTGCATGCACGCAGCAGTTGCTTCCTTTATTGACGTTTGCATTCCATATGGTGACAGTCCGCTGGGCAAGTGGAAAAAAATTGTTTACCACTATCAATCCACTAGCATTGTGATTTCTGTCTCTGGGTCTCAAGTTCATTAATCCTCTGTTTTAATTTGTATTCCACCCCCTCCCTGGGCTTAACTTTCTGTTGGCACATTTGGCATGGCCAAGACAATCCTCTGGTGACATTTGAAGTGATTTTCTTTCTCCTAAGGATAAGGACCGAGACTGATACTTCCCATATGCTATACACGGGGAGCCTGCTGCAGTTAAGATGATACAGACAGTGTTGTTTGCCATTAGGGAGCCAGGTTCATAAAGCAACTTCATCGGGAGCGTTGCTTTTCCTCAGCATTGCACAACTCCTGCAGAAATGCTTCGGAAACACACTCCTTCACTGCTTTGAAACTGTGGCATTGTCAGCCCAGCCCTGTTTATTTTCCTGACTGTTCTGGTATGGTCGATGCTGAGAACATATTCGGTGGCTGTGCACAGCTGCTTGACATATTTTTTTCATCTGTAGTAAAATGCTGTAGTTACACTCCCCGGTTTCAGAATACTTCCTCTTGTTGGCCTCCTGTGCTGCAGACAGAAAGTAAACCCAGCCCCAGTCTCTTTATTTGCATTGACTCCAATGTAAAGATAGCGACGGATCAGAGTGGGTGAGCTGAGTTCGTCCATTCAGGTTCGAACTCAGACCTAGTGTTAGCGGTCACTGGAAAACATTGTTAAATAGAAGCCTGAAACAACTGAGGATGCCTGTTGGGTGGGTTACAGTCAGATATCACTGCAGCGTCTGTAATTTTCTAAGGGTAAGACACTGAAAACAGTTTTAAAAATGCAATTGGAGAAATTTAGGGTCAGACAATCATTTTTGTCTCATCAATTGGAGAGGTGGATGAATGTTTGCTTTGGAAAGCAAGTGTCAGGGAGAATAGAATCCACTATATAATTTCACAGAGAACAGCATATGCATTACTGGTAGGTGGGGAACATGGAAGGCATTAGCAATGTGGTTAGGAGGAAACCCAGAACATTTAATTAAGGAATAGCCCATTTGGAGCAATTACATGTATTCAACTTTGTGTTTTGCTCGAGTACAAAGTTTACTTCCGTTTAAACCAAAAGGATTACATTTGCAAGGAAAGTACACAAGATACAAAGAAGCTACTTAACTGTCAGATGCAGCTTTCAAGTGCTTCTCTGGAATCTTTTCCCCAAAGACTATGAACAGCTTAAATAAAAACACATAAAACCTAAAGCATTTTAAATTAATGACAATCTACAAGAAAGGCTTTTAAAGTATTACATTAGGAAGTAGCAGTCTTACGCAAACACAGATGTGGAATGCAGAATACATATTGCGCATGTTTCAATGAAGCTCTTGATCCCCCCCCCCCATAGTTTTTTCCCCCCTGGTTGCCTTAGACTAGGGATGTTATGAGGCTTTGGATGACTGTTTATTGCCCTTCATGAAGTAAATATATGAATCATTTTTTCTGCACTGAACTTCTGTAAACCCCCACCAACAGAGTGCATATATATACACACATATATACATATACACACACACACACACACACATACACACATACTTTGATGCTGCATTCAGGGTTCAACTGTGATTTAAAAATGATAACAATTTATTTTGTAGAAGAGGGGTTCTCTCCAAGGGAACTACATAGTAATCACATTACAATCAGGTAACCTCTAATTAAAAGCCTTAAATCACCAAGTATGACTGCTAGATCTTTTTGAAAGTGCTAACATATCTGAGTCATTCTTTCGGTGTTTTGAATCAGCACTTTGGTTGTTTAATGAAAGAAACATAATGTTAATAGATATAATATTACAGGTGTCTTAAGTATGTGACAGATGTACTCTTAAAAACATCAGCTACTCAGGCATTTCATTTGAGATCTTGTGTGGACTTGACCATGGGGTCATGTTAAAAACTTACTGTGATATATATGCAAGCCAGCTGAAATCGATAAGACCTGCAGATGGATTTCTGGAAGCAGACTTCTGCCTCTTAAGCAATCTTAAGGTACAGCAACCATTAAAGGTATTCTGAGGTAAGGGTAGAAGTGTCTGGTTCCAAAGCTAACGTGTGCACTGTGTAGCATTTACCTTGTGATTTTTCAGTGCCCATATTGAAAAAAAAATGTGGTAGATTCAGGCTTGGTTTCTTTTAAAAGCTTAAAGATGTCCAGGAGAAAATTACTAAGAAATAAGCACCCTGAATAAATTGTGCCAGAATTTTAGCACCCTTCTCCTAGCTACACGCAAGTGTGGAACGTCTTACTGAAGTCTGTCAGTAGTCTTTATTTTAAGGAACATGTCTTGTTTTACAGAGTCATTTACTACTCTAAAATATAATAGCTTCACAGATCAAAATGAAATTTCCAGGTCAATAAGACATGCTACTGCAAGTTGTTATTATGTACAGTGACTACCAGAGATCCTGTTGGCGAACTCTTGAAGCCATAGACCAGTATTACTCGTGACTAATGAGGTGAAGGGAAGAGGTTAGCTGCTGAAAGTTGTTTGATAAACATTTCCATTTTGCTTCCCACTGTGCAGGCTACCTGAGTTCTTATCTTCTTCAGTTAATACAACAGAATGGACATGCAGTTTGCACATAGCTTTCCCTATGTTAAATGTCTATGTTATAGATTAGAGCTACCATTTTGTCCTGCCAGCTCTTGTGTATTCCTCTGGTGCGAGGACAGTTCAAGAATGTCTTGCGTGAGTGGAAGGGTACTTGTTCTGTAGAACCATGCCAGTGGAACAAAATGGATCCAATTCTGTGTTTACTTTTAGCTTTTCTTATCTCAGTTTTCTTTCCGAAAAAGGAAATAGGAAGTGGATTAAAATATATACAAAACTAACCAAAGAAGTATAAATCTTTATATATAAAAGCCATTTCTCAGACACCATCTCTTTGTCACAGTCTAGCATGGCCAAGAAACTGATACCCATGTAGAGCTATTAAAGTGAAAGGATAAGGTCATGGTAATTGGGTGGGCTTAGGTGTCAATGGCTGTTTATGGGATAAAGTAAAGACTAAACAGCAAGGTTTGGGGGGCACAGAAGCTGACCTCAAGAAAATTAGGCCACAGAGGGCAAGATAACATTTTAATTACCATCTCAGCAATTTTTATGAGTACATGTCTTTACCTTCTGTCTTGAATGGCTGTGAATTCCTATGGGGAAAAGTAAAGTATACTCGTAGGGAATTCATCATGGCAAATAATCATATCAACAATGTCCCATGAATGAATACATTAAAATTTACAGAGGCAGTCAAGTTAAGAGACTGTGAGAGCCAGTATAGAATGTTAGATGAGGGTCTAGGAGACCCAGGTTTGAATTTCTACTCTGGCATGGAAACTTGCTGGATGACCTTGGGCTGGTCACATACCCTCAGCCTAACTTACTTCACAGTGGTGTTTGGGAGGATGAAATGGAGGGAAGGGAAATTACGTAAAATGCTTTGGGCTCTCATTGGGGAGAAAGGTGGGGTATAAACAAAGTAAGGAAATAAATAAGAAACCTAAACAACTGTGAAGGCCCGAATCAGACGAGGGAAAGGTGTAAGGTCATCTGCAAGGAAGAATTAATAATATAGAGAAAACAACTTCTTCAAGGACAGACAGAAGGGAAGAAGAATAAGTTGGGGCTGGAAGAGGGCAAAGTACTGTGTTTAGAGGATGTGAGAATGAGAGACTGAGGCGAAGTACTCTGTCATCATCACCTGACTAGTTCATGAATAATGAGTTAAGCGGAAGATGCCTTATTTTTTGTTTGATATTAAGGTGTATCTCTGCATTTCTACAATGTATGATCCAAGTTGATGGTTTGATGGCTTCTTCTAACTGCTTTGGTGTAAAAGGTATTAGCTGATACATGTTCATGGCTTGTAACTAACAAGACAGAGAAGGACTGTCTTGCTTCTCCCTACGCCAGAGCTGGGGAACCTCAGGCCCGGGGGCCGTTTAAGGCCTGCAAAATCCTTTGGTCTAGCTCTTCGTGGGTCCTGGCAGACCTCTAGCTCAGAAAGATCTAAGACTGGTGATCTGCCCCCTCCCACGGACAGAAATAGCCTCTATTCAAGGCAGATGTGAGTTTGTTTTGCCGAGAAAAGGAACCTTCCCCCCCCCCCTTTGCAGAAGAGTAATTAGCTATGGAGCTGCTAGGACTGCCCAAGAAACAGTGTTAACCCTTTCCTACCTGGGCCATGGAGAAACATATTCCCTCTGTACTACAAGAGGGCTGGGGGTGGAAGTGGCGACAATAGAGGGTTTAAAGGGGGCAGGGCCAGAATGCACGGGGGGGGGGGGGAAGTTCTTAGCCAGAGTGTCCTCATTTTAGCCCTGCAGATGGAGGTAGCTGGAGCCAGCTGTAGAATCTGGCCCCGACCATGTGGAACAGGAGCAACTCCGGCATGCGGCTGGACGGCTACACCCGGCTGGTGCAACAGACCATCCTGTGCCACCAGCTGGGCGAGTGCACCACCAGTTGGATGCCTGCCTGCTTGCCCGTGCGTCATCTGGGGCATCTGCCTGCTTGGGGCTTCGTCAGCGAATTTTTAAGTTGATAATTTTGCATGGCTCACGAATGAATAATGACCCTTGGCAGAAAAAAGGTTCCCCACCCCTGCCCTAAACCCTCTTAAAGCTTTTTTCCCTGGGTTCAGTGGGCCCCTAGAAAAACAATAGGATGCAAAGAGAGGGGCTGCAATTGGAGGGGGAACCAGTGAAAATTGCTTCTCACTACGTCAAAGAGAAAACGTATTAGTTTGTAGCCTAATACAAACTAATTGTTTAGTTTGTGACTGAATGTTGAACTGTGTACTCAAGTGCTGCTGATTTCAATGGGACTTCAGAGTACCTAACATCTTCTATATTCTATCCTTGCTTTGTTAACAATAAATACTAAGATTATACATGCGAAGGCCATAATAGTTTGTGTGATGTATGTACAGTATATGTGCATACTTTTATGTAAGCCCTCAAGAACTAGTTTCTGTTTTCCCCTGAAGGCCTGTATGCCTAGAGCTCTGCTTAGATCTTGTTCTTGGTGTTTCTCCCAGTATATGTATTAGTGTTTTCTCCTTTTGGATGCAATAAAGAGACCTGTTGTTGAAACTACTGCTGGCTATAGAGCAGGACTGGAGGATGATCTGGAGCAGGATAATTAAGCTCACCCCTACCCGCCATGCCTTAGAAGAGACTACTGTTTGTGACTGGCAAGTCACTATCCATGTTGTAAGTGCCCTCTAGCACATTGTCAGGAGACATATGCTGCATGGAGCAGCCAAGCTTTTTCAGAAGCTACCCATCATAAGCAAGTTGCAAAAGCTTCTTCTGTGTGGTGATAGAATGACGAGGGTACCGATTTGGAAGACCCTGGGGCTTCCTTGTAGTGCCCCTTTTAGGCCTAGGTAGATGGGGAAATGCTCACATTCTGGAAAGAAAACTGAGTTATTTAGGATGTCCAGTTCTGGACATATTTAAGCATAATTTGCTGTGGGGTGGACAAATCCTTTCCTTCCCACCCAGGGTTTCCAAGCCTTTGGTGGGGTGGAGGATTCCCTGCCCCGAGCTCCCATTGCCCACCACCATTCCAAGCAGCAGTGGGGAGAAAATTTAAAAACTTGGCATGTCACCAGAGTGACTATGTCATTTTGGGGGGAAAGCCAGAAGTGATGGTGGGTACACATTAAGTTTTCCCAGAAAGTGATACCATGATGGTGACACACCCTTCCCCCCGCCCTTCCCCAAATCCTCCTGCTGGATGCCAGGCTGCTGCTACTACACCTGATTGTGAATGGGCCTGAGAAAAATAATTTATGTCAAATAAAATCAGAGTTTAAATCAAAGGGGATTTAAGGCTTCTTTTTATGCATTCCAGCTTCTGATAATTACCACATGTGTAGACTGGAGATGTGAGGCAATCTGGCATTAAGCCCCACTGTTTGTGTTATTTTCAAAATGTTCTTCTGTAGGGTGAATAGTCCGTTTCTTCAAAGCTAGCTGATTGTGAGCACAGGTATTATGGGGGACTGCTATTCAGTGTGACATTACTTGGCCCCATCCCATCACTCTCAGAATTTGAAATGCACGGCATCCCCTGACTACCAAATCCACAAGTCATGGACATTAGTAAACAAATGAATAGTCCTTACACTTAGTTGCATAAAAAGGCTTTGAGGCTACATTCCAGCTACTCTGATAGTCTGTTCATACCAGCAAGGTGTGTAACTTCCATTCTCACTGCAACTACAGCTAGAGGTCACATCTCATACACTCCTGGGATCAGAAAAAAGCCTTCCTCTTGACATTATATTAGGTCTCTTTTTAAAAAAAAATATTTCTTTAACATAGTCTTGTCGTGTACATGTTGTTAGTGCATTGATATTCTCTAAATGTTCTTTTTCTTTGTGTTTATGTCTACTTAATTCCTATCTAATCCTTTTGCTATTGCTAGTTTCATTTATTTCAGTTGCTACAATACTACAGTTTTCTTAGAACCTGATGCAACATAGCCAATACAAAACTGTGTTTTGGAAGCTTTGAAGAAATTCAAGCTTTGTAAGTGAGTGAATGAAACTGACAGTGAATGTGTTAATCTGTAAACATCCTAAATAAAAAAAGAAGCATGCATTCTGTAGGTACAGGGTGGGGGAAAATATTCTTAGAGCTTGATAGTTCAAAATACTTTCAGGGAACGTACAGCAGAACTCAAAGAAATACTAACTCTACGAATATTAGTTTACAGTGGGGAAACTCACAAAAGTTGTTTTAGAAGGGTGTAACTCTTATTTAGGATTTCCCTGCTCACTTTTACCACAATAGTATAGCTGTTTCATGTTTTGTGGGGTATATAGCACTGCAGCTTTGTTCTCAATTAAACAGGTTTTTATCAAACTGGAATGAACAAAGCTGCAATATTAAGCAGAGTGGAAGACTGTTGATTCATCTGGTCAAATCCTTTCTTCAGATCACATTCTATGGTATCCAATGACATTAAATTTTAGTTAGTTAGTCAGTAGTAGTAGAAATATTAGTTAGCAGAGTGATGTTGCTCTGAATGTGTGTTATTATGTTATAGCTGAGATCCCCTGCCTTCTGGTTTTTGCTCCAAGGCTGCTGGATTTATTAACAGCTGAACCTATTTAATCTTGTGTCTTTTCCTTTGTAAATCCTTCCCTTATTAATGGCTGCACTTCCCCCCCTCCTATTTTATTCTTGTATAATAATTTGCAATGTGAGCCTTCATGCAGGTATTTCTGAAATATAAATACATCTTTGCCATATGTAGGTGTCTAAAGTTAAGAAGCTGTTTATGGAAGATTTTTTTCCCCTTTCCAAATCTCTGCCAATTAACAGATAAACACCTGGCACTTGAGCCTGTGGTTAAATCATCTCTAATATGCACTCCAATTTATTGAATTACAAGAAGGCAGGTTTTAATTTGACAGTAGGAAAGGCTTCCTAGATATACATACATTTTATATATATATATATATATATATACACACACACACACACACACAGAGAGAGAGAGAGAGAGAGAGATACACACACACATACTTGAGGGATGGAGCAAGTTGCCATGGAAAGTTAGAGTTGACTGTGGGAGCAGTCCATAGTAGATCTGGTTGAGCTATAACTAGTTCTTGCTGGGCAGAGTTACCAAAATCATCTTTGAGTTGCTTTCCAATACTTCTGTGTTAGTAGTGCTAGTTAGAAGTCTTTCGGGTATTCTGGTGACAAGTTGAAAGTGAACTGTGCCATTGATCCCGGATAATAGGCATGCCACTCCTTCACCTCTTTCTCTTGGTTTTGTGAATTATCCCTATAGGTTCTCACTGTGCCAATTAGTGGTGCCTCTCTGTGGCCTGTGGCTTAACATTTCCCTTCTGTGCTTCTCAGTAAGATTGCAGTAGGCTATGAGTACCCAGGGGAAAAAAAAAAGTTTCATGCTGAGTGTTGGGTGGATTAAAGTTTAGTGAGCATCTTTCAGCTGCTGCTTGGGTTGCCAGTTGGACTTAAAGGTCTCACTAGAAAAGTGGTAAGTAACCGGCAATGGTATTAGAAAGCCAGTAAGCATAAAAACCAACTTGAAGCACCTTTTTTTTTTGTTTCGTTTAAAGCTCTGCCTAAATTTACAACCTGTCAGGCCTTATCCATGACCTTACAGACTCCACTGGTGACCCCTCCTATCTTCATATGATCAGAATATTGTTCAGAGTGAAATTAGCCTGTCCCATCCTATCTGGGATACGTTGCCTGGTGCTTCCTTGCACTTTTTAAACATCAGGCCTCTCATTGGTCATTTGCTGATGCTGTTCTTGGTATTACAGTAGAAATCTTGTCACAGACTTGAGGGGGGTGTCTAAGCAGCCACTGAATTGCTAAACAGCACTTCATATCACAACAAGCAATTGTAAAAAAAAATACTAGGGAACAAGTATTTGGTAAGGAATGAAAGAAATGTAATCTTTTTCTCTTGGGGGGAGAAAAAGACAACTCTAGATTTTTCCATGTCTTTTCCTCTCATCAT
Organism: Euleptes europaea; assembly: GCF_029931775.1. Classification (NCBI taxonomy): domain Eukaryota; kingdom Metazoa; phylum Chordata; class Lepidosauria; order Squamata; family Sphaerodactylidae; genus Euleptes; species Euleptes europaea. Next base: position 60,335,875 of record NC_079313.1, read on the forward strand.
ATGAGAGGAATTTAGGAACTGACAAGAGTCAGTGCCCTAAATTCTGGTGAAATAAAAGCTTTACAATGCAATCCTATGCAGAATTACTCCAATCTAAGCCCATTGAAATGAATGGGTGTTAACTGGAGTAACTCTCCTTAGGATTGCACTGTTAGCCACAATATTGAGTTAGTCTGCTCAGCTGACATTGTTAAACAGCAGTGTCACCCAAGATTATATAATCAGTAATTTCAAACACTGCATCAAGCTGATTTTCTTAGGGTAACTGTTTATTGACCCGAAGTACTTGCAGTGCCATTCCCACCATACAGTGTCTATATATTTTTTCTGCAGAGTGTGCCTTATGATACATTGAAGCAGTCTCTGAGCAGGAGAAGATTCCAGAGGGTGTGTCTTATTCCTGCCTTTAACCCTCTTGTCTCTTTTCTTGTCTTTTTTCCACAGCATGGAAGGTGTTCTCTTGACTCTTGCTTCATACTCTTTCAGATGTAAAACATTCTGAAGCCAGCATTGCATTTCTTGGCATGAGTGGTGGCATTTATGTCTGAAAAGTGAAGTGTGAATTGGCTCTGATTAGTTGACTTTTCTTGGCCCTACAATTTAAAAAAATGCATAGTTGAAGGTAATAATAATGAATAAACCTCTGAGTGACAGTGCAACTCGGAACTCAAGCACTTCCACCAATGAGGTAACAGTCTTCACTTTTTATATCCTGGTTTCTCTCCGTGCATGGTAACAGCATGAGCTCTTATCCCATGAAATCCGTTTAGCCATCTGGACCTCTGCACTATGTCTTTTCTCACTGGTAATAGCAAGTCCCCAATTTCTAAATATATAATGTACCCTGGCAGCAGAGTAAATCGACTTCCCCTTGATAAACATGGAGATACGTTTTGATTTTGTGCTGCAGTTATGCCAGCTGCTGCCTAACCTATTGTGTAAGCTGTTGAGTGACTAGTTGTCACAAGTTGGCTATCATTGGCTCAGTTGTGTTAGATTCATATAAACCCAAGATTATGTGCATGTAACTTGCACATCTTCTAATGCAGTTGCTGACTAGAATTTTACAGACTGGTTTTCTTTAATAGTTCTTCACTTAGCCTCTTCAACTAAGTGGACCTGTGAGGTAAAAGTCTGGGCAGAGTATGCTGCTGTTCCTCAGTGACCTCTTGGGTGAAACAGAACAAGGGATTGCCATGATAATGCTAGTACATTGTCTTGTGGTTGAACCTAGCTTGAAAAAAAATGTTAATTTGTTATTAGGTGGTTTGTTTATACGGAATGATTAAAAGTATATACATGATGTATATACATGTTGCTGGCAAAAATAGAAACAATGCTAGCATGTTGTTGTTTAGCTAGAGATTCACTCCTTCCTAAGCCTGTTTTTCAATATCATTTACTTCATAGAAAAAAACCCCATCCTAGCTCATTTAAGGTGGGTAAAAAATAATCATTTCCCTGTTCAAAGTAAATAAGCAGAGTCTATTTCCAGTTGGAAAGAAGCATGGATTGTCAACCTAAATAATATGGAAACCCGGTTTTTATTTTTGGGGAGTTGTCTTTGGTATTTGCATTTCAGGTAGTAGTTTCTGACTTCAGTCTTGGTAAATAAGTGCATCATGCCTTTTAATTGCTATGCACATTGGAATAACTCGCTATAGCTCTGCATGTGAACTAAGCTTCCTGTACAAAGTTGCATATCCTTCATGCAGTATGTCTAGGATGCAAGATAATTTTGACTTAAAAGTGTTTTGCAATGTGCTTTGTACCATACTGACAAGCCAGCATTGCATAATATGGTACACTTTCATGGCTGTTGATCTGTAATATTTTCCCGCTCTGAAGGAAGGGCATCTTGATCTTTGGGTGTTTCTTACCCATTGCTAGGGGTAGGCAGGACTAAACTTAACAACTTCCTGTCTCCTGGCGAGGAACACCTCCCCTTCCAGTTTTTCTCCTGCCTTCGCTGGGGTGAGAGCATTGCAGCCATAGCTGCTGCCTAGGTCTAGTAAAATTAGGTTAGAATAGATTCTTTTCCTTACCTTACCTTGTTTTCCCTCCCTACCCTCCCTCTCGTTTGGGTACGCTTGTTTTTTAAATTTAAGCTCCCGGATCTGCCGACCATCAGCTGAGCCGTGGGAGAAACTGCTAAGCTGCGGGAAAGACACAGCAAACAAAATGGCTGCTGGAGAAGCTGCATCGGAAAACATCGAGCTCCTTTCTGATGCAGATCAAGAATTGGCCTTAAAATTGGCTCCTGCCGTTAGCCACCCTGGTGGACTATCGGGGAGGGAGACTGTAAAGTCGCTGCCACCATCTACTTTGGCTGGAAAATCACTGAAGAAAAACAAGTCTAATGGCGGGGGGAAAGGCGGCAGCCGCACGTGCCAGCTTAAGCAGAGTTCCGCTTCGACCTCTAAGGTTCCCGCCGGATCCTCTGCTGCGCCTTTGGATGTGGAGCCCAGGATACCTACAGAGGGTAAAGAAACCCACCCTTCTGAGGAAGGGGGATCCCCCAAGAACCCCACATTTGAACAGGTACATAATATGATAGAAGGCTCCATGGAAAGACATTTTCAGAGGCTCCAATCTCTTATTCTACCCTTCCAGAAGGGTTACCCTCCTCAAAGACTCACTCAGCCACTTCATCAAGGGTTTTCATATAGTTGGACATCTTCCCCTGGGTCCTCAATCATATCTGAACCCATGTAGGAGGAGCCTGGCTACAGCCAAAGTGCCCCCTCTAGGCAGTGGCCCACTAAGGCAGCTATGAAAGCAGTGCCAATTATCCAAAAGCAGAGAAATGAAACCTACCAAGAGCAGAGAAATGAAACCTACCCTGTGGATAGGGAATCTGGGGGTGATGATAAGGAGGAACGAGAGTTCGTTTCAGATGAAGAACTCCCCATTGTTCAAGAACAGCAGCCTTGGCTGTTCTGTTCTGATGATTTCCAGCCTCTTTTGGCCAATGCACTTTTTGCTTTAGACCTATCTGATGAAGCTGAAGCTCCTGAAGAATCTAAGTCTAAATCCAGACATAAAGGTTTCAAGGAATATTTCCCACAATGTGAGGCTCAGACTATCAAGGTCCCCTTACCAGAATACTTTGAGAAAGTTATTAGAGCTGAATGGGACAAACCCCTACATAATAAACAGTTCTCTGGCAGTGCCAAGAAACTATATGATATGGCCTCATATGCAATGGATATGTTGGAATTGCCTGTGGTAGATGCTCCTACCTCTGCCCTTCAATTAGGGCTGTCAAAAAAAAATTCGGTACAGTTCGGATTTGGCCGAATTTGGCCCTTGTGGGTTCGGTACGTGCCGAAGTCCGAACTCCCCCACTTCGGATCCGTTCAATTCGGCGGGAATTCAAAGTTCGGAAAACAAATTCGGCCGAATAAAGCCATTAAAAACACAATCGCGCCTTTCCGCGGCTCTGGGGGGGCATTTTTGGGCTTAGAGGTCCCAAACTTTCAGCAGAGCTTCAAAGGATGTATATTGAAAGACTCCCCAAGTTTTGTAAAGATTGAGTCAGGGGGGGCTGAGATATGGGCCCTGAAAGGGGTCCCCCCACCCTTAATGTGCATCTCTCAGCAGAGCTTGCCGCCCACGCACAAAGCTCCCAGCCCCGACAACAGTTTGCAAAGCAACTCAACTTGTAAAACGACACCTTTGCAACAGGGAAAAACCAGAAGACACACAACTGAAACCTCCCCCCTCAAACCAGGGAGCGAGAGACTCGAGAGGGAACACACACCCCAGGCAGAACCGACGAAAGCCCCCCTTGGCTTCCCCCCCCACCCACAGAAACTGCTCCCTCCCCACACACACACAGACTCTGCTTCCCCCCACACACACACACATACACAGGAGAAAAATTATAGATTAAAGCCCCCAAAGGGGTCTTACTGTGGCTGTCTTCTGTTCCATCAAGAGGGGCTGAAGAGGACTTGTAATCCAAGATGATTCCAATTAGGCACGGGAGGTTTTCTCTGGAGAAGATGCACAGGATCGGCTGATCCATTCATCCCAAAAGGGGAAAGGGGAAAGGGGAAAGGGGAAAGCCCATATCTCGGGACCCCCTGACCCAATGTTCACAAAACTTGGGGGGTATCTTAACAACACTGGTCTGAAACTCCGCTCAAAGTTTTGGATCTGCACCCCCAAAAATGCGCCCCCTGCAGCCATGGAAAGAGAAAAGGGGGGGAGGCGATATTTCTGCCCCCACTGAACCCATCTTTACAAAACTTGGGTAGTATCTTAAGAATAATTGACTGAAGCTATGCTAAAAGTTTGGGGGCTATATCCCCAAAAAAGCGCACCCTGCAGCCACATAAATGGAAAAAGGGGGAGGGAAAAGGGGGAGAGCCCATATCTCGAGACCCCCTGACCCAATGTTTACAAAACTTGGGGGGTATCTTAAGAACACTGGTCTGAAACTCCGCTCAAAGTTTGGGATCTGTACCCCCAAAAATGCGCCCCCTGCAGCCATGGAAAGAAAAAGGGGGGAGCCCATATCTCGGGACCCCCTGACCCAATGTTTACAAAACTTGGGGGGTATCTTAAGAAGCTTCATCTGAAGCTCCAGTGAAAGTTTTGTGTCTGTACCCCAAAAAATACGCCCCCTGCAGCCACAGAAAGGAGCGAATGTGCACAAGCACCCCCCCCCCACACACACACACGAGGATTTCGCTCTCTCTCTCTCTCTCTCCCTGGCCGGGCCGCACATCAGCTGATTCCTCCAGTACTCAATCCTGACTGATTGGCCAGAAGAAGACCCAGCTTGGCCACTGATTGGCCGGGGGAGGAGAATACTGCTTACTGACGGTTATGCTGCTTACTGACGGCCGAATTTTCTGAATTTATCCGCGAACTCCCAAACTCGCTGAATTTGGCCCCCCCGGTTGCCCGCCAGTTTTGAGTTCGGTTCCTCCCGAACTAAAAACCACCGAATCAGGGGAAATTCGGCTGATTTTCAGTTCGGGCCGAACCGAATTGACAGCTCTACCTTCAATCCTCTGACTTCAGAGGATGGAGAGGGCTTTATTAAAGATTGGCTCAATAGGAAAATGGAATTTCTTTCCATAAAGGTGCATGAGTCTATTCAGGCCAATATCGCAATGGCACTGATGGCTAGGGCTTCAAATGCCTGGATAAAGAAGCTCACTCAGCTTCTACCCCCTGCAGATAAAAAAAATAGCCGAGGACCTGTCTCGAATGCTAAAGGCATCCTCCTTTATGGCAGATGCCTCCTTGGACGCAGTGATCTTCGCTTCTAGAGCGGTCGCCTCCAATACAGCCATTCACAGGGCCCTATGGGTAAGGCCATGGTCGGCTGAGTACAGGTCCAAGACCACGTTAATGGGTCACCCATACAAGGGTGGAAAGTTATTTGGAGAGAAACTAGATAAGATGCTCTCCGAAATTAAGGATAAAAATAAGGCGATCCTTAAATCCCATAAAAAAGAACCCCGTCCTGGCCAATACTGTCAGTCCTTTCTATCCTACCGTACCTTATCCAGGTTCAGACAGGATCAGAGACGCCCACACTGGGCTCCTCAGAGAGGGTCCTTTCGACATTTCAACAGATTCAACCGCCCTTCACAACCACAGTCCTTTAGGGCAGACAAACCTGACAAATTCTTCAAAGGAAATAAGCAGTGACGCCAGGGATCCAATGGTGGGGGGAAGGTTACAACTTTTCCTTCCACAGTGGCACCACTCCCAGATGGATGCCTGGATACAACAAATAATTCAGCAGGGATATCTAATAGAATTTCATCACAAGCCTCCAGATCGCTTTGTCGCATCGCCATGCTACCGCAGTGCTGTAAAACATCAGAGAACGATGGAAGCCATTTCTCACTTTATCCGGATTGGGGCCATAGAGGAAGTACCTATTCAGGAACATCTCCAGGGAGTTTACTCCATATTTTTCACAGTCCCCAAAAAGAATGGGGACTGGAGGGCTATCCTGGATCTCAAATTTCTCAATCAATTCATCCAGGCCAAACATTTTTGCATGGAGACACTGCAAACCATCATAGAGGCACTGCGTCCAAACACCTTCATGACATCCATAGATGTCACAGAGGCTTATATGCATATCCCCATCCATCAGTCCCACCGGCGCTTTTTGAGATTCAACTATACTATATGAACCTTCATTTTCAGTTCAGGGCACTACCATTCGGGTTGACATCTGCCCCCAGGGTTTTTCCCAAAATGATGGTGGCTATTGTGGTGATGTTAAGGAAGGAAGGAATGCAAGTGCATCCCTACCTAGACGACCTACTCATATGCGCCCCCTCATACAACCTGGCACTTCAGCACACCACTCGAGTCATCACGGCACTCGAAATGCACCACTTTCTTATAATCAAAGCCAAAAGCTTGCTAAGCCCATCGCAGAGGATCCTACATCTTGGAGTGGTCATAGATTCCACCACCAATTCAGTATTCCTCCCAACAGACAAGGCCCGCAAAATTGCATTGGTGGCCAAGTCCACGGTAAAGTCGTCACGACAGCGACTGATGCCCTCATGGTATCATGTCTAGGCCTTATTCCTTGGGCTCGCTTCCACTCCCGACCACTTCAAGCAGTGCTGCATCCATTCCAGCTGTTCATCACACACAAGATAGACAAGACCCTCTCCCTCAGTCCGGTGGCCAGGACGAGCCTCTTATGGTGGACCAAAGTCGACAATCTAACAGTCAGACAACCGTATCTACACAGCCAGTCCAGGTGTTTACAGATGCCAGCCTCGAGGGATGGGGAGCCACAGTGGCAGACTCCTTTGCTCAGGGCGTATGGAGCCAGTCAGAAACATCTCTCCACATCAATCTCCTGGAACTCAGGGCAGTACGCCTAGCCCTCATCAAATTCCACAACCTTGTCAGAAACAAATATGTGCTAATCAGGACAGACAATGTGGCGACCAAGGCCCACATCAACAAGCAGGGTGGGTCACGCTCCTCTCGCCTGCACCAGGAGTCATCGGCCATCATGATCTGGGCAGAAAAACACCTTTTGTCTCTGAGGGCAGAACATGTACGGGGCATCCACAACACTCAGGCAGATTGGTTAAGCCGTCAGACCCTCTGGGAAGGGGAATGGATGCTGAATACTCAATTTCAAGCCATCACCAGTTGGTTTGGACGCCCATGGTGGATCTGTTCGCCTCAGTCCAGAATCGTCAGGTGGAAAAGTTCTTTTCCCGGTTCTACCATCCGGAAGCAGAGGAAGTAGTCGCTCTTCTGACTCAGTGGCCTCCGGGTCTCCTATACACCTTTCCACCACTGCCTATCCTTCCAAAAGTCATCAGGAAGATGTGAAGAGAGCGGAAGTCATCCTGATCGCTCCCAATTGGCCATGGTTTCTGGCACTCATGGAGCTTTCCACCAGGGCGCCTTGGCAGATTCCGACATCCTCGGATCTCCTTCAACAGGGTCCAATGATTCATCCAGATCCTGGATGATTTCAATTGACCGCTTGGAGGTTGAAAGGGCAAGGCTCTTAGCCCTTGGGCTTTCTGTGGAGGTGGTGGGGACCATCCTTAAAGCTAGACGTCCTTCTACTACAAGGATATATCAATACACCTGGAAAGCCTTCTCCAGGTGGTGTCACCGGAAGACGATCAACCCTATCTCTCCTAAGCTACCTCAGTTACTGGACTTTTTACAGAATGATGCGCAGTAGGGCCTTAGAGCAGCAACCTTACGAAAGCAAGTGTCTGCTGTTGCCTCAGTCTGTCCAGATATTGATGGGATTCCTCTGTCATCACACCCTCAGGTTAAGGCTTTTATTAAAGGAGTAGCTCAATCTACCCCTCCGGTGACTAACCGCTTCCCTACCTGGAGACTGAACACTGTACTTTCTGCTCTAACCAAAAGTCCCTTCGAACGTATGAGAGAAGTTTCCTTACAATTAGTAAGGATGAAGACCTTATTTTTAGTTGCCATAACCTCTGCCAGGAGGGTTTCAGAATTGGGTGCCCTCTCTATTCGCAAAGACTTATGTATCTTTCACAAAGATAAAGTCATGCTACGTACTGATCCCTCGTTCACCCCGAAAGTGGGTTCTCAGTTTCATCAGTCTCAGGAACTTCACCTCCCTTCCTTTTGTCTTAATCCTTCTACTCCCAGAGAGCGGAGTCGGCACACCTTGGACCTGCGTAGAGCTATTCATATTTATATATCTAGAACTGAATCCATTAGAACAGAATTTGTGTTTATCTCCATTTCTGCACCCAACAAGGGACTTCGCATGTCCCGACAGTCTATCAGCACATCCATTAGGCAATGCATCAGAGAAGCCTACTAGCCAGTGGTCTCCAAGTTCCGAATGGGATCATAGCCCATTCACTGCGATGCGCAGCCATGTCGGCCACATTTTTCAAACAAGCCTCGACTGAAGAGATCTGTAAAGCAGCTACTTGGTCCAATGTGACTACCTTCATTAGACATTATCGAATCAATACTATGGCATCCGCCGAAGCGGCATTCGGCAGACGTATTTTACAGTACATGGTGGAAGATGATGAGGACTGAGTTCCCACCCGTTATTTCATTGCTCTTGGAGATCCCAAAGATCAAGATGCCCTTCCTTCAGAGTGGGAAAGGTATATTGTTTACTCACCGAGAAGGTCCTTTCCGCTTTGAAGTAGAAGGGCATCTTCCCCACCTGGAGATGGCAACATCATCTTACAAGGGTGGACTGAAGCACACCAAACTGGCCTACAGATTCGATCGACATAATAATATTGTAGCAATACATATAGAATGGTTCTAAGTTTATCGTTCAGTTTATTGTTGTTTGTACTCCTTGTTTGTGAGTGCCTTTCCCTGTCTCTGGAGCTTGCTGTAGAATAACTGGAAGGGGAGGTGTTCCTCGCCAGGAGACAGGAAGTTGTTAGTTTAGTCCTGCCTTCCCCTAGCAATGGGCGAGAAACACCCAAAGATCAAGATGCCCTTCTACTTCAGAGCGGAAAGGACCTTCTCGGTGAGTAAACAATGTACCTTTTTGACATCAATATTTTTCATTAGCTGAATGTTAGGATTTGGTGGTGATGTGGGCTTATTCTCTCTTGGTTTAAAAATAAAATACAGTAATCATAAAGTTGAAGGGCACACTGTTTTGTAAACTGTACATGTATGTCTGTTCCATTTTCTATGTGTAATATGCCAAAAATGATGAAAAGGAAAAGGTGGTTCTCTTCCCAGTTTGTATCCTAGGTAGTGAATCTACTGCTGGTCAGGGAGAAACTATTATAGACCTTTTTTCTAATGATATGTTCCACTGTCAACCTAAGATGACAGCTTTCATTTGAAATAAATGTCAGTACATCTTTTAAATATGGGCCTTCTCCAATTCTGATGGTGAATGACATTTATTCATTTTTTGTCCATTTGAGTTCTGATGTATTCCTGTAACAATGACTATCCAGATTCCCACATTAATGAACAAAAAACTTTATTACAAAAAGTTTTTGCTTCTAACAATAAATGTTAGCCTTTCTTTTAGTTATCTAAGAAGAAGATACCTAGATTCTGCATGACTGATGATCTTGGGAGGTTTTGCCTAGTATATTAATATAAATAATCAGTTTTAAAATAATGAATATTCTAATTTTGTATTATAAGCCACTCATGATGCCCTCTGTATAATTATAAACATAGCATGTAATACTTGTGAAAGCTAAATTGCCATTTTAAACTTCATTGTAATGGTTTCCCCCTTCCTGTCAATTATCTACTAAGGGTTTTTGGTTCCTCATGTCATTAATTTCCAAGGTAATCCCTCCCTGTTGGGGATTATTGCTATAATACAATATTTGCAGTCTCAATAGCAATAATTACAGAGAAGAAAAGTCCTTTACCCACAATGAATTTAACCTCTTAAAGGAATATCAATTGAGCTACACATTGTGCTATTCTGCAGTTTCTGCCAACACAAGTGATTGAGTTACTTAAATATTGCAAAATATTTGGTTTCCTACTGCTTAATATGTAATTATGATTTTACTACTTTGAGTAATGAAGAATGAAGCTATGTTAAGGGAATGGAAATCTAATAATGAAATGTAAGCTGTTTGCTTTGGGCTGAAGACTCTAAACATTTGATTGGACCTGCATTCCTATTCTTCACTGTTAGTGAAAACCAGTCTGCATTGGGGTGGGGGGGGGAATCACCTTATTGAATGTGTGATGCTAGTCTTGCATTCTAATTTTAATTATACTTCATTGAAAGGAAGTCACATTAATTTCAGTGGGCCTTATGTCCCAGTCAGTATGCTTAGCACTACAGCCTTAAGGAGAATGCTAATTTTAGTTGGATCATGACTAGTGATATTTGAAATTATTTTGGAACAAAGGTGTCTTGTGGTTTGTGTCACCAGTATGTAAGTTTTAGGAAACAAAGTTTCCACAATAATAACTTTGGTGCTATATGTTGGTTATAAACATAAAGGATTAAATCTAAAAGCTTTTTAAATTAGCAGAAAATAACTTCTGTTTGCACAAGGGCAAGGAGAGATAGCCCATTATTGCCCACTCACCCAATTTGTAGAGATCCACCAGGAGATCTTTGCAGTCATCTTTGGTTTTTACCATCCTGAATAATTTTGTTTCATCTGCAAATTTGGCCCCGACACTGCTCACCCCTAGTTCCAGATCACTTATGAGCAAATTAAATAGTACCAGCCCCAATACTGATCCTTGTGGGACCCCACTGCTTACTCCCTTCTATTGTGAGAACTGTCCTTTTATTCCTACTCTTTGCTTCGGTGATATGTCATTAATTTGTAATCCACAAGGAAACCCATTGTCTTATCCCATGACTTCTAAGTTTACTCAGGACTCTTTGGTCTATCATTGTTGTCTACTCTGAATGGCAGTGGGATCTTGTACTATTGAGCCACAACCCCTCATTCACTGGACATGTTCAGAATCATATTTATGACATCTGTCCAGGGATGTGTTAATTCATGTTCAACTTTAATCTTTGGTTAGTGCCAATGACAGACCAAAGTGTGTTTCCAAGGACCGCTTGCTGTTTGCAGAATTTACTGTCTCTTCAGTGCTTTACCCTTGGAACTGTTTGAACATGGGTTAACTGCACTGTAACATGTAATGGGGCCAATATTATTGGCGAAAGAAGATGAAAGCTCTTCATCTTCACACAGCACTTAGGTCTATGGAAAAAAACAACATTCCACCTTGAAAGTTGGAATCATCCTTGTGTATCATCTTAGTCACTTTGTGTCAAGAGATGAACATCTAATGACAATATAAGACTCTTCTCAGTAATTCCAAATTGCTGTTTTTATCTGAAGAGAGGTTTGTGGGATTCAAACCTTCTATCTTTTCGATGAACTAATATTGATCTAAAATAAAGCTACTATCTTAGTTACATCAGTATCATGCCACTACCTTTTCTGAACAGATCTATTTGAAATAAGCCATCTTTTATGCCTTCAAACAAAAGTCTACCTAACCCGGAATGGAGAATATGGTACAGCTGGTCTCTTCCATAGCTTTTCCAGGACTCAGGAGAAAGACTTCCTGAGAACTGTGATGGGTAGTTCATCTCAAGAGCTCAAGAAGTGTGGTAATTATTCCTTGACTATAGGTGGTGCATCACATAGGTAAACACTTTCCCCCACATACACATCCCTGTGCATATAATATTAAATATTAGGAAGGGTTTGAGTCACCAATTTTGTAATGTTTGGGGAACTTTTTCACTCATGCAATTCTCATACAATCTGAAGTGGTACAAACAAGGATCAGTTTACTACCTCATCTGCTGCTGTTTGGGTGAAGCAGAACAGATAGAAATGGGAAGATATGCTAGGCAGCCTTCCACTGAGAGAATCCCACCCTTCCTTCATGGAGCTGAGGGTGAAGTACATGGACCGAGTTATTCAGATTTTTTTTTCCTTTCCATGTTTTATTTTCTGAATTAGTGAACTTGTTGCCTGCAGAGTATAAATTCCTTCTGTCCTCCTCCTACTACCACTGCAGCTGCTGCTGTTTGTCTAATATGACAGGCAGCCCAACTGGACAGTATGTCAGTCTGATTTTTGCAGAGAAAAGAAAGCATGTTCATTTTAAGGCATTTGGCTACATGTTTGTTCTGTCAACACTTTGTGATATGTTTCTTGAATGACACCATGCTTGCTTGTAGAACACTTAGCAGTTGTTAATTACCAATTGATGGGGCAATCCTTTACCAGAAAGGTGAGAATCTATTTTTTTTAAGTGAAGGAAGTGCCAATGCAGTTAGTTTTAAAACAAGTGGAACCTACCTAAGTGAGTGCAGAAGTGATAGTCAGAAGCAATTTTTTTCAAGAAAATTATAAGACTGCTTCAAAAACACTGATGCCACAGTATGAGTTAGAAAATATTATGTCGTATTTATTTTGTTGTTTTCACTGTAGCATATTGCTTGCTGCAGAAATTTTCAATGAAACCTCAGTTTTGGATGTGTATGGGGTGTTGTCATTGTGTAAATTTACAGGTAGCTGTATTTGTCATATGAAAAACGAAAACCTTAACCTACACTTTTGTATATATAAATAAGAATGGAGTGTGATGGATTTTCAAAATTAAAATATATGTTTTTCAGTCACTAAATATTATGACAATTTCGGGTAGTCTTCGAGAGCTAATGTTAAAAGCAGCATTGTTGTTTGATGGCTCACTCTTTGGGGGAATTTATATGATAAATGGAAACATATTCATTAGTGCCATTTTTGGGAATAGTAACATGGAAATGTCATGAACCAAAGATGCTAAAGCCCAATAGACTGTCATTCTGTACCAGTGCTCTGTCCATGGTCAGCCAGCATGATGTAGTAGTTAAGAGCAGTGGTTTGGAGTGGTGGACTCTGATCTGGAGAACCAGGTTTGATTCCCCACTCCTCCACATGAGCGGCGGAGGCTAATCTGGTGAACAGGTTTTGTTTCCCCACTCCTACACATGAAGCCATCCTTGCTTAAGTGGCAGCTACATTCAATTTCTGAAACCCAGGGGATTCCCATTATCTTTTGAAAGTATGACCCTGACTTAAACAAGAGTTTAGGTAGTAGTGGTGGCTTATGAGTGTGGCACCCCTTGGAAAAAGACTTGCTAACGTCTGTCTTCATGGGTAGCTTTGATAACAGGGCTTGCTTAGTGCTGGTGTACAAATTACTTTTAAATGAATTGAAGTTGTCAAGTGGGTGAGTGGGACATCTGAACCTATTGGCTGCTTAGAAGCACCCAAAGGCTGTTGTGTTGCATGCATAAATTTTCCTATTCCACTTCCTAAGTGATCTCAGTGAGGCTTATTTCTGAGGAAATGTGCTTACGATTCCTCTTCAGTAGTAGTAATGCAGCACAGAATAATGCAGTACAAATAAAGTAATGATGTAAAGGCAAAATTTGTGTTAAATTGCATTACAATGCCAGCTTTGATTGCAAGAAGTCACAGGAGCAACACTGTTGAACCTGATACTAATTTATGAAAGGTTGATGGAATACTTGATTGCATTTCTTACATCTAAATCCTGCAGAATAGCTAGCCAACAGACTGATTTTTTGATCAAGTATTAATTTAATACTTATAGACATGTTAAGTACTGAAATTAAGCATTTGTTTCTGTTGAGTGTTGATGGCAGTGGGTTTGACAATTCAAGCAACTCAGATAAAATTCTAAGCAAATTTGTTGTGAGAACACAAATTCCCATTGGTAGGTATGCTCATATTTTCAGGGCCAAGGAATGTCCCAAAAGCTCTGCATGAAATGGAAAATGAGAATTTCTGAAAGTGACTAAACACATTCATCGACACTTGGTGTGCTTCATTAAATAACTCCCTCATAAGATAGATCAAATTTAAGTGAAGTACAAGTGTTTGTGTGGGTGAGGGGGAGGGTGGAGAATTATGCCTATCCTTTTTCATTTATATATTTTCATTTATGGACCCCAAATAATGAGTAGATTATTTATTTCATTTATTTCAAAAATATTTTTGTCAATAGTATCAGTTTTTGGCTTCTAAAGTGCTTTATAGACCCATTTATGTGTACATGCTATATAGTTCTTATATGTACTTTACGATATGTATATGGAGAACATCTGTTATTTATATGCATAATTATTTTATTGACATACAAATAATGTTGAAAAATGCATACATATTACAGGGAAAATTCAGTGCAAGTATACTGAAAATCAGAAAAAGTAATAGTGGTTTCGCGCAAGAGAAAGGCAAAATCAAATCTGGGATTTTTGAGACTGAAACAGCCAGATCAAGAAATTTAAAATTATCTCTGCTAATAGGTGCATTGTTGAGCTGTACAGAGAAGGATCACTCCAATTTACAGTTTATATGTACAGAGATATTCACATTCATGGAAATTTGATAAGTAAATAATCTATAAAAATGGTCTAATCAGAAGCTATTTTTCCTCCGGGCTGAACACTAAGGGTAAAATATGTATTTAATTCTTCATTCTGAAAGTCGTCAAATGGCTGTTAAATGGAATAAAGAAAACACATTGTTTGTCTTGAGTGCTGCTTTTGAATTGTAGACTATTGATTATTAGACCTCCATTTGAATTTAACGCATTGAGCGATTTGAAACAAGTTTGCTAAAAAGTAAATCCTATGTTATTCAGTGAGTCCCACTCCCAGGAAAGTACTATTAGGATTGTAGCCTTGATCACATTGGTGTCCTGTGATCTCCAGGCCAGGCCAGTCAGGTCTTATATGGAGCAGTGTGCTCAGGTCTAGATAGGGAGGCTTGGGAGCACTGATAGGTGCTGGCTGGCAGCCAGGAGCTGGAACTGGCACACAGTCTTGCCCCTAGTGGACCAGTTAATCCAACAAGGCAGCCTTCCTAAGCCTCAGGCTAAATAGGCTGGGAAGTAATCAGTCTCAGCTGCCCTGGTAGCAGGTGTTAAGCTCCTATAGCTGCATTGTGCTTTGGTCAGGATCCCGCAAAGTATTATGCTCTCACTGCCTGGCCTTGGGACAGGCTTGCATACAACCAATTGAGTACTTTACATCCTTTGGGCCACCTCAGCCCAGGCCGTCTGGCATCAGCGTTAGGTTTGCCACCCTCCAGGTACTAGCTGGAGATGTCCTGCTATTACAACTGATCTCCAGCCAATAGCGATCATTTCACCTGTAGAAAATGGCCACCTTGGCAATTGGACTCTATAGCATTGAAATCCCTCCCTTCCCCAAACTCTGCCCTCCTCAGGCTCTACCCCAAAAACCTCCTGCTGGTGGCAAAGAGGGACCTGGCAACCCTAGTTGGCAGCATTCCTGCAGAGTGAGGGCATCCCCTGAGGGGTTATGAGGCTAGGTTCTCATCCTGCCTGGTGGATATTTCAGGGGCTGGTGGTGAGGTCTCTCTTGTAGACTCTGGTAGGGGGGCCTCTAGCTCTGCTGGAACATTGCCTGCAGGTACGTCTGCAGTGCTGGGCCCTCGCAGGTCCATCTGGTCCTCCTCAGTCTCTTTTCCTGAGGACTCAGGGTTGGAGTCACTGGGCTCGGCAGAGGACGTTGTGACAATTGGAAATTGTAGCTAACTTAATTGGTTGGTTTCTAAAATTTAGTCATCTATTTTTTTTTTACTTTTTCCTGTGCATAGTTAGTTTTTTGTCTTGTGCCCTTTCAAGAGAAAAATAGCTTCTTAACCACTGCTTCTTAGCATATGAAACACTGGAAAATTTAGATCTCTCTCTCTCTCTTTTTTAATGCTATATACATGTACTGGATGTTGCCTTGAAGGGTTTGAAGAAATTATTGCAATGATATAAGTATGCAAGGAATACAAAGTAAACACTGCAGTTGCATGGAAACCAACTGATTCTGTGGTAGACATGAACAAGAGAGATTGATGAAAGCATTTAAGATTTCACTAAGACCACTAGAATTTCTAGAAATTATATGATTTAAGGTTGGTAGGACCTCTGAGCCATTTTTTCCTCTTTGTATTTTCAATGGGAAATATTATTAATTAGACTTTCTTTATCCCATCCAGTTTTAAACTGTAAATTTTCATAAAGTCCAGTGGAAAAAGTTCTGTGGTATGCTATTGTGTTTCCTTTGGTTCACCAAAATAATAGTTTTGCTCCATGCTGAGTTTATAAATGTTGAAAAATTCAAAGGCCTCAATGTACCACAGAATTAAGTAAACTTACTTCAAACATAGTACAAATAGCAAGTATTAGATTGGCATGGGCTTTTAAAAAAACTTATACAAATATTATAGTTAGTACAACTTAGCTATAATGGTATTATCATAGTGTAACATTAAAATGCCTGCTATATAAATGGGGAAAACAAACTTTGATTAATGAGTTCCTAAAATAATGCATAAGCAGTCAAAAGATTTAATATTTGTTAGTCTAAATGGTGTTAGAGAATGATCTGATGTGGACAGTATATGGTGCTGTGTGCTCACAGAGACTAGTACATGGATTGGAAGAGATTTAGGATAGATGTAAGCAGGGGGTCCAAAAGATTTTTAAATGTGCATGTTCTGATGTTTGGGTAAAAAAGTGAAAACTTTTGAAACAGTTCCATAAACATGTTTCCTGTGCTTCCCAAATTTCTGGAGATTCTACATCTCTTCCTGAAAGAATGCTTTCATTGAGTGCCAGGAATGGTCTTTCAAGCTACAGGGGCAAGTTATTGGAAGACTGCCAAAGTCCGAAGCAAGTGTGTCGTTTCAGTGACTGTATTGGTAGTGCCTAACAAGTTTATTTTTCTCTTTGTCAGCATTTTGATCTTTCTGTATGCTTAATTTCCATATTACTACGGTCTCAGTGGTTAACATGCAGCAGAACAGAATTGGATAGTGACTTTCCTATTGTAATTGTATTTGGAAGATAAATTAGTAAACATTTCTTATCTCCATTGTGCTTCTTCCTGTTGGCCAGTGGGAAAACTGTATGCTAAACAACAACCAAAATTGTGTTGTAGCAATAAAAGGTTTCAAAACTCTGTAGCGTATTAACCTCTGATAGTAAATGTGTGAAAATAGTTGTTCCCTAGCACAAATATGGGATGTAAAAAGCCTCATCCAAAAACAATGATTACAGAAAGGACTCAAAAAATGACCACTTGGGACTGCAGGCAAAACATTGAAGCTTAGAATGATGAAGATTTCCTAATGTGCATTGCTTCTTCAGTTAAATTGTACTGTCTTTGAACATTCAGAATTCTTATTACCATAAGGATGTTTCCATATGCATGTGTTTTTTAATGTACTTCAGAGAGTAGAAGGAAGAGGGAACCATTTTGAGTGAGTAAACCTTGCCTTAAGCATGTCACTCATTACAAAAGAGACAATATTTCAGAGAATTCTTTTCTGGAGTTTCCCAAAATTATCATTTTTGTATTGGGGGTGGGGAGTGGTCCAGGAAGGGAAAGAAAAATGCTTTTTTAAAAAATCTGATTTGCAGAGCAAATTTATCCATCTCCTGTAAGTTATAAAACACAGTAATAACCCACGCTTTAATGTTACATTCCCCGCTCATGTTTTGATCCTCAGATACACCTGAAGGCAAGTGTTTGAGAACTTTGAAGCACTTAAAGCACTTATAGCTGGATGGCAGGAGCTTCATTTGAGAGCCTTACTGTTCATGAGGAAGCAGGTTTATTCAGCAAATACACAAATACATTTCTACACTTGGCAAACTTGCCCATCAGAATTCAGAAGCTGGCTGTTTCTAGATATGCCTTGACTGCAACAATGGAAAAACCTTTTCATATACCTTTTATTTTGTGAAACTATACCATCCTGTTGTCCACCTAAAGGGTGTACCCATCAGATTGATTACTGTCTGCTTTGAAAGCAGGTTTATTGTCCTTTCAAGGACTTATACTGAACATACATAGCTTATAAGGCAAGTCAAAATCATAGTGGCCTTATCCTTGCACTCTATTGACACTTCATATACTGTGTTGATGGAAATGAAATTAAAGGAAAGACCTTGCAGAATAATAAGCCTTTGTTCCTTAGGTAAAATAACCTGCAGGAGATGCCAGTCCTAACTAATTCAGTAGTGTTTTATGCACCAGGTTTTTATGTTGCATATTACTTCCTCAGTATGCTTCAAAAGATGACTCAAGGTGTTGCTGTTTCTTTACTTCAGAGGCTGTAAATCTCTAAAAGCAGAGCAATAAAGTTCTGTATCATTTGTTACTAGCTGCTCTTTATAATGGACTAGGATTAGTTTGAAACAAGAGGGGGACCCTAAAGGACTATCTGGGGGTGTCTAATTTTCTCTTCCTGCACTGTTTCTTTTCTCCCTTCTCTGAAAGCCACAGTAGCTTCTCCTCTTTTCCTGCTTCCTTCTCACCCACCAGCCTTTTCCTAGGAACACTATGGCCGAGTTGTGTGGTGGTGACTGCTGGGCCAGCCCCAGTTGCATAGTGGGAAACTCACAAAAGACCTGTATCCCTACATGCCCCTTCCCACAATATTTCCTCTTTCCCTACTTCTGGCAGTCCTGATATCCTCACCTTTCCTTGCTTCTTTTTTTCTACCCACCAAACTTTTTATTTGCTTCCTGTCTTCAGCTATATTTACTTCAGTTATACCCTGTCTTTCTCCAAAATGGGGACCCAAAGCAGCTTACATCATTCAGCTCTTCTCCAGTTTGTCCTTACTACAACAACCCTCTGAGGTAGATTTCCCCTGCCTTTTACTGACAAAAAGCAAGGCTTGAAGTCTGGCAATACTGAAGTGGTTGCCTGTGCCAGCAATCCTCACAGTGGCCACTGCAGAGGGCATTCCTTTCTTAGAGGTGCAGGTGCTCCTTCTGTTATTTTGGAGGGGTTTAACCTCCCCCTTATGGGATATTTGCTTAAATTTCAAATTTATCTGCAAACCTGGAGCTTTTTAAAGGTTTGTGGAAATGTCTGTCACATTTGTTCATGGCTCCAATCTCTGAATTTAACTATTCACAGACTTGACTGCCTTGAGAATTAGCTACATTGATACTGATGAAAGAACAAAAGCCATAGGAATTTAAAGTTGTTTATTGTGCTACAGGGCCAGACCTTTCTTGTGCTACTTCTTTTGGAATAACAAGTAGCTTGCCATGTGGCTTAAAGTGGAAGTGCGCATTTCATGCAAACATACTTCAGATCTCAGGTGAAGTAGGATTTCTGCTGCTCTATGCCTTGCTTCAGCTGGGGAAAGTGTACAGCGTAAGATGTTGTGCATTATCTAGAGTCCATAAAGGCCAATTAGAGCAGTAGTGAATTTGACAAATTTGAATGTCGAAAAGCCCTTCACTACAGAGATTCGATTGGAGAAGTCCCTTCATTGTAGAATCTTTATGGTCAATCTCATCTCTACAGTGAAGAGTCTTCTCCAGAGAATGCAGAGATAGTGGAAAAATTTGTTCTAGAATACAGTTTCTAGCTAATACACAGCTAGTGCTGAGCTTCCCAGAACTGGCAGCCGGATTCACAGGTCTTGGTACATCAAAGCTGGGAGTGGCTAATCCATGCACATGTGCAGTTTTTCAGAAATTCCATGGATAGCTACATGAAGCCTGCTGGGCAAATTTGGGCCAGCCGCAATTCTTTCAGAACTCTCTCAACCCACACGGAGGCAGACAATGACAAACCACCTCTGAACATCTCTTGTTTTGAAAACCCTACGGGGTTGCCATAAGTCAGCTGTAACTTGATGGTACTTTCCCTGACCACATCCACCACTATGGAACAACAGAAGACACCACAAACAGTTACATTCTGTTCATCCCTAAATATTTTCTAGTACAGGATCTGAAAGCTGCTTCTGATTCTGTCCCTCTCCTTTTCTAAAAAGCTATCATAATTGCTTGCAAAAATACTTAAAAGTCTTGGTAGATTCTCTCAAAGGATTTAGAAGCAGAAGAGATGTCAATGGAATTTCATGTGGGAGGATTCTCAAATTGCCTTTTGTTGATCTCTGTTCTTAACTTCTTCCCCTATTAGGAATTAACTATACATTTTAGATAAAAGTGGGCCCTGACCTGGATAGCCAAGGCTGACTTGATCTCATCAGATCTCAGAAGCTAAACAGGGTAAGCCCTGGTTAGTACTTGTTGCTATGCAGAGGCAGGCAATGGCCTCTATTTTCTCTTGCATTGAAAACCCCACAGTGTTGCCATAAGTTGGCTGCAACTTGACAGCACTTTCCACCATAGATAAATATATGTAAATGAGGCCTGGCTGTTAAAAAAAAAGCAAAGCAGATTTTGGAAAGGATACTTGTAATGCAGAAGCACCTGGGAGGAGGGAATTGGTTTAATTTTTTCCCTTGCCATTTTTAGTATCCAATCACTAAGGAACAAAAATGTATTTACTTATTTAATATTCTAATATAAACCATCTTTCTCTCCAAAAACTGGGACCCAAGGTGGATAACAGCAGTGAAGCATCATATAAACATCAAAAATTACTATAAAAATAGCCACCAACAATAAATTTGAAAAAGTCAATAAATTTGAACAAAGTCAGTAAATTTGAAAAAGTTGCAGAGTATTAAAAACCACTCAGCCTATGAGCCAAAAGCCTATCTGAGAAGTCTGATCTTGTATCTCTACAGTAGTTGAGATGTGGACCCTTTAATGTCCTTTGGAAGACTGGTATACAGCTTCAGAGTGGTTACTGAAAAGCCGACAAATGGGCAGTGATTGTATTCTGGCAGACATCGAGACCACTAGAAGGCATTGTTGTGCCAAGCAGAGCTGGGGTACTACTAGGAGAAAAACAAAAATAATGGTACAAAATTATGCTGCAGTCAATTTGAGCTTTGGTAGGTGATGTGGGAATATTAATAGCAATTTTTAAAACCTCTGTATGATATTGTATACATATTCTCAAGACTCTTACAGTTAGAGGGAAACATTTGGACTTGTGTTGCATTTAAACCAAGAATGAGGAATTGATTTCCATAGCCCTGCTATTTTCATATTCATGTATTTTCTGCTCATAGATTGTGCTTGCAGGGGAATATATAATTCATCCAGTAGCCTTTCTCAGACCACTCAAATGTGAGAACTTATCTTGCAGGAGAAAAATAGGCTTGGCCCTCAACTTTGATAATGCAATGTGATCCCCCCCCCCAACCTTGGTAGATCTCTGCATGGGTGAAATGTTGTATGATTAAATATTTCAGGAAGTCTGTCATCTTCGTGTAAACAATTTGTTGCTCTTCTCTTTTTCATTTCTTTAATACTATGAATGATAGATTTAAAATAAATCTTGAATTTTGGGGGGGAAATTTAAGCAGCAATTTTGATGATAAACAGCATGTAATGGATCTCACTGAGTGCACCGGGGGTTTAAATATTTCAAGGAAACAAGAAATCCTTGACACATACTGATAAGATTTTAGTAACAGTGTAAATAATTAATATTACTGGATAAATGACATTTTAAATTGTAGATAATTGGAATAACCCTTTAGTTCTACTATCTCAGTAGGTTAAGAGTTCATCTCTCTGCACATCTTAGTTCAGTGTTAATTGTTACCATGGCCAAGCTATTACTGCTCCAGGAAATATTTGCCAGGCTGTGGAAATAACACACTTAACTATTCTGAAAATTGCCCGTCAATTAGTGGTTTTATTCAGATCATGATACTGGAAACCTGATATATCTATAGCGTTTACCACAAACCTTTCCTTCGTTTACTATATAAAAGTACATAATTTGATATTTATTTCTTAAACAATTGTGTAATACAATATTAGAATTGCAACTGCTGTGTGGAATTAATTACATATACTTTTTGATAGTGCGGTCAGCACCATTGTGAGGTAGCTTATTTCCAGTAAACTTTAGGGATTAAGTCTGGGAAGTATCAAATAGTAGAGAGGGTGGGTGACCTTTGATTAGTGTTAAAACTTCCTTGAATGATAACTTGCCTACTTCTACAGATTTTTCCCAGTAATGTATAGCCACAGAGGACTAGTTGGTATAAGCAAGAGATGCATGCTTAATTCAGGCAAAGCAACAATGTGGTGAACAGACCTTGACAGTAACTCACATATGTATCCTACAACATTCCCTAAAATATTGTCGAAGGCTTTCATGGTCAGAGTTCATTGGTTCTTGTAGGTTATCCGGGCTGGGAAAGAAAATTCCAAGACCACGGTTACACAGCCCGGATAACCTACAAGAACCAATTCCCTAAAATGTTCTGTAGTGTAGCAAAAGCCCATGATGGACGATATACAAAGAATTCTCTGAACAGAGACAACCTTTTGAAAATGAGTACCTTAGAATATCTGCTAAATCTGTAGGCTTGTGTGTGTGTGTGTGTGTGTGTGTGTGTGTGTGTGTGTGTGTGTGCGCGCAAAAGCACATTCATAAAAACTGGGGGGAGATCAAGTTTTGGGTTTTCAGTTATGGCACAGTCAGGATGCAGGGAGGTAGGCAAGCAATTGGTAACTGTTACTCTTACCTACCATTGCTTCTTACTCTCTTGCCTGGGTGAACAAGTAGCTGCTGCTTGTTCATCTGTCTTGTCTCTCTGGGAAATGGCTTCTGCTCCCAGTAGCAGTCACAGCTTGCTCTAACAGGTGTCCAAACAGTGGGCAGTGGCAGACAAAATGGACCACTGCCTGTCCTCTTCTTGTCTGAGAGAGAAGGTAAGCGGAAAGAGGAGTCACTGCATGACAAGGGAGGAGGAGTGGTCAAACCTCATCATGCTAATGCCACTACTTCCTCTGCCCAGAGAGAGCAGGCAGGTTGTGACCACTACTGCTGCATAATGGTGGGCCCTACCATGGGGCTTTGTAAGTGCCAAACCATGCCAACCGCCGAGGCCAGCCTTGATGATGGAAATTATTATCTGTTTCATGTATCAGTGATCAGAAGCTGAAGAGGAAAATAGTCCTCAGTCCAAGAGTCATATGAATGCAAGAATAAAGAGAAAATATAATTGTAAAAATGAAGAGAAGTATGTACCCTGGAAAGAGAGAGTTCAAAATCATACAGGAGGCAGAAGTAACTAATAACTATATATATATTTTCCACATAGTTGAAAATGTGGTGGTGACATGGATATATTTCAAACGTCTAGGTGATCATTCCACTGGACATACCATATAGGAAAGCAAAATCACTGTCAGCAAAACTCTGCCCTTTAAGCAATGTGTAACTTCTCAGAATGCTGTTAAGTACAATGAACAGATTCGCAGCTGGCATCAATGCAAGACCTCTGAATGTCTGGGGAGAATACAGCAATTCTAAATATTCACGCTTCAGCTTTACATTGTATTTGGATGAGTTCAAGCTATTTGTATATCCTTTGCTCTTTCTTTTGTGTTATCAGCTATAAAGAGGCCCCACTGTGCTAATAAGGCTTTGGTATAGAAGGAACTAGCTGAGCTACATTGTACAAGATGAGCAAAAAGGCCAATGAAGAATAAAAAGGTAAACTAAATTCCTGAAGTGTGCGCTGCAGTCTCTTAAGATCTCTGTTGCTACTTCAGTGTATTCAGAAGCACATCAGTGTTTGCTTTGGGGTTTTTTTGTTCAGATTTGTAAATCATTTCTATGCATGTCGAAATCTTAAAATGGTATGCTGTGCAGTGTTTCAGTGTAATGTAATAATATGAGCTTTACAAATAACTGGCAACACCTGTAGCAGTTCTCATTTAGTGAGGGGTTTGTGTGCAACCAAGTCTACCTCACACACCATGACGACTTTCCACAGCCCTTTCATAATAAATATCATGTATAACAGTTTAAGGTAGGGTTCTGTCTCAGTGGTGCAATGTTTACGTTGAGTACAGAAGTTCAATCCCTGACATCTCCAGTTACAAGGATCAGCTACGAGGTGATGCAAAAGATGTCCACTTGAGATCCTGGACTGCCACTACAGATTATACTGAAGTTGATAGGCCAGTGGTCTGATTTGGTGTAAGGTAGCTTCATGTGTGTTCATGATGCAGTTAAGTCCAGTTATGTGGTTTCTTCACTTACCAAGTGATGATCCACATGTATCAGGGCCATATGGGAAGCAACATCTTTCAATCTACTTCCTTATTGTGAACTGACTATGTGTGTATTTATATATATATATGTGTGTGTGAAATGCTTTTGCTATTGTACTTCGATTTAACTCACTGAGACAGCATTCCACGCCCCAAAGAAGATACAGATTCTTGTCTTTTAAGAGCTCTAAAAGCTGAAGTTCTATATTTAGTAGCTTTTTGCCATCATTTTTTAGTGTGGCAAGAATAAAATGGCACCCAAGCACTCTAAAATATTCTCAAAGCCAAAGTACACTGAAAACCTAACCTTCTTTCATGATGACTTGGGTAGAATGTAGAGCAAACACTCAACAGAAAGTAAAATGTGCTTGTTTGGGAAGAGTTAAGTTATTTAATCCACATTTTTGCCCCTTTGAGGATTAATTTGCTTTGTTTGACGGGGGTTCACAGACTAGCAATTGTAGTTTTAAATGCAAGTATGTATTCCAATAGTTGGGTGCAAGAGATAGTATAATTCCCTGTTAGCAGTTTGAAATATTGTACTCTAAAAATGCAGATTTTAAAAGATGGTTATTAATTCTTTACAGTAACTGTGACTCTGCACAAAATGTATATATGGGCAATTTGACCAGAAATTGATTTTATTAGTTAAATCTATCCATGTATTTATTCTTCATTTTTGTTTAGATCAGACTTTTAATATACACAGCCATGGAAAGTGTTACAGTAATCCAAGGTACCATCTCTCGTCCATGTCTGTTAAATAGCACCACTCTAAATTATTCATGACATTGTACATTGAAAAGGTCTCATCAGACTTCTGTGTAAAGGCTTTTTAAAAACACCATCACCATAAGTTTGATGTACTGGTGAAATATTGAAAAGTTATGTTCATGTAAATGGTTCATCTGTAGCAAGCTAAGTATATAAAAGCAGATTGTTGACCAGACACTCAAAATCTTGGTGTAGACTAGAAATCCATGAAAATTAGGTCTCTTCCACACAGGGACAAGATTGTGTTTCCCCAGCTGCAGATAAAGCACAGCAGCAATAGAGCTTCCACAAGGCAGGTTTTCATACAGTGGTCACCCCCTTCCTTGGGTGACCAGGGCTTTTGCATTTTTAAAAAAATTGGTACTAGAATATTGTTATATAAACATACCATTGTACTGATACATGTAGCAGTTTCTCTGAGTTCCTAGAATCATAGAATCATAGAGTTGGAAGGGACCACCAGGGCCATCAAGTCCAACCCCCTGCACAATGCAGGAAATTCACAACTACCTCCCCCCTACACACCCCTAGTGACCAGAAGATGGCCAAGATGCCCTCCCTCTCATCATCTTCCTAAGGTCACAGAATCAGCATTGCTGACAGATGGCCATCTAACCTCTTCTTAAAAACCTCCAGGGAAGGAGTGCTTACCACCTCCTGAGGAAGCCTGTTCCACTGAGGAACCGCTCTAACTGATAGAAAATTCTTCCTAATGTCTAGACGGAAACTCTTTTGATTCAATTTCAACCCGTTGGTTCTGGTCCGACCTTCTTGAGCAACAGAAAACAACTTGGCACCCTCCTCTATATGACAGCCCTTCAAGTACTTGAACATGGTTATCATATCCCCTCTCAGTCTTCTCCTCTTCAGGCTAAACATACCCAGCTCCTTCAACCTTTCCTCATAGGACTTGGTCTCCAGACCCCTCACCATCTTTGTTGCCCTTCTCTGGACACGTTCCAGCTTGTCTAAATCTTTCTTAAATTGTGGTGCCCCAAACTGAACACAGTACTCTAGTTGAGGTCTAACCAGAGCAGAGTAAAGCGATACCATCACTTCGCGTGATCTGGACACTATACTTCTGTTGATGCAGCCCAAGACTGCATTTGCCTTTTTAGTTACAGCATCACACTGCTGACTCCTAGCTTTCTTTTCTTTTTTTAAGCAAGTCTCTTACGCCTTCCATTGCAGAGATATGCCTTTCCCCTTATATCTCCACAAGGGAAGGAGCTAGAGATGGTTTTTTCTAAATCGAAAGCTGAAAATTCAGATAAACTGTTACACTTATTGGTACAATGGTATATCAACACAACAATATTCTAGTGCCTATTTTTTAAAAATTGAAAGCCACCAGTGGCAGTGGGTAGAAATGGCCATTACAGGGTCAGGGGAAATGGCTGCCATGTGGGCCAGAAAATTTGAATCCTCCACATACACACAGTAGCCATTCAGGCTTTAACGTAATCTTTCCTGAAACTTTTGAGCAAAGCAGGTTTGAGAAAAGCTGGGGACACTCCCCCCCCCGGAAGTACACAAATGCACCATGATTCTGTGGGGAAACAGGAAAAAGAAAATACTTCCCAAATGAATTGAACTTCAGGCAAATAACCCATCAGGAAGACACCTTTGTTTTTGGTTGCTTGTGATACAAACCAGCCAAATTTAAGTACTTCTAAGTAGTGATATGGGGCCAGCGTGGTGTATAGGTTAAAGTGTCAGACTAGGATCTGGGAAAACTAGGTTCAAATCCCCATTCTGCCATGGAACCTTGCTAGGTGATCTTGGGCCAGTCATGCACTCTCAGCTTCAACCCTGGCAAATATTTGGATGGGAGATCTCCAAAGAATACCAGGGGTGTGACGTGGAGGCAGGCAATGACAAACCGCCTCTCAATGTCTCTTGCCTTGAAAACTCTATGGGATCACCGTAAGTCAGCATTGACTTGATGGCAAATAAAAAAGTGGTGATGGATGAATTGGCTTCATCTTGAATTGTAATTAGCTTGATCTTTCTGATTTCCTGGACTACACTGAGCTCAGAGTTGGGTATGCATATGCGTGTTTTATAGTGGGGGGTCATTCCTCTTTTCTCATATCCCCAATGATACCTACTTATGAGGGGTGGAAAAGGTGGGTCTGCCTTTTAAAACTGTCCAGAAACTTCAGCTTGTCCAAAATGTGGCAGCCGGGCTGCTGCCAAGGGCACATTCCAGGGATTGTATCTCCCTTATGTTGAAAGTTCTACATTGACTGCCAGGCAAATTCAAAGTACAAAGGTAAGAACTCTTAATGGGTTGTGTCCAAGGTACTTGAAGGACTGCCTCTTCCCACACTGCTTAGCCTACCAGTCAAGATCCTTCTCACGAACCCTGTTCTCTGTGCCCCTTCTTTCAGAAGAGACATTTAAGCACATGTTTAACTTGTGCAGTGAAATCAAGAAGCCTGAACAGTGCTTACCTTTGGACCTAAATTGGTTCTGGCCCTGTGAAAGGGAGGATACAGAGGGTCCCTGCCGTGCATCATACTCATCAGTATGTCAGTCCACAGGAAACTTCCAGGCTCTTCAGTCCAAGTCAAGCACTGTACTGGCTATACCTCACTAAGAAGGTGCTTGCCTGTTTACTCCTAATTTTGAACAATGGACAGGAGTCCAAGACTGTGATGTGGACCTGGCTAAGAAAGAAAATAAAGTGGGAAGCACATTTGAAGCCTCCTGCTTATTCGTCTTGATTGAATCTCAGCAAGAAAGGGGCACTATAAATGAAGTAAATAAAATTTAATTGAAGGGAGCAGTGAAAGCAAATGAACTCTTGATTTTATAAATTGCCAGACTTTTAAGTGAAAATACACTTTTCCTGTTTCTGGTGTTGTGTTTTTCTGCTGGGCAGTTTTTACCTTGGTACCACATGTGGTGAAAAGTTGCTGCCGTATCCACATTTTTTAATGAGTAAATCCACCACTTTCTTTTTATTCTGCTTCTTCCTTGTTTCTGTCCATTACTATAACCAATTTGCTTTGTGATTTGTGCTAGACATTTTTCTGAAAGTGTTTCATAGGCTGTGTGGATATGACACCTATTTTCGAAATTGTTCCTTGAGATTTTTGGTTGTACGAAGCCGCTGAAAGGCTTTTGCAGTTGTCCAGTGCGACAAAGGAACTTTATTCCCTGAATAGTAAAAAGCAAATTGACATATCAAATGATTGCTAAATGACTATGCAATTGTATAAAAAATGTCTATAGATCGCTATCTGAAAATCCTGGTGTAACTACATGAAACTAGAGCCACAATGCCAGGCAATGTTAAGTATAATACTTAGGATTTTGGTGAAGGGTAGCAGTGGCAGGGTATTGAAGAGAGTGATTAAATATGTTGGAAAGTGTTGGAAACTACAAAAAGTGAACACAAATGCCAAAAGAAATATTTAGAAGATATTGGCTGGGTTTTTTTATTTTAAACCTTCAATAGAACATTTACACTTCCATGCTGAGATAAAGGTGATAGATTTATGTTTTAAAGCAATTGCACAAGACCGTACAACATGTCCCATCCTCAGCAACTCTGCATGCAAAATCTTCATAAACCTGAGGTCAGTGTAGAGCTTTAATGAGTGTTCTTATAGTTTCTGTAAATTGTGTGAGCTTACAAGTGGGTGACTATGATTTGAGCTTTGGGGATGCTGACATACAACCCACATGAGTTGTGTGTGTGTGTGTGTGTGTGTGTGTTTTAAACAAAGGTATCTTTCCTTGCAGGTTGCATTTACGGAAACATCTGCATGTCTGCAGAAGAAGTCATCTGAGCACAGCTAGGATTGGTTTGAAACAGTGACATTGTAAAACCACCACCACCACCACCACCAGTATTAGGAGCAGCTTTTCAACAATTTTAAATGAGAATGTGAGAATTTGCTTTTAAAATAAAATAGATTAATATAGAGTTGGAGAGCCCTGTGTAGAAGAGAGTAGTGAAAGGAATCATAGACTAAATCAGAGTTTAATTTCTAATTAGTACATTTTTGAGGGCTAAACTAGATGTGATGGCAGCCACAAAGCCAACTTGTGCCCACTGATGCCCTTTTAGTGGAGAATTTAATTTTAAAATTGCCACAAGGGCTTGATCCTGACCGGGCCCACAGCATGGTAGCAACTGGCGATCTTTCTTCCCCAGTGCCTTTTTAAATGTTGATACAGCCTTAGGGGGCTGTTTTGGCCCTTTAAAAGGTACAGAGGCTGGAAACAAGATTGTCTGTGCTGCTGTCCTGTGAGCCCATTGTGACTGGGCCCTTTTGAAACAACTAAATTCTCTTCTAAAATAGTGTTGGGTGTCATGGGTTGGCCCCATGACTGCTGTCACACCTAGTTTGGCCCTCAGTTTGCCTTGTAAAAGGAGCAAGATGCGGGTGGGATTTATCACTACTCCTATTTATGTATATCTATATTCACCATATTGGTGGCTGATATTTGTACATTCCCTTGTAATTTTGTTTTCCTGTATTAACATTAGTATGTCGTCAGCACTACTAAAAGCATTCTGGTGGTGCAAGTAAGTGCCTTGCTGTCAAGCGGGTACACGTCAGCTGCTTCCGGGCAAGCCTAACTGCAACACAGATGAAGTCCAGAGTAATCATTCCAGAACAGCGATGGCTTTAAACCTTTACCAGAAATGGGCTGGATCCAAAGGTTCCATTATGCCAGTTTGTTGGTCACAAGGACCCTTTCTGAGTGGAGGAGGTGTATTCTGCTGGTGGAAGCCTCCACCATTAGTGGAACAAAGCCTTTGGATCCATCCCAGAAGTTTGAAAATAAATTCTGCTATTGAATTCCAATATAGTTATGGATAGAAAGAGAATGAACGTCTCGGCCAGATATTTTTTAAAAAGCTCAAGGAAAATATTTTGGACATGGCAGTAACTATTTCTGATAGAAGTGCATAAGTGGAACATAGAGATCAGCATCCATAAAAGCCAAATCAATTGTATAATATCATTTAGGGATGCTGAATAAATGTATGAGTGCCTGTGTGCAGACCCTTCCTTGACTACTAGGATCTGAAGGTCATGCCATTTATCATTATGAAGCAGTTTTCCCTTTCTGAGATGCGTCATAATGCCATTATTATAATTTGAGTGCTCCACTACAGTGATTATAAAGGAATATTGGTATTTGAATATCATTTTCCCTATATTTAAGAAAGTAAGTATGTGCTACTGAATGTCACAAAGAAGGAAAGGCTTAGATAATTATTGTAATGTTGCTGAAAACAGTGGCTTATTTTAGCTCAGTCCATCAAGTAGGATTTAACATTGTCTATAACCTATGCTGATGTACAATGCAGCTCAAATATTATTTTCTCATGCCCTGCCATATTATTAATATTCATATTTCATGCCTCTAACCGAGCCGTTTGAATTTGCATGCATCTATCTAATTACTCCTTAGTCTATCAAAATCATTTCACCAAAGCTGTGTAAGTTTATTGGCATTGAACGTGCTATAAGTTGTTCTAGGTATTTTTCTTTGGGAAAGATGCATAAATTTTCTTGGCCGCAGTGGTGTCTTTATGAAAATATTCCATCAAACATCTGTGATCATCTGCTATTGAAACACCTCCCCCCCCCCAAATACTTAAATACTTTGGTTTGACACACCCATGATTCTATAAGGGAATTCACTTGAAGCACGGATTCCCGGACCTTACTGGGAGTCCACTTTGCTGCCCGGGCTCGGGCTGCCATTGAGAAACAAGATTGTCTGTGCTGCTGTCCTGTGAGCCCATTGTGACTAGGCCCTTTTGAAACAGCTAAATTCTCTTCTAAAATAGTGTTGGGTGTCATGGGTTGGCCCCATGACTTCTGTCACACCTAGTTTGGCCCTCAGTTTGCCTTGTAAAAGGAGCAAGATGGGGGGGAGTAGGGCTGTTGGAAAAAAAAATCAGTAAAATTTGGATTCAGCAAAATTCGGCCCGTTTTTATTTGGGAAATGCCGAAGTCCGAACTCCCCCGCTTCGGGTACATGCAATTCGGCATGAGGTCTGGAGTTCGGGGGAAAATTCGGCCGAATAAAGCCATTAAAATCACAACCGCACCTTTCCGCGGCTCTGGGGGGTATTTTTGGGGGTAGAGGTCCCAAACTTTCAGCGTAGCTTCAAAGGACCCTTCTTGCAATAACCCCCAAGTTTTGTAAAGATTGGATCAGCGGGGGCTGAGATATGGGCCCCGAAAAGGGTCCCCCCTCTTTAATGTGCATTTGCAATTAGCAGAGCTTGCCACCCACTCAAAGCTCCCAGCCCCGACAAACAGCTGAGCTGCGGGGAGCAAGGGCGGGGCAGGTGCGAAGAAGTTTGCAAACCATGAAAAGTAACACAACCATGCAAACCATCACGTTTGCAACCATGCAATGCAACACGTGACGCCTGGGAGTTTGCAAACCATGGAAAGGGACAGAAGTTTGCAAATCATGCAAAGCAACACAACCATGCAAACCATCACGTTTGCAACCATGCAAAGCAACACCTGACGCCTGGGAGTTTGCAAACCATGGAAAGGGACAGAGGCATGCTAGCTGAACATCAGGAGCAGGAGGGGTGGAATTTCCCCTTTTGCATCGGACTCGGGACCAGGCAAATGCACTCTTTAAGTCACAATTTGAAAACAATTTTTGAGCAAGCATCAAAATAGACCTAGCCGATCTTATGAATGATGGAAAACCTGAGGACACACAACTGAAGCCCCCCCCTCAAACCAGGGAGAGAGAGACTCGAGGGGGCACACACCCCCAGACAGAACAGAGGAAACCCCCCTTTGGCTTCCCCCCCACCCACAGAAATTGCTCCCTCCCCACACACACACAGACTCTGCTTCCCCCCACACACACACACAGGAGAAAAATTATAGATTAAAGCCCCAAAAGGGGTCTTACTGTGGATGTCTTCTGTTCCATCAGGAGGGCCTGGGAGGACTGGATAATCCAATACGATTCCATTTAAGTACGGGAGGTTTTGCCTTGGATTTGCCGCTCTCGAGATGCACACAGGATTGACTGATCCCATTCATCCCAATAGGGAAAAGGGGGGGCCATATCTCGGGACCCCCTGAGCCAATGTTTACAAAACTTGGGGGGTCTCGCAAGAAGGGTCCTTTGAAGCTCCACTAAAATTTTGGGGCCTCTACCCCCAAAAATGCGCCCCCTGCAGCCACGGAAAGGAGCGAATGGAATAAAAATGCACATTAAGGGGAGGCCCCTTTTCGGGCCCCATATCTCGGGACCCCCTGACCCAATGTTTACAAAACTTGGGGGGTCTTACAAGAAGGGTCCTTTGAAGCTCCGCTGAAAGTTTGGGGTCTCTACCCCCAAAGATGCGCCTCCTGCAGCCACGAAATGAGCGAACGTGTGCTTTAAATGGAATAAAAATGCACATTAAGGGGAGGACCCCTTTCAGGCCCCATATCTCGGGACCCCCTGACCCAATGTTTACAAAATTTGGGGGGTCTCGCAAGAAGGGTCCTTTGAAGCTCCGCTGAAAGTTTGGGGTCTCTACCCCCAAAAATGCGCCCCCTGCAGCCACAGAAAGGAGCGAATGTGCACAAGCACCCCCCCACAGGGATTTCTCTCTCACACACAAACAGATACTCTCTCTTTCTTTTCCCGGGCCGCGCAGCAGCTGGGCTCATGCACTCAATCGCTCAAACTGATTGGCCAGAAGAAGACCCAGCTTGGCCACCGATTGGCTGCAGGAGAATGCTGCTTACTAACTGATGGTTATGCTGCTGCGCCGAACCCTGAATTTGCTGAATTTATTCGCCGAACACCACGAATTCACTGAATTCGGCTCCCCGTTTTCCTGCCTTTTTTGAGTTCAGTTCCATCCGAACTAAAAACCGCCGAATCAGGAAATTCGGCTGTTTTTCGGTTCGGGACGAACCGAATCGACAGCCCTGGGGGGGGAATTCATCGCTACTCCTATATTCACCATATTGGTGGCTGATATTAGTATGTCGTCAGCACTTCTAAAAGCATTCTGGTGGTGCAAGTAAGTGCCTTACTTGCCGGGCTCAGGAAAGGTAATAAAACACTGGCTACAAGTACAAAATAGGAGAGTAGGAAATCAAAAATCTGCACTTGTATAAAGCTCAATAAAGCACATACAAAGCACTTTGCAAGCAGTTATATTGTGAGGTGGAGCTTCACCAAAACAATATCCCAAGGATATAAATACAGAGCAGGAACTTGTTATAATTCAATAATTTACATCAGGTAAGTGTATATACACAACAAAATCAGGTGCACAAAAACTGACAATCCAGAATGGTAATGTCCAAATGAAGCACGGAACAGATTTCAAACGCAATGGGCTTCCGGTAAAATCCCCATTTCAGAGCTTTCGTCAAGCTTCAAGGAGTACCACGTGCAAATATCACCAAAGTTTGGAGAGACATCTATTCTGCCATTCTGTTTAAGAGGCTAGCTGAGAGTCTCAGGAAAGGGGCAGAGGGAGGCATGTGCTAGGCAGCGTCTCAGGCAGCTGGCGTGTGGGAGAGACGAGCCTTTGGCTCTACGCTTGCGCGCAGCTGCCCTGCCACCTCAGACAAACGGCTGCCATTGAGGTTCAATTTGAACCTAATGGGAGCCATGGACCAGGGGAGGTGTTTCAGCGGGCAGACACTAGAGTTGAAGTTAACTCTGGTCAACTCGCTCCGCCTAAATAAAGGGGCTCGCCCGGCTGGAGCATCAGTCATCTCCGGCTTTGTTTTTTCTTATTCTTTTGTTAAGTAGCATGGTTATTGTTGAGTTCTCTTCCTTATCCCACAATTTAGCCCTGGATCAGCCATGGACCAGGGGAGGTGTTTCAATGGGCAGACACTGGAGTTGAAGTTAACTCTGGTTAACCCGCTCCGCCTAAATAAAGGGGCTCGCCCGGCTGGAGCATCAGTCATCTCCGGCTTTGTTTTTTCTTATTCTTTTGTTAAGTAGCATGGTTATTGTTGAGTTCTCTTCCTCATCCCACAATTTAGCCCTGGATCAGCAAAGGGAATGGTTGTGCCTCAAACCAGAGTGGGAGAAACCTGGTTCACATGGCTGTAGATGAAAAGGAAATCTCCTGCATCTTCCAAATTCATGGGCAAATCTTCTTCCCTGACAATGGATTTCACAAGCCTGTGCTACTTGATAAAAGTGTAGGATAAAAATGCAGTAAATAAATGTGCTGTGCACACACTACTAGATGTAGCCAATCAGGTATCCAAGCCATAAAACATTGCTTTAACCCCAAGGATAAATTCAACCTGCCCCCCAAACTTTGTTAAACAATTCAGGCTTTTCAGCCTTGCCAAAAGGCCAGCAGAAAAAACGTAAGGCCAAGGTGGAAACTTTTTTGACTCTTCTAGAAGGCTGTAATGTAAAACTACAGCTCTTTAGGGACAGCAACTGAGAAAACCCTGGCTTCACCAGAGAGGCTGACCCTTGATAGGAAAGAGAACAGCAAGGAGATCCTGTTGGGAAGACCAGAGCTTCCTCACAGAAATATGCAGGGAGAGGCAGTCCTTCAAGTATGAGAGTCCCAGTTCGTAAGCACCAGCACTTTGAATTGGATCTGGAAACAGGCAGCCAGTGGAGGGACCTCAAAATAGGTGTGATATGTTCTCACAGGCAAGCTCCAAACAACAAACAGGCTGTGTCATCTTCAAGCACGCTACAATAAACCAAATTTAAGGCTTCTGTGGTGTTAATCATGGAGGCCAGATCCAGTGCCTTCAGAAAAGAAGTAATGTTCCAAGCCACATGCACCTGAGAAATGCACTTGCATGACAACCACCCCAAATAATCTCAACTTCGGATTCCTGATAGTCTTTGAGAGTCCTGTTCGACTTTATGTCATATTGAGTCTTGTTAAATATTACAACAATTCAGTTTCACTGCTTAGTAATGTATGCATTTTGATCTACCTGGTGAGAAACATTTATGGGATATCTGCAGAATAATGAACAAAGCCTTTGTTAGATGTTTAGCTAAATATAGCATCCATCTGTGTTCTAACAGCATGATAGATTTCTCTTATGTAGAGGTCACTAACCTTCCTTCCTGAGTGCTGTTTTATGCTGAGTGAACATGGATATTTCTTTTTCCCCTCAACTCTGCATCAAAATAGAAAGTATTATTCATATTACAAAAATGTATCTTGTAGATATGTTTCCAAACTGTTATTGTTGCCATTTTAGTAGCCTTAAGATTATCTCTCACATCCCCAATAAACAAATATAATTTTATATACCGGTATGTAGTTAGAAGGGCTTTTGCTTCATCTGGGTGAGTGATTTTAACATACTGGCTTTGAAGGGCAACTGCTGGACCCTTATTATAAATCTGTTATTGTTGTCTATTTTAATGGCTATTTTGATGGTTTCCAAGATACATCAGTTTTATTGGTATTTACCCGCATTGAGTTCCAGTTTTCTGAGAGAAAGTAAGGTCTATAAACATTTTAATTGGGGTGGAGCCATGGCTCAGTGGTAGAGCATCTGCTTGGCACACAGAAGGTCCCAGGTTCAGTCTTTAGCATATCCAGGTAATAGCATCAGGGAGAAGGCTTCTGAACAGTAAGGGAATCCCTTTGCCCCAAGGCATGATCACGTCTCCGTTGATCACATATTGAAAGAAGGGTGGAAATGGCTTTTCACATGCAACAGGGAATTCACACCTATTTACTGCTGTTCCCTGGACCAGGGACAAACAATTTACCCTATTCTACATATTTTCATAGGTGTTTATGAAACTGCTGAGTCTATTATACATTTCCAGTTATGTTTTAATTCTTATTTTAAATGTTTCATAACATTCTTCAGTATTAGGTTGACACAGGAAATTTTTTGTCCCAATAAAGGATGTTTCAATATAGCACGAGATTAAGAATTTCAGAAGGTCAGTCAAATAAAGCAAGGAATGGCTAACATTACAATATATTATTTATATTATAAAGTTGTAGTATTTTAATACACCCCCCCTCCCTACTTCAGTCATGAGGTCAAATACCAAATTTCTTATTTGAGTCAACGAATGATAAAAAAGGAATCCATTTTTCTATATCATTATTTATATAAGAGAAATTTTGCGTGGCCTTCATTTTGTGCAGTTATTTTGTTAACTATTAAAATTTTCCACACCATAAAATGACAAGTATTTATGGTAGGTACACACTAGCTTTCCCAAAGTTAAGCTACTTGCATTTTTGCAGCCCAAAACAGGGATGCTATTAATGTCTTGTGAAGCTTTGGAGATGTCCTCTCAGTTCCCTGCTTTCTGTAGTTGCTTGGGGCCTTTTATGCATGGCTGTTTCACTTGCAGTCACCCCTCCGATGACTTCGGTCTTTGTGTTGATTATGCATGCCGTTTCCGACCGTCAGAAGTTGCCTTGCTCTCCCCCTCCATTTTGCCCGAGTTGTCAGAGACCTGTTTTATCTCGAATTTGAAAACATGGGGAAACGCAGGGGGAGAGCGAGGTGGCCTCTGATGGTCAGAAACAGCATGCATAATCAGCACAAAGACCTAAAGTCATTGGAGGGGTGACATCGAGTGAAACAGCCTTGCATAAAAGACCTGAGACTAGTGCACTTGAAAGCTTCTTTCTGTATGTGGCTGGTACTGGCAGCTTGGCCTATCAATCTGTAACTCCTATGCTTATTATTTATTCAAAACAGCAAGAATTAAGATAAAGTTCTGAGCTGAAAAATATGCAGCCTTCTGTCGGGTTCTTAGCCTTTTACATTCTAGGTCAGCTTGGAGAGTCAGTACTCTGGTATAGGAGTGGGGACAGCGCTGTTCCAAGGTGGGCTGGGGTCACATCATTTGGAATCCACTTTGAGTCCTTCCTGGGAGGAGGAAACATGGGTGGAAGGCGCTTGTGGCAGTTCACTTGCCTACTCCAGCCCTGGGTAGATGTTCTTCACTTAACAAATCTGCCTGAGCAAAAGAAAGTGGGTAGAGAAATTTTAGTCCAAATTCTATATTGACCTTATTCAAGAGATTTGAATAATCCAAATATTTAGTTTTGGGACTACTTCATACACTGTGTGACAATGTTGTCATTGTGCCTATTTTTATTGAGATGCATCGTTGTTGTTTTTTTCTGAGTTCTTTGCAGATGGGTAAACTCTGCTTGTTGGCTCTCTTTCAACAGCGCAAACAACACGCTTCACAGCAAATACATAAAGCACTCACTGCATACTTGTTTGCAATCCTTGACCAAAGAAAGGTTTATAATTAGAGTAATTGTGCAGGAAGCCTTGACTTTGTCACTTATCTGCATAATGAATGTTAAGGCTGTAGACTACTGCTGCTGTTTAGTTGGGCAGATTAATTGGAGGAACTGCATCGGTAATAATTAACAAAAGAAGGTGCAGTGGAGCAAATCAATATCTTTCAGTGGACACTTCTTGTCCCTTGGGTCTCCAGACCTTAACCAAGCTGTCACATTGCAAGGTGATTAAAATATTTGTGATTTGTGTTAGTAATTTATTCACTGGCCTCTATAAATTGCATCTGCAGTACATCAAATTTCAAAAGAGATTTCAACCTGTATTGTGCTATGCAAGGCCCTGCCTTTTGACAGATAAGATACTAAAATGTTTTTAAAATTCTGTTGTGCAGTGTAATGTTCTCTTCTGAAAACGTTTAGCAATTATGTGATTCACTTGCTGGCTGGTATTGTAATCACTATGAAGGTGATTACCCATATCTCCTTTTAAAGAAAAATGTTTATACTAAGTAAAGAACATACTATTGTGCCTAGGTTATATCTGTGTTAGTCTGTGTGTGAGGTGGGTGGGGTGGGGGGTGACTGGTCGCTGTCCCTGATTAGGGCTCCACTTGTAAACTTCTTTGAAAGAAAGCATTTCTTAAACTGGACACTAACTTTATCAGGGTGTCTCTTTATGTATCTGTACAGATTATGTAATCCTTCCAAGATACACTGCCTTGAATATTTTGCTCACTGCATGGGTTAAAAATGGTGCACACAGATCATTGCTGGAGTTGTCT
Source organism: Euleptes europaea (assembly GCF_029931775.1). Taxonomy (NCBI): domain Eukaryota; kingdom Metazoa; phylum Chordata; class Lepidosauria; order Squamata; family Sphaerodactylidae; genus Euleptes; species Euleptes europaea. Next base: position 60,373,690 of record NC_079313.1, read on the forward strand.
TCTGTATGCACTGTAAGTAAGCAAAGAGACATAGAAGGAGAATGAGGTCAAACTATTTCAGAATTGTAACAGAGGGCTCTGAGGCACATGTGCTCTTGCAAATTGCTTGTTCATGATGTTTGCCTGGTGCTGAGAGAATGGAAGAGGTACACTTATAAAAGTAAGGGGGTTACACTGAACTACCTTTCCTTGAGCTGAAGATTCCTACTTCACCTGTACTATGAAAGCGAAGAGTTCTGTTTTCACTAACAGAAGCTGTCCCCTCAAAAGACTTTGCTTCCTTTAAGTTTGATCCATTTAAGCTTTGTTTTACCAAATCTCCAAGTTTAGTGTTGGATCTGATTTACATGATTTTCAGGAGACTTTTTTCCCAGATGTACAAGTAGGGAAGAAATACTTTCAAATTTTCATTCTTGTAAGATGTTGGATTTGAGTGCAACGAGATTGATGGGAGAATCTGACTAAAAAGAGCCCTTGGGATTCCGTATGCATTGCATAATGGAGGATGTAGTCGCCACTGCTTGGCATTCAAATAGCATTAGGCTAGATACAAAGTATCTTTCTGGCCTGTGGAGCACATAATGCCATTGAGGAGTTTCTCACAGGTCTACATAGAATTGCTTTCTTAATGGTAAGTGTACAAAGCTGAAGGCTGTCACATGAAATATAGAAGACTCTACTTTGAGTGTTCAATTAAGGAGGAACAAACATAGGCGAGAGGTTTAACTGAACACAAAACAAACAAAATATCCCATTCAATTATTTTATAACTGACATGATATTGAACTTTTGGATTTTCAAAGAACCATGATTAAGTTTTGAAAAGAGGATATTTTTCTGGAGTGTCTGACAAGGTATGTGAAAGAAGGCCATAAAGGTTTGATGGTAGAAGAGGATAGAGGATATTATTGTTTTTATAAATCATATTTTCATGTTGAGAAAAATGATTTGTGTAGATTATACAGTAAGAAACAGATATACCTTTTTTTCCAATTTATACTAACATGTAAAGGTTTAACATGGCATAGTAAAATAATGGATGTTGGAAGGCTAGAATTGATAATATTTTCACATCTCTATAAACCATATTTCTGTGCTGGGCAACTGCCCTGATTTGCGGAGGCCATGCAGCTATGTAATGTTTATGTACATTCCTCTTTCCCGTATTTCCCTACCCTTTTCCTTTATAATAATATATATATTTTAAAGGTATGTGAAAGAAGGGACTTAGAAGCACCTTGTCATATGGAATCTCTCCCTCTTCTTTCTTTACTTCGGTCATAATTTGCATTTATGCCTATTGAATCTGTGGAAATATCCACACCTCTTAAAATTATTCCTTGGGCTTGGCTGAAATTTCAGCATTAACTAAAATTTCAGCATTACAATAAACACAGAGCTAGTGCTGAAATCTTGCTGAGTTGCCCCCTTCCCCTATCATGTTCCAGGCAATTTGTCTTGTGTCCTTCTACCAATACACTGAGGGAAGCCCACTGTGATGACATCAGGGCACAGGTTGTGCTAGATGTTACAGAGGGATAAGGAGAACCAGGGCTGGGTTTAGGTTTGATGAGGCCCTAAGCTGTTGAAGGTAATGGGGCCCTTTATATGTCCAGCTGTTCTTTGTCAACAACAAATTGTCGCTGTTTTTTGTGTTGAATATATGCTATATGGTAATTTATGGACCTAATAGGTATCTAAAGCCATTTGCACAACACAAAACACTGTTGCTGTATGTAGGTTTGATTTTATTTGTTATTTTATCTTATATTTTGGAAATGTACATCCAGGTTTTTTTCCTTTAAATTTTTTTGGGGGCCCCAAGAGAGTGGGGCCCTAAGCTATAGCTTGTTTAGCTTATACGTAAATCCGGCACTGAGAGTACTAACACACAGCTGCCATCTTTGGTGCCACTCATTTTTCCAGTTCTGCAGACAATGGATTTAGGAAAATGCAGCAGTTGTTTTGCAGATCGTTGCTGGGTAGCATCTTGGATCTTCAAGGGAGATACAAACTGAAATTCACTGTGCGGAATAAATTTTTCTGAGTTGCTAAAGTCGATCTAGGCTAATGTTGTTATGTTGAGTGTCTAATTTACAAACTGACAGCATTAATGTAGACTCAATAGAAATAACATTTAAGGCTGTCTAGTAACCTGGACACAAAGAAAAACCCATTCAGCTGAGAATATACAACTGAGCATATGCTCAGTGATATACCTGTGACTGTTGCAAGTAACTGTATTTGCTAATGAAGTGTGGATTAGACTTAGACAGGTACAGAACTCCCTCAGTCTCTTAATTTACTGGAATAATTCATTAGTGAGCACTTTCCACCCATGACAGTCGCAGGTAAATCCCAGGCTGGAGCTGCTAATTAAAGCTGCAAGATGAAGTGGAGCTACTAATGAAATGCTAGGCAAGTTTGGGAGCAATGCTAGGTTAATCATGAATACACAGAGTGGCATTGTTTGCATTCATAAATTCATTGGAAAATTCTGTCTACTTTGCAGTGCAATGTATGTGTGAGTGCGAAGAGGCCTATAAATCTTTGGCTGTCAAGTAATATGCATTCTGCTGTTTAATGTGTGTCTTGGTAGGCAGCACTGTAAAATACTGAAATAATCTCTGTTATACAAATCCAAGCTAGTTTATCTTACACCAGTTTTATGAGAAGTAGTTATGCAGAAAAACTGCTTACTCTCAGTATGGCCGATATGTACTGTTGTTAGGTATAACTGTTCATATGGTCCATAGAGATTGTCTTTCTTGTTTTTATCCTACCTTCTCCCACAGACCTGCATGCTACTCCCCTCCTCTGTTTTATCCTAATGACAACCCTGTGCGGTAGGTTAGGCTAAGCAAGAGTGACTGGTTCCTCACTGAGATTTATGACTAAATGGGAATTTGAACCCTCATTTCCCCAGCCTTAGTCCAATACTCTACCCATGCTATCACACTGATACTCTGTGGGAAGGGTGGAAACAAATTCCACAATTGTGCTGGCTGTGTTAACCCTGAGCACCTACACACCAAGGCCCATAAGACTCCAAGGGTGCAGGGAAATCCATTGTGGAAAGACCAAGGAAATATAAATCTCCTGAGGAGAAAATACAATTTTAAAAATACTGTCTCCGGTTGAGGTAACCAAGAACTGTGCATTGCCTGTGCCTAAAACCTTATGACTCCATAAGATCACCCACATCCAGGCTAACTGGATGACTGGTGTTTGTGAGACATTAACAGACATTCCAGCATATTTCCAAAACAATATTAAGCCATCGAACAGGATGCTCCAGCAGCCTTCCTTAGTCAGTTAACAAAGAGAAGGAGGAGGAGGAAAAGAAGAGCAGCAGCAGCAGCAGCAGTAGTAGTAGTAGTGTTGGTTTTTATATGCTGAATTCTTATACCACTTAAGGAAGAATCAAACCAGTTTACCAAATCACCTTCCCTTTCCCTCCCCACAACAGACACCCTGTGAGGGAGGTGGAGCTGAGAGAGTTCTAAGAGAGCTGTGACTAGTCCAAGGTCACCCAGCAGGCTTCATGTGGAGGACTGGGGAAACCCAACCTGGTTCACCAGATTAGAGTCTTCTGCTCATGTGGAAGAGTGGGGAATCAATCCCGGTTCTCCAGATTAGAGTCCACCACTCATAACCACTACGCCATTCTGCAGCTGGGTCAGGAGCTGTATGTATGAAAGCCAACACAGGTATTCCTCCTTGCTTCCTGGGTAAGAGCTAACAGAAATTATTGCATCAATTATAGCAGTTGAAGGTCGTCATGTAAAGGTTAAACATGGTAATATTAAAATCTGCTGAGCTTCTAAGCAATATTAATATTCTTAGTACAGGCATTAGTGCACATTGTGTTTTAAAAGAATAACAATCCCCATCCTGACGAGCACACAGTTAAATATTTGACATGAATGAGACAGCTAATAGCATGGAGAAGGTGAATGTGCTAAGTTAAATGTGCTAAGGCTTAGTTTCATGGAAAAGAAGGACTAAATGGGAAAGGGTTCTGAGGAGAGATTTAAATTATCCCTTTTCCTGTATATGCTGGTCTTGTACAAACAACCTTTATTTATTTAAATAATTCTAGTGTCCCCTTTCTTCCTTCAGAATTGGAACACATGGCAGGTAAAAATATCCCCCCCATGAGATAGATCAGTAACACAGATAAAACCTCTTTAAAAACAACAGATAAATTGCTAGCAACACTGCCCCTTGGATAATCATTATGGACAGAGAATTGCTTAGCCCGCACCAAATGCCCTCCTGAATAATTCACTATTGTAGCTTCTCCTGAAGACAAGCAAGGAAGAGTTCAGTCTAACTTCCACTGGGAGAGCATTCCAGAGCAGGCTGGAATTAACCAAAACGTCTGAGAGTCTGAAGCAATGGGGGTATACCCTGGCCAGAGAAGAGACTGCCAAAAGGCCTTGCTTCATATTTGCTGTGTAGGTCTGTATGTGGAGTGGTGGCCTTTCAAATATGTGGGTCTGAGGTCATGAGGGCTTTAAAGGAAAGCATCAGCCCCCTGAATTAGATCTAGGAGCCAATAGGCAAATGTAATATTTTTCTGAAGAAAGCTCCAAATAATAAATGGAGTGCTGCATTTTGCATCCACTGAAGTTTCCAAATCATTTTCAACGTTATTCCTACATAGAGCACATTACATTAATCGAACCTCAAAAATACTGCTGTGTGGTTCAGAGTGAGCAGATTGTTTCAGAAACTAAGGGCAAGCTTCTGAGCCATATACAGATTTAAAATACCCTATTTGCTACCAAATTTACCTGCTTCTCCAACAGATGGTCAGGGTCCAGTACTATTCCTCGGCTCTTTGCAGACACCTAAAGAGAGCTACATTCCATCTATAGTTGGGAACAAAATTCATCCCCTCTTACCAACCAGCATCTCTTCAGTTTTGTCTGTATTCAGATTCTGCTTATTCTCTCCCAGCAATCTGCTTATTCTCTCCCAGTATTCAGGCACTAGCCCAGAACAGAGACTGCATCAACTGGTGGCTTTTTCAGTGATATATACCTGGGTGTCATTAGCATATTGATGATGCTCAACTCCAACACTTTGGAAAGTTTCAGGTGGGTAGCTATGTTAGTCTGCAGTAGAAGAGCAAGATGAAGGTCAAGAGAACCTTAAAGGCTAACAAGATTTCCAGGATATAAGCTTTTGAGAATCAGAAGAAGAGTTGGTTTTTATACCCCAATTTTCTCTACCTATAAGGAGTCTCAAACCAGCTTACAATCACCTTCCCTTCATCTCCCACAACAGACACTTTGTGAGGTAGGTAAGGCTGAGAAAGTTCAGAGAGAACTGTCACTAGCCCAAGGTCACTCATCAGGTTTCATGTGTTGGAGTAGGGAAATCAGCCCAGTTCACCAGATTAGAATCTGCTGCTCATGTGGAGGAGAGGGGAATCAAACCCGGTTCTCCAAATTAGAGTCCACCGCTCTTAACCACTACACCACACTGGCTCGCTTAGTCAGATGATATTGATATTGAATAGCGCAGTTGACATCACTAACTCCTGTGGTTGTACAGACACCTCTGTTGCCTGATTTATTGACAAACTAGCATCCACATTGGAGCAGGAATGAGATATTTTATTATTAACACTCAAAAATATTATAGTTAAATGCCAAAGCTCTGTTACTATAGGACTAATTCTTAGAAGTCAGCAGTTGCTGAATTATGCTCAATAATTGTGCTGGATATAATTCAACTGATGCAACAGTAGTAGAGAAATACACTTTATTTGTGCTATCACCACTACCTCATAGTCTTTCCAACATATTCTATAGCATGCTCTTTCAGACCTGATTTCCACCAACGTTGTTCTAGATGTCTCCCCAGCCACTTCAGTTATTCTGCCTCTGGCCCTGAACTAAGGCACTGGGCATCTGGATGATGCCAAAGAAGAGGCAATGGAGAACAATCCTGTCTGCCTTGATATTCCAGGCCCCTCAACAGAGTTACCATTCAGGCTTCTAAAATCCTCCAGGGCCTCTTAGAATCTTATGGGAACAATCAGCTTCCAGGGGCTGGTTAACCTAATCAGTCTGCCACAGATAATTTTGCCACCCTTGCCACAGATAATTTTCCTACCATGATATAGGTTGGATTTCCAAGCCCACCAGGTCTCTAGAACTCTTCTTAGTACAGAAGAATAAACCCAACATGTGCCAGTTTTCCAAATAAAAAAACTGATGACCACCTGTGCCAGCTCAGACAGGGTATTCGGTGGTAATGTAGGCAGATGGTATACCAGAAGGATCCCTAACCCATCCTTGAATCCTAACACAAGGACACATAATCAATGCCAGCAATTGTCTGTTCTGGGTATCTGCTAAAGGATAAAGACTAGACATTCAGTCAACACACAGGGGTCAAGTGTACAAGGCTAGTGTGTTCAATGGTAGTGGGAATGAGCACACTAGCCCAGCCCCAAATGTTTATCAGACCATGAGCATGGCACCTAAATGTATGCACACTTCACAAGGGTAAGGTTCCATCCACACGATCAGAAGTGTTCGAAAAGCAGCCAGGTTCACATTCTTGCAAGAAGTGGTGCCAGCACATGCAACTTCTAATGGAAGGAGGGGCCAGCACTGATTCCCCCATGTTCCCACCATGCATGTCCTGTTGTCACTCATTATGTTTTGTGTTCAGGGTAACTGACAGAAACACGCACAGATTTGAACTTGTAGACAAATTCAAAAGATTGGTCATCATTAGCCCAGGTGCCAAGTCAGACTACCTCTGCACTCTGCACCACCAAAAGCTTCTGGCTAGCCTCACCTGACCCACCTGCCCTTCTCTTGTCACCACATACCAAAATGGGAGCAAGTGAGCATCAGGTCTAAGAAAACAACCCTGTTGGTCAATGTCCACCCCTATCCACTGTGTATTGCCACCATGTCTAGAAGACCAGAAAGAGAAGGGGGTGGGACAGCTCAGCATTTTAAAATTCATGTATTCAGGTTACTGTCAGGCGTGCAAATATCCATGCTGTAACATAAAATATGATTGCTTCTCTAGGCTATTTAGTGTGGCTAACCAACAATCTATAGAAGTTTCCCTGGGCTACAGTGTCTTTAATTTATTTATTTATTTGCTTCTGTTTCCAACTTAATTACTCCCTGTTCTTTCCTGCAGCCAGTCAGGATATTCATGGCTCAATTGTTATTGTTAGTTGTTAGTTCTTGGAAGGTCTTGTGTTTTAAGTGCAGCTTTTCACTTCGCAGGCAAATCCACTTAATCTGTTAAAAGTTACTTTTTAAAAAAATGATAATGCTAGCATTATTATGAAATTGTGATAATAAAAATGAGTAGTGGCTTCGCCTGTAAAATGAAACACAGTTCTTAATTCTGCACCCCCCGAACTGCTAATTAACAATTTATTCATGGTTCCCACAGACAGCCAAGGAAAGAAGAGTAAGCAATTAATTAGGCTGTTAAAACAAAAGGAAATTGGAAAGAGAAGGGTAAATTTTGCTGAATGGTACTAACTACTGAATACACATATCGTATGATCTTCTCAAAGGCCTGGGCTTGCTGGATTTGTATGAGGAATACAGGACTATATTAAGGAAATTGTGGAGCCTCCGCTTCCATTCCTTCTCTAGATAACTGCAAAGGTGTAATCTTTCAGGACAGCAAAGCAACTACCCTATGGACATTCCAAATATCAGATAGAGGAAGGATGACCGCTGGACCACTGCTACTCAACCCAAAGTTGACCTCAGTTGACACTCTTTCTGTTCCAGAATAACGTATGCAATCAATTTATCGTCACTCAGGATTAAGTAAGCTCACTGTTTCATGTTTGTGGTCATCGGATGAAACCACCCTATCTCTACTATATAGAATACAAGAGACATTCAGAAGAATTGGAAAGCTTTTGAAGGAAGGGGAGAAAAACACATTTTCTCTTCTACCTCAAAGCTTCATACTACTTACAGAGGATTGGCACTTACAAAGCCTTTTTGTTCAAATACAACAGGCTGTGCATGATGTGTATGGAGCAGTACAGCACAGAACAATAAAAGGGGATGATCTCTCCCTGGGAATAGAACAAACTGCACTGAAACCTGGGCTTAAGAAAACACTTTTCTTCATGTTCCATAGCTGATACATGTAGGTGAATGCTAATGTGTTGGCCAGATAGCATAGCCAAAACACAGTTCCTGCAGTGCCATTTCAATTTAGCACTGCACACAAAAGAATAATGCACAAATGTGTGATCGTACCTTGGGTTTATGGGTTGTTTTATTTTTATTTTTAAAAAACCTTTCCACCTTTGTTTCATTTTGACCCTTTGCAATAAGTGTGCTTACAGTTCACCGTGCTCTTTAGAGGCCTTGTAATATCTGCTTCCAACGCTAATTGAAAGGGATTGTGCTATCTTTAGCAAATATTTCAGCTTATGTGCCACTAAAATGGAACACAAATCTTCTTTTCCTTAAAGCCCAAGCTTTACCATTGACCAACTTGAGAGACTATCCACTAGGGTTTGATAAACCTATACTTCAAAAAAATAGGGGAGCAGCCAAGCACAGTATGTCCTTAATGTGTTGTGCTTGTTAAGTTGCATGTTGTGGAATATGACATCAGTACTTCTACTGCAAAAGAAGCTGTTAAGGGCTAAGTACTGTAAACCTTGTGTGTTGTGAGCATGATAGTGGCCTCCCATTTCTCTTCTTTCTAGTAAATTCAAATGCAATAGTAGTGTTGAAATTAGAGATTTCCAAAGTGACTTCCAATAAAGAGGGCCAGACTGCCCATTTTGGTGGGAACCCTCCTGATCTCTGACGCAATCCCCAAAGACACTTAATAGGGCAGAGGGGGGAACAATAGGCAAGCTGAAATGACATCCCACAATACCACATCACTTCCGTCTTTGTAACTGGAAGTGACGTCACCACACTCCAGGCTCCTTTCCCAAATCTCCAGGAATTTCTCAACCTGGAGCTGGCAACTGTATCTAGGATTCAGCAGTCAGAAGTAAGATTGCGGGATGCTCCTACTCCCACTGTAGCAGTCAGAAGGGCTATATGGCCTGGGTGTCAAGCACAAGAGAAGGCGTAAGAGAAAAAAAAAGACTAGAAAAAGCCTTTCTGTGTTGTCTAGCATTCTGACTGGCTTCCTTGTTGGCTTCTTCCTTCTTCTGATGTATTTTCAGGAATTTCTATTGTTTATCTTGTTGTAGCAATCTGCTTCTCCTATTGCTTCTAATATAGATTGGCTGTAGCTGGTTTTAAATTGGACACACCTAGCCCTTGTGATATAGTTAATCAGATCTGTTCTTTTACAGATTCTCACCTGAGTTTCAGAACCAAATGAGGTCAATTAAAGCAGGAATTGAATTAAATCACCAAAAGGTATTAGCTCACCAAATTACTTGCTCAAATGTCCTGTTGAGATCAGTGAGATCTTGTCACAAAATGCTTGCAATCCTATGTACTTTCTTGGGACTAAAGGTTGATTATACTCAGTTGGGTTTATTTCTTAGTAAGCATGCTTATAATAGGGCTGCAGAGCATACAAGAGTCAGAAAATGATTAACTGTGATTAATGTGTGTGCATCTCAATGGATGAAATGCATCTATAGTTTTTGTTTAGAAACACATCTCTAATCTGTGATACAGTGTTGCTTTCTTCCATCTTGGTAAAAAAGGGAAATTAACTTTCAAGTATCAGTTATGTGTTATTGTGAGCACTGCATGAAAGCTGCTAATTGTAAACTGCAGCAAATTTTCTAAGTTTGTTGGCAACACCTAGCAAATATTTATTTCTAAAGCTTTTCTCATTTTAAGGACTAATGGCAAAGACTTTGCATATAAAATAATTAGTAGAAAGTGTGATTATTACAGTTTACATTGAAAATGATCTACGCTCATGGTCTTGGCAAATAATGCAGCTGACCTTTTATTAAAAATAATTATCAGTCTTGGTTATTAAAATAAACCTCAGTAGCTGTAATGAATTTTCAGAGTCTCCTAGAAATGATTTGGCTTTTCTCATTTGGAAGCTTTATGTAGTAGTTTTTTTTCTCAGCACCCAAAGTGATTGTTAGATACGGAAATATTTTTATCTTTAGAAAATTCCTTTTCAATTCAATGCTCTTAATCATAAGAGCTCTTAGAGATACGTGGCTTTTTCATAAGCCCAGACATCCAGTTTATTATAGCGCTTCTGTCACTTCAGAAATGTTTTCCCATGTTGTCTTTGTAAAGAAACCTTATCGCAGATTGTATTTGAGAAATCCAAGTGCTGATACACAGGGCTCTTATCAGCAAGAAAAAAAAATGCATTTTCAGCTTCCTAGATGTAATGTGTTGTACCTTCTCACCAAGGGCACATAGCTTGGTGAAAGTGCAGTGTGTCCTGTGTATGCGTAAGGTGAGTGATGCATAAGTCGAGCTACAGTAATCCCCATTTCAATTAGTTAGACAGAAAATCTAGTTGATAGCAACTGTATAATGGGAATGGTTGTCGTATCAAGAAGATAACTATAAGAAATACATCACTATTAGGTATTTTATTAAATAATTCAGAAGCAGTTGTCCATTCGTGATTTTTAGAAAATGCGCACAAAAACAAAACCAGAAGTAATGAATCAGTAATAAAATAGACCAACGATCTTATCAATTAATAAGAGTGTCAGTTGAGTGCATCTTTGGTAAGGCTTGCGTTCTAAATGAAGCCAAAGGGTATTTGATCATCCAGCATTATTTTTCAGAAAAGGGAGCTTCAGGTAAATATTTCATTTATTTCCCTTAATGAACTATTTTTAGTTTTATTCTCTATGCCTTCTGGAACAAGGGCTCATCAGGATAGTATACTTTAAACCGTGAAAGCCCCCCCCCCCCCGAAAAATAGGAAATCTGCAAAGAGTTGTGCATAAGAATACTCCAATATTTCTTTTACAAAAAATCCCACTTATCTGTCCCAGTGGGCATTCAAGCTGGCACAGGATAACATGTTGAAAAAATTATGTTCAATAAAACAAAAAACATTAATGCTCATGGCCAAGGCAAATGATACAGCATCTCCAGAGATGCTGCTGTTGTTTTACTGCTGAATTCCTTCACTTTACAAATGCTGCCAAGGGCCAATCCTGCTTGGGGCCAGAGCATGGGAGGAAGAGGGGCTGCTATCACCCTGTGCCATTTTCAAGAGCCCAAACATGTAGGGGGATGTCATATCATCTAGTTCGGCCCTCAGCAGCATGTAAAACCAGCATTTAAACCTACAACATAGATTGCCACAAACTGAAATTAATTAGAAAATAATAGGAGAGGGAAAATATTCCGTCACCAAAGGATGTAAGAAATGTGATAGATGATTCAGGTGGTGCAAGCTGGTGTGAGCTGTGTCAAGGTGACACAGTGTCACTTTGACTTAGAATTGAGCTCAGTGGGCTTACTCACTAGTAAGTGTGCTGAGGATTACAACCTTTCAGTACTACTTCTGTAGGGAAACTAATTATATAGTGGTATTCACACACATCCTTGATTGCAGCAGAACAAAGCAAACGAACCCTCCTTTACCATATTTCTAAATAAACTATTCTTGTTTTAAAAGGTAAGAAAGTAAAAGTCAGATCTACATAAATCTCTTATTTTTCACATATACCTCTCCCTCCCCAGAAGCCTATGTCAGATCATAGATCAACTCAGTGTCCTTTATCTTCAACTATACAATAACGATCACGCCATAACCTCTTTCTCTCCCTCGTCAGGCCAAATGTACGAGCCAAGGAAAAATCAGCTCCACAGACCACCAACAACAAAAACAACCCATTTTTATTTCCTATCCCTACCAGATTATAATTATGCAGTAAGCAGCACAGATGAGCAAAGGTCCTGTCCCTGCCTGAGTAAATCTCACCCACTGACTTAGTCTTCAATACTATCCACTGCTACAATTGGAAGCAGGGTATCAGGTTCCCTTGCACTTTTGAATCTCTGATTGGTCAATCAATTCCATAAGAATCTATTTACCAAGCCTATCATTGTTTCCTCACCTTCTTTCTATATTTTCCCACTGGGCATCCGTAGGCTTTGCCCCAGAGGACAGCCTGTACCTTTAAGAAGCAAGGAGGAAAAACCCCTCTAGCTATGTGCATTGGGAAGGATGTGGCTGAGGTCCAGAAAGACAAGATATCAAGCAGACTAAGACTGGTTAGGCAGGGAGCTGACAGCCTGCAAGCCTTGGACTGGTAGTAAGTTCAGGAAAGGTGTTACTTTACTTTTACTTTAAAGAAAGCAAGCAGCAAGGAGCTGACCTTAGTAGGGCACGGCCATTTTTGCTCTGATTGGCCAGTTGCTCCTGCAAGTGCCTCTTATTTTCAGCTGTAACTTCATAGATTTCCCTGCAACCCTAAACAAGGCATTCCACTGCTCCGGAAGGCTGGGCTTGGGTATTTTCCCAATTTTCGTTCAGTTGTTCAGAGTGGTTTCAAATTCTCTCTTCCGTCTCACTACCTCTTTCTGTACTTCCTCTAATTGTTACAAGGCCCCAGAAGGTTCAGGTTGCTGTACTGAAGCCACTTTCCCTCCTATTAGACCTGCCAAAAAATCTCCATTGCTGTTGTGAAACCTCTCCGGTGAGGAAAGTCTGTGAGGGCGACATTGGTATCATCATTCCGTCAGAAGATTTAGACTCAATGTGATGTTTACAAAATTGCCTTTGCCTTGTTTGTTTCAGTGAGACACCGTCAAGCCTTTTAACACTCTTTCTGAAGGATGTGGGCCGGGAAATGCTGCATGTTGCCCATACAGTAACAGAGAGGGGCGATGTAGACTGTGCCAACCAGAAAACCTTGAGAGAAGAGGAAAGGAAAGATGCCAGTTCAAAAGCAGGATGGAGCCAGCAGACGAAACAAATGGAAAGCATTTTAGTATGAGGGAAGCAGCCTCTTGTCACAAGGGAGAGAATGAGACTGAAAGTACAGTTGTTGGATGCAATGTAGTGGGGAAAGTCAGCAAGAGACCTTAACAGTCAGAGTTACTCATGTCCTGGTATACCCTCCCTGTTCATTGTAAGCTGCCAAGAAATATTGGGTGAGAGAATGAGCACACAAGGGATCTGCTGTGAGAAGGTACCATAGAGAGAGGAGCTAATTAGAGGCTTGGCGAAACAAAGAGCTGGTGTGATATATTGGGTGCCGAAAACTTGCTCTAGGGAGCGAGTAGGTAATAAAGCCTCCTGTTGTGAGTTGGAGAGTCCTAAATTTGTATTGGACAATGAAGTCAAGGAAGTGTCAGTACATTTTGGTGTAAGAAATGTAGTGAGTGTATGTAAGAGAATGAGAAAGAACCCTGGGTGTCAAGCATTTTTTTCTGTTCTCTGTATTCATTTTCCTCTCTCATCAGTACAGAATTAATGTCTTTTTTTTTTTGAGTGAAATTTTTATTTTATTTTTCCAAATAATCATTATACATTCCATTGCGCATTTTAAAAAGTATAGTTCTTTGACTTCCCCTCCCCCCTCCTCTGATCTTTTAGTTAACATTTTTTTTCTCTTTGTATTGTTTTTCTAATTCAATTATAACAAAACCATCCATGCCCAATACATCCGTTCTGAATTAGATCAAAATACATTTGTTAATATCACATTTAAGTTCATCTCTACAATAATTAATCCATGCCTCCCAATCTTTTGCAAATTCATTATCATCGTTTTGATTTACCGACGCCGTAAGTTTTGCCATTTCTACTAATTCCATCATTTTTTCAATCCACTCCAATTTGTTTGGTATATCTGTCATTTTCCATCTCCTAGCATATACCATTCTGGCGGCAATAGTAGCATACATCAAAAAAGGTCTCTGGTTCACTATAGTATCAGGTATTATACTCATTAGCATCATTTCTGTTGTTTTAGGGATATTTTGTTGTAATATCAGCCTTAATTCATTATAAATCATGTCCCAATAATTCTTAGCCTTCTCACATAGCCACCAAACATGATGAAAAGAACCCACTTCTTTTTGACATTTCCAACAGTTCGGTGACATATTACCATACATTTTGGCTAATTTCTTTGGTGTTAAATACCACCTATACATCATTTTATAAATGTTCTCTCTCATAGATTGTGAATATATATATTTCATATCTTTTAACCAAAGTCTTTCCCACTTATGCATATGTATATCATGACCCAAAGTTTGTGCCCACGTTATCATTGTTGGTTTAACCAAGTCTTGTTCAGTATATAAAGTCAATAACATCTTGTATATCTTGGATATTAAATGTTCATTGTTATCTAACAACATTCGTTGAAAAAGTGATTTATCTTTTGTAAAACCCAACCTCATATCTTGAATAAATACAGATTGTAATTGATGGTATTGGAGCCAGGTAATCTGTTCATTGATTTCACTATATTCCATTAAGGCACATTTATTATCCTTCCATACCAATAAGTCTTGATAAGTAAGAAATTGTGCTGGTCTCAGTGGTTTCAATGTCAGCATCTCTTGTGTAGAGATCCATAGTGGTGTTGTAGGTTCCAAAAGATGTTTATATTTTAGCCAAGTTTTTATTAATGAAGATTTAATAACATGATGCTGAAAGATCTTGTGTATTTTTAATTTGTCATACCATAGATAACCATGCCATCCATATCTATTGTTAAATCCTTCTAGGTCCAACAATCTATTATTTTTCAGTTGTATCCAATCTTTTAGCCAAACTAATACTGTTGCTTCCGCGTATAATTTGAAATTTGGTAAGGCAAATCCTCCTCTTTCTTTGGTATCAACCAGGTATTTGTAGGCAATTCTAGGTTTTTTCCCTTGCCATATAAAGTTAAGCAAGTCTTTTCTCCAAACATCAAAGTATTTGGCATGCTCCACTATTGGCAAATTCTGAAGTAAAAAAAGTAGTCTTGGCAAAATATTCATTTGTGTTACTGATATACGGCCCAGTAATGAAATATTTTTATTGGACCAGGTTATCATATCTCTTTTAATAGAATCCCAAAGTTTAGCATAATTATTCTCCAAAAGATCTTTATTTTTATTTGTAATCCATATGCCCAGGTATTTCACTTTGTTTGTTTTTACCCAGCCTGTCGTGACCAAAAAATTTGTTTGTTCTTCCTTAGAGAGGTTTTTAAATAAAACATGGGTCTTATCTTTATTAACCTTAAAACCAGATATTTCCCCATAGTTCTTCAATAATTCCAATAAATGAGGTTCGGATTGGATTGGATCTGACAATATAATCAATAAGTCATCTGCAAAGGCCCTCAGTTTAAACACATGCTTATTAACTTTCAGTCCCTGAATTGCTTCTGTTTCCCGAATCTTACAACACAGGGTTTCCAAGGTCAAAATAAACAACAAAGGTGATAGTGGACATCCTTGTCTGGTTCCTTTTTGTATTTCACAATTATCTGTCATTAATTCATTTACTAATATTTTAGCTTTTTGTGTGGTATATATCGCATCAATACCTGTACGGAACCTTATTCCAAAGTTCATTATTTCCAAAACTTTTTTCATATAATCCCAAGAAACCATATCAAAGGCTTTCTCTGCATCCAAAAAAACAAAAGCGGCCTTATGTTGATTATTATACTCATAGTATTGTCTTGACCCTGCAAGTCTTGGCTTTGTCTCGCACCATCCAAAAATCTTATCTGTTGCCATGTCTCTGCCAGGGAATCTGTTTTTTCTTGTTTCTGTACGCAATTTATCTTGATATCTCTTGCTTCTCATTTGGCTCCTCAAAACTGCTTCGAGACAAGAGAAGCACTACCAGCCAGATTTGTGAGTGACTTGTACTTCCTCCTGGTGATTCTTCTTTATCTATCCAGAGGGAAATGTATCTGGTGATCCTGTATCAGTTGCAAAGATGATCCTTGGATGAGTTTTACATTGGAGTTACACAGAAAAAATGTACACCTAGAGATGCAAATTACTTCTTGTGGATATCTGAAGCCATGTAAGCTATGTGCCCTGGCCATTCAGTCTTGCTTCATGGAATTTCCAACCAGAACACACTCCTTTAAGACCTCAGCTGAACATTAGGAATGGAAAATAATTACATTCATTGATTTGATTCAAACTTCTGTGGCATGAGTGAGTTGTTTTAAACTGACGGACAAAATTGTAGCTGCCAAATATGTTCAGATTACAGAAAAAAACATTAGTGAACAACCCCCCCCCCCAGCAATATTGATGTTTCTTGCTCAGGGTGTTTTTTTCCTAACCTGCATCCCTGCTGGCTGATGGCACCCCTGCTGGCTCATGATCATTCCTGTAGTCCATCATTTTCAGCATAACAATGTTTAGTCAATGGTTGTAAATTAGGAGATGGACAGGAGTGCCTGGCTACATTCCACATTTTGAGAAGCTGGGTGTAAAGGAAAGTGCCTTGGTATCACCTTTAGATGTTATCAATTCCCTTTAAACAAATGGATTTAATCACTAATTGTGCAATAGTTGCCACAATTTACACGCCAGGAGACATTGCAGTCAATTGGAAAAGCTCTGACCACTAAAAGTGACAGGCATGTAGGATTCACTGGAATAGTCACCCAGACACAGCTTTTTGGGACAAAGGGAGGGAGCATACATCCCATTTGCCTGTTCTGGCTCTCCCACTCACCCTTGTGTCTGGGCTGGCAGGAGAAAAAGTAGGGGGTGGCAATTACATCATACAGTGTGTTGGTGCCAGGCAGTAGCCTGGGATCCCGAGAAGAGACATAGCAGGGCTTCTCAAATACAGAAGAAGTGACAACGGACTGGTTCTGCATCTGTCCCTCCTTCTGTTTGACTATAAAACTTTTTTTTTTTGCTGTCAAGTCACAGCTGACCTACAACGATCCTGTAGGGCTTTCAAGGCAAGAGACATTCAGAGGTGGTTTGCCATTGCCTGCCTCCGTGTCATGGCTTTGGTATTCCTTGGAGGTCTCCCATCCAAATATTTGCCAGGGTCAACCCTGCTTAGCTTCTGAGAGCTAATGAGATCAGGCTAGCCTGGGCTATCCAGGTCGTGGCATAATACTTACATCACACTTTTTGCTAAACATCTACATCTGTCTTAATCCTTTCATCAACAGTGTAAGGTAGGCCAGTAATATTGTCACAGTACAACTGAGAGCCCCGTGGCACAGAGTGGTAGAGCTGCAGTACTGCAGTCGAAGCTCTGCTCACGAGCTGAGTTCGATCCCAACGGAAGTTGGTTTCAGGTAGCAGGCTCAAAGTTGACTCAGCCTTCCATCCTTCCGAGGTCGGTGAAATGAGGACCCAGCTTGCTGGGGGTAAAAGGAAGATGACTGGGGAAGGCACTGGCAAACCACCCCGCAAACAAAGTCACTTAGAAAACATCGGGATGTGACGTGACCCCATGGGTCAGGAATGACCCGGTGCTTGCACAGGGGACCTTTACCTTTATACAACTGAGAATAAGAAACTGAGACGTGTTTCTCATTTATGTGAAACGTATGAACTAGATCTGAAAAACTTCATCAAAATTCAGAGAGAAATAATTGGAAATGTAAGTCATGCCTAACAAGGTTGAAAACACACTATGCTTGAATTGCAGTTTAACTGTGAATTGAAGGCAGTGTCTTTGAACTAGTCTGAAGTGTTCTAAGTTGTATTTTAAATGTTCGGTGCATGTTCCTGCTTTCCTGCAGACAGGGCTGGATCTGGGGGGGGGGGCGCATGGAGGCCAACTGCCCTGGGTAGCACTCAGATGGGGTGGTGCCAGCACTGCCACTCCGGCATTGGGATGTCCGCACGGTTCAAGAGACTCACCAGTGTGTGAACTTGGAACTCAGATGCATAAGAGAGAGCCATGAAAAGGCTGGTTGTTGTTCGTTCCCTCCCCCCACACCCGGGGGAGGCAAAACACAACTGTAGTCTTTGCAAACCTACAAAAAGGGAGTAAGGAGGGATTTGGAGAGCCAGCGTGGTGTAGGGTTTAAGAGCGGTGGTTAGGAGCGATGGACTCTAATCTGGAGAACCGGGTTTGATTCCCCTCCACTCCACATGAGCGGCGGATACTAATCTGGTGTACCGGGTTGGTTTCCCCACTCCTACGCATGAAGCCAGCTGGGTGACCATGGGCTAGTCACAGTTCTCTTGGAGCTCTCTCAGTCTCTCCTACCTCACAGGGTTTCTGTTGTGGGGAGGGAATTGCAAGCTGGCTTGATTCTTCCTTAAGTGGTAGAGAAATTCAGCATATAAAAACCAACTCCTCCTCCTCCTCCTCCTCCTTCTTCTCAGATTGATCGGTTTCCAGTTTCATTTTTAGTGCTGTCCAGAGAAGAGGGTTGGGAGAAACAAAGAGACAGAGAGCTGGGCTTGCTGTTTGGTTGACCAGAACCAAACTTTGGATGCAGAGCTCCCACTTTGCAATAGCACTCATAATATTTTCAGCCTCCTGGCTCTCCTGAAGCCCCTTGTAAGCTTACTTAGGTGTAAGCCCCTTTGAATTCAGTTGGCTCTGCTTCTGAGTAAATATACAAAGCGGGGCAATTTTCAGGGCTCTTGGTGTAAAAGTTCTTTGCAGGGGCGCCAATCCAAAGAACGAGCACCATTCAACAGGCAGAGTTCAGCAAGTTCCCCCCTCCCGGCCACTGTTGCATCTGTTGAATTTGTGCCTGCAATTTGCAGCTCGTATAAAGGATATATCCCTGGAAAGCACTGTGCTGTTACTTTAATAGCATTTTTCCAGCATCCAAAAAGCTTTCAAATGTTACCTTGTTTTGTTCTCACAACAAAAGTGGGGGTGACTAGGAGATATGGCAGACTCTAAGCAGTTACTTGAGAGGGAAATATCGTTGAATTCAGAGGAGACACTGGTAAGAAAGCATGCATAGGATTGGAAGGTGGCTTTCCTTACTCAGAAGTAAGTGCCACACAAATCAGCAGGAGTTACTTCTGAGTAAAGCGGTACCATGACTTCCATGGCCTCTATGAAGGTGAATTCCTTAAAATGCATAAAACACACAAAGCCAAACCAATCTCAGCAAAATCCAGGTGACATAAAGAATATTGCATATGAAGCCTGAACGATAATGCTTACTCAGAAGTAAGTCCTGTTGTGTCCAAAGGGCTTTCTCCCAGGTAAAGTGTACATTGAATTAAGAGCCTGGATCTGCAAAATTAGTAGCTGATCATCACAACGGCAAGTTTGCACAAGGCTTTTAGAAATATGTACTGCTTACTTCTAATCGACATCTTCTAATAAAATAGCCACAATAACACAGCCGAGAAAGAAAATCAACTATATGATTTCTGCAATCAGCTCTTCAAGATGAAGAGCAGAACCCAGAAGACACTGGGTAGATTACTATCAGTGCAATCCTAAAGAGAGTCACTCCATTCTAAGCCCATTCATTTCAATGGGATTAGATTGGCATAACTCTGCATAGGGTTGTGCTGTATGTCTGCTCTGAATAATGATCACATTTCCTCCAGTCTTGCAAATCAGCATTCCATTTAAGCTTTCAGCTCCCCTCATGCTCATTAGTTTGCTTCTTTCCCCCCAATCAGAGGCAAGTGTGATCTGGGGGGGGGGTGCCTTAGCGAGGAGGAAAGGGAGCTGGCGGTGTAGGAAGGCTGTGTGTTTGGGGCATTCTGTGCCATGCCTCAGCTCTGGGGCAGTTGTTGGTAGGTGGGTGAAAGTTGGGAGCAGAGCCAGCGCTTAAGAACAGGTAGCAAAGGGGTTGGGGAGGTGGAAGTAAAGTAAATTGGGGGGAAAGATTTGGAGCTTGCTTTTTTTATTTATTGATTTAACACATTTATGCCCTGCCTTTCTCCCCAGTGGGGACCCAAGGCAGCTTACACCATTCTCCTTGCCTCCATTTTACACTCACAATAACCCTGTGAGGTAGGTGAGGCTGAGAGAGTGTGACTGGCCCAAGGTCACCCAGCGACCTTCCATGGAATGTGTGGAGATTCTCCCAGCTGCTAGTCCAACCACTCTTAATCATTACTACACACTGGCTGTTTGGTTATATTTGGGAATGTTTTAATTACTATTTTAAGCCTCCTTGAACCAAGAGGAAAGGTGTTACAGAATAGCATGGACAGCCAAAAAAACAAAAAAACAAAAAAAGGCAGTGGATTAGATCAAATTAGATAAAATCAAGCCTGAACTGACCCTAGAAGCTAAAATGACTAAATTTTCAGGCTATCGTATTTTGGTCACATCAGACGACAAGAGTCACTGGAAAAGACAGTCATGCTAGGAAAAGTTGAAGACAGCAGGAAAAGAGGAAGACGCAACAAGAGATGGATTGACTCAATAAAGGAATCCACAGCCCTCAGTTTGCAAGATCTGAGCAAGGCTGTTAAAGTTAGAATGTTTTGGAGGACACTGATTCATAGGATCACCATGATTTGGAAGCGAATTGATGGCACTTAACAAACACACACATCCCTGATTGTCCACGTATGTGTAAATAACGAGAGCTGACACCAGAGCTGGGATAATCAAAGAACCAACTTTATTTCATCGCTCAAGAGGGACCTGCAGCACACACAAGCCAAAAACATCCCCATAACTAACTGCAGTGCGGGCAATTGCCAGGATGCCAAAGAGTCTGGCCTCCTCTTTTTTGTTCATCCCCGCTCTTGGGGCGAGACCCATCCTGGCTCGGAGCCGTCACCTGTGGTACGGCTCATGCTCTTCCTTGCCAAGCCTTCTTTAGCGCTCGAGGGAGGTGTGCCACATCCAATCCACCCCAGCCGCAAGGTCTATAGATAGCGGCACCTCTCAAGGAGTTCCTGTCCCAGGTCCCTGCCAGGCACTGAGGCCCCAGGCCTGGTCTGAGGATTACTCCTTCATCTTCCAAACTGATGCCTCAGGGTGCTCACCGGAGTTGTAACATGACTCATGAAGCCACCTTTCCCCGCACTGCTCCCGCATACTACCTATCACTTTCAGAGTAGGATAGGCGAACCCCCCCCCCCCGGCTAGTTGCCAATAGCGCCCGGGGGGTCAAAAATTCCTACCCGGCCCCCAGATGGGCGACCAGCTTGCGCCCACTCGGAAACAGGGAGGCAGTGTGGGTGTCTCCTCTGCCCACTTCCAAAGATGGAGGAAATCTCGACCCCGGTGCTCTTAAGCCCTTTTCCTGGCCCACCCTTCTTTCTACATCAGGGGTGAAGATGCACAGAGACTGGCTCTCTGTTCGCACCACCGCAGCCAAATTCGCCCCTCCCTTTACTTCTTTGAAGGTGGGATGGGGCGGTCTTTGCAGGCTGAAGTGGTATAGAACATTCTGCTGCCTTGTTTGGTTTGCATTATAGGCTGAGGGTAGATCTGTGTACTTGCTTTAAGGACCGGAGTCTTCATCTCTAAATCTGCCTGCCAGCAAGCAAAGCCTACTTAACTCCCTGATGTTTTATTCATTTTGTTTATTTACAAAATTTGTATCCTGCCTTTCTGCCCTTACAAGAACCACCAAGGCAGTTGACAATTTAAAACATTCACGATAAACCATTAAAATCAACCCTCCTCCCAAACACACATCATTAAAAACAAATAAAAAAGAGAGTTAAAATACATACAGAACATTTTTTAAAAAACCAGCAGTTAAAACATGGGCTGGAAGGAAGAATCGTTGAGGGAATACCAAAAAAAGTTTCTTGATGCTACAAGCACTGCAGGATGATTGTCAACCTTACAAACCATGGGATTGACAAATTGGAAGAAACTCTCGGAAAAATTACCCCAGGACGAAACATCACCTGTGCACACAGTGGCCATTTATGCAGGGTAAGTTTTGATGCTCACTCAAAGCTTTTTTAAAATGCGACCTTTAAAATGCCTATTCAAGGTCCCAATGCAAAAGGAGAAATTCCACCCCCACTCATCTGCTCCTTCGTTCCTGATTGCATAGCCATTAGCAACCGCCATGTGCATAGCTCATGCATGGCTGTGATTTTGCATGGTTCCTTGAGGGGATTCTTTGCGGCTGGGGCAGAGCAAACACAAAAGGTCGTGTTAAAGGGGCTCTTATGAAATGCGAAGCAGGTATGCGTCGGCTTCACAGTCACTTCCTGAATGACGGTTCAGCATGAAAAACTCAAAAAAAATATGTGGGGCACTTCAGCCTGGAACGAGCTGCTAATTACCAAGCATAACTGGCCCTTGTGTGTGGTTAAGTGGAAAAGTCTTGTCCCTCTGACTGGTCTCCTTTTCCCTATGTAGGGCCTCATGGCTGCTGTTAGTGAAATTCTCTCCATCCTTGATCTCATGAAGTGTAGCAATCTGATTCTCCAGGCTCTGAACCTTCTCCTCTGTGAGCCCTATCAGTCTACACGGTTGACAAGTGTCAAACATGTAATTATTCGTAGTTAATAGACAAATGAGATAATGTAAAAGTTTAATTATTCATTGACAATTCAAAGAGATCAACACAATTTATTCTATAGTTTAAAGAGTTATGCATTATATATGTATAATATATACGTTGATTGTTTTCAAATATATAAAGAAAATATACAAAGAAAATAATATATGGAGGGACTCATTTTGTACTTTTGCCCCCCATCAAAAATAAAAAGATGCCCCCATGTGAGTTTCTCTGTCTATCTGACGGGGGGGGGGAATCATCTGACAAAGAGGGGGCTTTGCTTGCTCTTGCATGGCTTCTGGGTCTAGTATTCTAGGTTGATTAGTTTGTTTGCCTGATTCCCAAAGCAGAAGATGCATTGAGTTAATCTGGGTTTCTAAATTGGATCAAAATACTTGCAATGCCATTTGGGAAATGCAGTTCAGCCTACTAAGTTCAGAGCATGTGTCAGTATGATAAATGTTGGATTATCCAGATTTGAATGAATGGATGAACAAGTTAACTGAATATGCGACTGTGGCAAAACTAACATCCTTTATACATAATAGGCCAATTTCAGATTTTTTTATTATACAGTTGAAAATTAAGAATAAAATTAAATCAAACAGAAGAAGAAAGATTTAGGTAATAAATGTTTTATAATAAATATGTTATTGGATATGAAGATATATATAGAGTAAGAAATAAACTACTAAAATGAAATTTTAAAAACTAAGTGCCATATAAATTATAATATGATTGTTTATGTTTATTATATATTTGCTTGTGTACAGAAATTAAAAATAAAATAAAATATTGATTTTTTTAAAGTATGATAAATGTTGCTGACAGAGCAAGCACAAAAGCAGGGCAAATGCTCAAAATGTACCTGATTTTAAATCATGGATGACTTTCTCGTGATCATCTTGGGACATATATAAACCAAACCTGCTAGGAGGCTGCCTGCAGCAGGTACCTGTCCGGCTCCCATGCTCAATGCTTTCACAGGGCAGATGCAAAACTACTCAGAATTCTACTGACTTTGAACTGTGAACAAATCATCTATATTATCATAGGAGGCACTCAGCACAAGAGGAATATGAGAGCGTTTATTTTATTGGGCCTAATTTATTAAGTTTATTAACTTTTATTTATTAAAATATTTATGCACTGCCTTTCTTCTTGGCTCAATTATACAGTATATTTTTTATCAAACCCATCCCTGGGCTCTCTCAAGAAGAGGCATGCAGGAAGTTCCTGGCTGAAATGTAAGATTTCTCAGGTGGGGGAGGGGGCAATTCAGATCATGAAACCTTCCCTGCATGCCATTTTCCTGACCTGAAATGGCTCTGGTGAGCTGCTATTTGCCCCCTTGGAGAAACTTATACGTTTCAGTAAAGTTAGATCTCTTCAACAGGGCAAATAGTGGCTTCCCTGAGCTGTTTTAAGACATTGATGTGGAGAAAGGCTCTATTCCATGCTGGCGTTTTCCACAGGTCCCTCCCTCTAACGTAGCACCGTCAGTGTGGAAGCCATCTGTACTGGCCGGTCAGGCGGGCCGGGCTGCTATTGCAGCACTGTGCAGAGGGAGCTGAGGGAGGGAGTGGCAGGAAGTGAAGGAGGGAACAGAAGCCGAGGCTTCTGCAGCCTGAAGGCTGAAGGCTGCGCTAAGCAGTAGAGACAGCAGGGAATGCAAAGTCCAGTAAACAATCCAGAAGTCAGGCCAGGGGCTGGTACTTATCAGAGGCTATGCAGCAGGGGCGTCAAATAGGCAGTCCGAGGTCAGGGTCAATGGCAAGTCAGTCGGTCGTTGTCCTAAGACAGTCCAGGGTCAAAGGCAGGCAAGAGAGTACCGGAGTGGAGCGTCACTGAGGCCAGAGTTCAGTATGTTGCTTCCACGCCTAGGTTAATTTCCTTCTCTTCCTTAAATCTGGCCGGCTATCAGAGTGAGGTTGGTCCTGCCATCATTCACTGTCCTTTTCCACAGCTGCGTTATCTTGCTGGCCCTGGAGTCTCGCCGAACGTCTCCTTTCGCTCATTAGAGCTCTAAGTTTCTTCCTCCTGCGATCTACTGGGGAGGATTCCTCTCCTTCCGATAATTGGCTTTTTGAGGGGGGCTGTAATTCTTTTGCCTGACTAGGTGTTGCCGCCTCCGTCGGCTCCTTTAATCCAACAGCTGGTTCCAGAGGCTTCTCTGGAGAGACTGCTAATTCCTCCACCTAATTCCTACACCTGAGATCTCAGATTCAGGTGGGGCCTTGACAGAGGCCCTAGATGTTGCTAGGTGCACATTCCAGTTTAGGGTCTCCTTAAATGTGACTCCGAGGTATTTAAAGGAGCTACACTGCTTGATTGGGTTGCCAAGTATACTCCAAGATGATGTTTTGGGCTTTTTCCTGAAGACCATGACTTTTGTCTTCTCATAGTTAATATTAAGGGCCACTTCCTTACAGTGTGTTCCTAGTTGTTGCAGCAACCTTCTCAAGCCAACTTTCTCATGTGCCATGGCTCTGATCCCCATCGGTTCCTATGTGCCTGAGAACAGACATTTCAGATGAGAATTCCCAGCACATAGTCTTTAATGTGCCACTGGACACTGGACATTTTGTTTTTCATGATACACAGCAGTATGCATATATTAAAACAGAATTTCATCAGTACACATATATTCATTATTGATTTATTTAAAACCTATTTATGCTGTCTTTTCATCCAAGGGCCTCCAAGATGGCAACAATCAAAAACAATAAAATCAGCTTTAAAATACATACATAGATTACAATTAAAATGACAATTAAAATGCATAATCAGGTAGGAGGGACCATGAGTGAACGCCAAAGCAAAACAGAAATATTTTCACCCACCAGCAGAAGACAGTGATTAAAAAGGAAAGACAAATCTCCCAGGGGAAGGGATTCTATAGTTTTGGTGCTGAACCGCAACTGAGAAGGTCCTTTCTTGGGTTACCACTCATCTTGCCTCAGATGATAGTGTGCATTAGTAAAACCAATGGGGAAAGAAAAAGGTACAAATTAATTTAAAATACGGAAAGCTGCAAGCTGCAGCATATAGGAATGCTTTAATTCTGGAACTAACTTTCCTAATTAAAGAGGAATTCAGACGTGTGCCATAGACCGGAGCAAACCTATGAAACAGTAAGAGAACAGGGGAAATTCATTCATCCTTATGAGTGATTGTTGCCAAAATCATACTGAAAATATTCAGTATCTGACGTATCTATGATGCATGGGTACCACTTCACAATATACTTCACATGGTGAAATTATATGTATGTATAAAATATAAATTTTCTCCTCTATCAGAGTTGCTGCTGGCCTCTTACTCAAGAGATTGATCAGGGTCACACAAGCTTAACTCCAGCATTATTTTAACACCAGCAACTCTCAGACCAATCTATGGATCTCATTGTAGAGCAATTCTGTTTTAACCTGAACAGAAAATACAGAAAATGTGTTTTGAAATGGCTTTTGATAACCTAGTTGAACTCTGAATTGGTGGATTTGTCTGTCGATGCAACATGTTATAGGGAATATTTAATGTGATTAGGCGGGCCATCCATTTATAAAACTTAACTTTTTTTTTTTTTTCCTTTTCATTGCGAATGGTTTTGGTCACAATGGTGTTTTGGGGTTTTTTTGCTAGTTTGTTTGTTTCTTTCATGCAGCATATACAGTATATTTTGCATATGATGTTTAAAACTGATTTATTAACTCACAGATGACACTGAAAAATGCATGCATTTTGAGTGAAGAAAATGGTGCAAAATTACAGCGTTATGGCTCAGTTCTCACAAGGGAGAAGCAAAGTAAAACTGGGGCTATTCAAAACAAACTAACAAGCATGTGAAATTTATATCCCTGATGGTGATTACCGACAGAAGAAATGAATTCCAGTGGTTGTGTGTCTCCTGTGACTGTGAGAGCTTTGCTTTACTTTTATATCTGAATGGGGGCACAAATGAAATGTGTGTTGATATTTGACTTTGCAGTAAAACTTAATGATGCCAAAGATCCTAAGGTGTTAATCTGATTGTGACACTGACCTAGCCATCCTTATTCCATGAAACCTGCCTGAGGGCATTTGGTGATTTGTTCCCTTGCAAAATGTGCCCAAGCGATTGATTGCTCTTAACCCTTTTTATATGAGATGACTGAGTGGTTTTTGCATCTCTGTAGGCTGGAGGAACCTGCTTTTTAAAGGAAGTATCCCCAATCATTTTGTTTTCTTACCTGTAAGGATAAAGGGGAGATAATGCTTTCTCTAGGGTGTATCCCACATTTTATTCATTGCTATTATTTTAAACCTTGTCATTTTGTCACATTATTGCCATACCGCGCTAGGTCCCTTGCTTGATCTTTTATGCAGACACTCTTGTTGCAGAAGGGGAACATATTTTCTTTTTTTTTAAGGGCTAGATGGTGCATATTCAGATACACACAGCGGGGAATACTCAGCCTTCAGAGACAAACACACAGAAGATGGAGTCCCTTGTCAGTTTGTCTCAGCTGTGCAAAAGGTTCCAGGCAATTCTGAAGATGCTAACCAACAGCTGGTCATGGTCTTGGCACAGCCACATTCCAGAAACTGTATGCATTGCAATCGGGTCCAGAGTGCTGATGTGCTTGCATGATGTCATCCACATCCCAAGGGAGGTTTATCAAACCATGACTGGAACAGCATGGGATCCAGTTATAAGGAAAGCAAGACCCACGCCCTGAGTTAACACACGAATTGGGCCTCAGCCAGCCTCACCAGGGCTGCTTGTAGTAGTAAAAATGTGCGTTTTGTATTGGGAAGCTCAAAGACTTACGATTAAGAACAGTGAAGATTTGTGCATCGATGCTCTGTCCAGGGGCTAGAGTAATTCATGCAGATCGTGACAGTGCAGATATATTACAGGAGGCAGGGAGAAGAATTTGGAAGTTCATATCTAAGACCCAACATGACTTCATTCAGCTCTTCGTATTTACTTGAAACTGTGTTCATAGGAGGAACCATTGTCATAGTTGTTTATGCCTATGTTGGTCTCATAGCTGAACAACTCTCATTTTGTTTCTCCCTAGACCATTGTCAATGCAGAATGTAAAAACGTGTGCCGGTGTATTATTGAATAAACCACAAATGAATTGTGTTAGGCTTTTTTCTTTTTCTTTTTGCCCTTGTTCCCTTTTGCCTTTCAAAATGTAAGTGGTTAACTCCTACAATGTTCTATTAGTGCAAAACTATGGTGGGATGAGATGAGAATGCCTTGTACATTAGGCATAACTTTCAATACACAGGACAGCGCTCTGAGGTTTATTGCAAACAGCAGCCATAACACACAGCCAGAAAGGTCCCCCCCTGAGTACTGGCACTGATCTCTGAGCTCTGTCATTGACATTACTGCTGGTTGTCGAGCTGCAGTCAAGAGAGCTGTGGCAGGTAGCTGATGCGCATAATGATGCTCTGAAGGTTCAAGCTGTCATTAGGAGGCTACGGCTTCTTTTGTTTTTGGTTCATTGAGCCAGGAACAAGTTTCTAGTCTGTGGATCTGGAAAACACCCTGCAGTAGCTGCATAACCTATTTATTAAATAAGTGTTTTATTGTTTGGAGTGTCCCAAATCAATTATCATCTTGGCTCTTTTTTTAAGGGAAAAAAAAAAGTAGAATTCGTGGTGAATAATAAAAGCCAAAATCCCTATTTCCTTTACTGTTTCTTTTTCTGGAAAACACTTTAAAAAGTTTAATCTCTTTCCTCACCTGAACACTTTGGGGAATTTAAAACTACTTTTATATAATATTATAGCAAGCTGAGTTATCACTGAATAGTCTGTTCTTTTTAGCAATAATAGTGTTCATGCACCAGCACCTGCCTCATCAATGATGGTAGCAGCTGTTTGAGTTGGGAAACGGAATGAAACCTTTGATAGTTTCATAGGCTTCTCTATTGAGCATTCAGTTCAAACAGCTGCTATAACCTGTACCTATCTGTAGAAGGAAACACTGTGTTCTAGATGCCTTTCTACACGTTCATTTTGTCGTATCGACTGACAAGCATCTTGGGAGTGAGTGGGACTGCTTAATATATATCCAGGCTTTCCTTGCATGGAGGCACTATTTGTGAGTATTTATGATGCTGGCAGTTTTATTTAATTCTCTTTCTTATAATTATTAATGGCAAGCTTTGCCTTTTTCACTGCTTCTGCATGTTGATTTAATTTTTTTTAGTGGCCTCAATCTCAAAATCTTTCTCGTGGGTATGTGTATACCTAGGGGAAGCTCTCTCCACCCCTTTTTCAGTGATATTACTTTAACACCCAGAGAATTTACCAAGAGCCCTGATGGTTCATACCAACCATGGAAAGCTGTATGGGTTCTATAACTCCAAGCATTATTGAATGATTGGATCAAGATCATCCAGTAAATGTCAAGGCAGTGTGAGGATTTTAATCAGAGGACCTCCTAGTCCTCGTCTACATTTTAACCATTGCCCCAGACTAGCTTTCTGGATATTCCAACATAGTTCCTTGGGGATCCTACTGTTTACTTCCCTAAAATGTGGAAACTGACCATTTATCGCTTCCTAATCTATAACCAGCTATCCCTGTTGTGGAGAAAGGTGGGTTATATAAATAAAGTAAATAAATAATACGCAC
Organism: Euleptes europaea; assembly: GCF_029931775.1. Lineage (NCBI taxonomy): Eukaryota > Metazoa > Chordata > Lepidosauria > Squamata > Sphaerodactylidae > Euleptes > Euleptes europaea. Next base: position 60,402,683 of record NC_079313.1, read on the forward strand.
ATTACTGATACGAGGTCCTGACTTCTTCTCCTATAACAACCAAAGAGCCAAGTTTTATATTGTGGAAAGTTTTGTAAATCCATGTATATAGTCCCTGCTAGGTTATCTCTATCTGTGCATTTGTTGATAAAGCTACTGAAATACTTTAGGAATTGATGTCCTTCCACCTTATAGATGTCAGCAGGTTTTGCTGAATATACTCAATATTTCTTCTCAGGCAAAACACTGGAATAACTTTGAAATAAGCCACATACTCATACACAAAATTTATATAGTCACCTACTGAAGTCATACCACTGATCCACTGCAATATCACCTACAATAAACTAGTGATCGTAGCTGGATCATCACCTGTTCTTGTGGCAGATTTTACCCCCTCGACATACTTAATTGGCAGGCCCTACATGAAAATTCTGAATAAGGTATTGAATAGTTATATCAGAGGATGAATTTTTTCTTTTTCCCCTCAGCCATCTTAGAGGGAAGCACACACACACACACACCCCTTTTCCCCTTTCTTTCCTATTTTTGTTTAGTGTATATGTTTTTTTTTCTTTACCATAATTTGATGGTAGCATCTTTTATATTGGATATGAGGTTACTATATGGCTCTTTTGTTTGTTTTGTTGTGTAGTTGATTTTTTTGTTCAGTATGTGTATATACTTAATATTTTTTTTAAAAAGCATACTTTATCGCGTAGAGTCAGAAAGTCAAGCCTCAAACACCTATGAGGGTTTGCTGTCATATTAGAACTGAACAAACAGAGAATCTGATTTAAATTGTATTCTTTCATCAGATTTGTATTCAGATACATTAACAATTCAATTCAAGCCTCATAAATCCTTGCACTACTGTGCCAAAGTCAATCAGTGTTTTTAAGTGCAGGAAGTGATTCTGGCAGTCTGAATGATTCTCCATATGATACTATTCCACAACAACCTTAATCGTTTAAACTTTGGGCTATCTTGATTATCTCTATAATAAATGTTAATTGTTTTCAGTATTCTGCGCATAGAACAAAAGAGACTTTCATGCTCATGTGTTCTTCTGTCACTGGTACAAACTAAACTATAAATTCTTCTGTCAACAATTAAGGGGGGGAAGACAAGCATGCAAATTCAGAAACTGAGAGTTCTTTATGCAGCATGCACTTAATCACTGCATTATCTTTTTGAGAAAGGCAGACTGTAAATGCTGTATAATTAAAAATATTTATATAAAACATTTTATGTCACCACAAGGCAGCAAACATACAAAATTAAAACAATTGAGCAATTAAAATACATTTAAAATGATAAAATAATGCAATTAAAAACACAGAAACAAAGGGCCAGACCAGTTCCTGGAGGTGGGAATATCTGTGGGTTATACTACAAAAGGGGTTGTAACTATGTCTGCTGCTGACCTTGTGGCACCCAGCATTCTGTCCAAGATGCCAACAAACTAGGCAGTCCCTACCTGATGTGACCACTCAGTCTTGGAGCTATGCTGAGGGGAAAAGATGATGCATCTAGAGAGGCATGGAGATAAACAGGGCAAAGAAAAGTCTGGCAAGAGGTATTGATGGTGTGAGACCTAAGCCCAATGCAAAGAAGAGAGGTTATCGAAGTGTAAAGTTTCCCCATTTTTTAAGCTGCTTAACACAAAAAGGCTTGACCGGTGTGACTGTCCTCCAGGTTGCTCGCCACCCACTGTCTGCAGGGTATAACATCAGGATGAAAGGGAATTAATTGCACCTACACAGGTCTTTTCTCATCCACAGAACATTTACAGCGCATTCCTGACTTCTGAGGATGAAATTCCTCAGGAGGCCAGGAAGGGGCTGTGCTGGCGTTGGGGCCCTCCATGCCAGTGACCAGGCTACTTACGTCGCCGTAAGTGGCTCCAATGCCAGCGGGGAGGGCTGGACACCAGTCTCCAGGTGCTGCCATGGCAGCACCACCCCGGGATGTGACGGGGCCTTTCCCCAGTGTCCCACTGGGGTAAAGGCCCGCGCCAGCATTCCAGGGGGGGGGTCTGGTATTCCTGGGGGCGTTCCAGGGGGCAGGGCTGCCTGTAGGCAGCCTCCTGTCCCCTTTCGCCCCATAATGCCGGTGCCAAGAATGCCGGTGCTGGGCCTGCTTTTTATTCTCTATTCTCTATGGGGCAAAAAGGCCCATTTAAACTTTTAAAAGCCTGCAAAGGTTTTCAGCGACTGGGAAACCGGTTTGGAGGCGGCGCGGTGGTGCCTCCTCCACACCGTCCCCGGCCACCAGAGGCTCAGGAATGCACTGTTAGTCTGTGCCTAATAGTTGTGAATGTCTTGAGCCTCACAGATCTTTGAAGATTGCTGTATATGTCTCAGACTCCCCTCTAAAAAAATGGTTAGGGGCACAATCCCTCTTAAGATACCTAAAGGGGAATGTATTCTAAGAAAGATGGACCAATTGCTCTGAGCCAGTGTTATGTTATGAACATACAGTGGCGTAACTATAACTATTTAATATGAAGTAAATTGTTTTACATCTGGCCTTTTTTCCAGATGTGGTGAGATAATTTAGAAGAGTGCTGACCTGCATGAATCAAGTACAGTGGGGAAGCATGTAGCAGAGTGTTAATCCTTGCAGAAGATGAATTATACACACAAATCCCTAAGCAACAGTGCAGTTCAATAATCATTATGCCCTTGCATCTCCCCCAATAAGTTCTGTTTACCGCTATCAAAGAGCAATTAAAGTCCACTTTGAACATTTTTTACTACATTTTTTCTTCTACAACATTTCAATAGTTTTTTCTCCCCCTCCTGTAAGAGTCTTTTTTTTATGTGCACAAGTATGTTTAGATCATTGAATGCTACTCTCCTTAAAGAGAGAAATGAAAAGGTGAACATTTCCAAACTCAGTTCCTAAATAGACATGGAATATAGAATCCCTTTCCCTCTTGCTTAATTGTAGATTTATGTTACAATATGCTAAGGTATGTATTAATTTCTGATTGCAACTGACTTTGGAGCTCAGACATTTTGGTTTGATGGAAATCGTAATCTTGTGATTCCTAGACAAAGCACAAAACAAAATGAAATCTAAGGGGGAGTTCACACCTTTAATTTTTGTTCTAAAAGTGTTAAAAGAACAATTGTCTAAAAGGGAAGGAACACTGTCTGTTGGTGTCAATTAACTTGGATGAGTATCACCGAGCAATCCTGAAGGGGGGGGAGAAGCTGCTTAGGAGCCGGCGTGACCCCTACGGCGGCATAAGCACCCTTTGCCCCGGCGAAATGGGCACGGACACCAGCGCAGGGCATTTACGCCAATGTAGGGGAGCAGCATGAGACTTGGGCACTGGCACTGCCTCCCCGGCATCAATGGAGGCATTCCTGGTGTGTCAGTTCTCAAAGTCCTATTAGTCCAGGAACACCCCTTTTTGCAGGCGGCTGCTTGTGCCTGCAAAATAGCTGGTGTAGCCCCGTGAAACTCAATGGAAGAGTTTCATGAGGTTTTGTGTGGATCACCACACACATAGGAATTGAGCAGTTCTGCCCTCTCCTGTTACAATGTGACTTTCCAGTCCCCACAGTGGGCTTATCATGTCCTTGTTCTTATTCTTACTCTGTACATAGGAAAATAACCCTTTTTTGTTGTGTTTAGCATCTCTCGCTAGCCTAAGCTCATATTGAGCTTTAGTTTTCCTAATACTCTCCCAAAAAGCACTAGTTATTCGTTTATAAGTAGTTATAAGACCCTCCTTCCACTTCCTAAATGAGTCTTCTTTATTTCTCAAATCTTTAAAAAGCTGTTTATGGAGCCACCCTGGCCTCTTTAGGCTCCTCCCATTTTTCCTTCTCATAGGAATGATTTGTGATTGCGCCTTCATTTTTTTCATTTTTAAGAAACTTCCACCCTTCTTGAACTTCCTTCTTCTTAAGTATTTCTGACCATGGGATTCTACCCAGCATAAGTTTAAGCTTGTTAAAATTTGCTTTCCTAAATATGTCTGACTATGTACAGTTTTTCCTTTCCTAAAGATTGTAAATTCCAAGATTACATGGTCACTAGTACCCAGGGTGCCTACTACTTTAACCTCATCAACCAGTTCTTCCCTGTTGGTGAGAATCAGGTCTAAGATAGCATATCCCCAGGTCTAAGATAGCATATCCCTGTCCACTTTCTGGAATAGGAAGTTGTCAGCAAGACAAGTCAGGAATCATCTGTATCTGGGCTGTCAGATGTTTCTGCTGAACCCACGATGCCATGGTCCTCGATCCCACGATCCCACCCAGTGGCACATTCAGGGTGGATCTGAAAGCAATCAAGCCTGTCCTACTTCTCTGGACCCCAGAGAAGCCTGGGGGATGGATCTGATACCAATCTAGCCTGCTCCACTTCTCTGGTGTCAGATCCTTCCCCCAGGTTTCTCCGGGGTCCAGAGAAGTGGTGCGGGCTTGATTGCTTTGGAGAAATAAGCTGTTAGATAAGATGCAAAGGCATGAGACATCAATGGCTAGTTTGTGTTTGTTTATTTTTAGAAATTGTGTGGACAGCTGGCATCTGCTGCTCACGAATCATATCAAAACCAAAGCAATCTTTCTAATAGCAAAACTTGATTGATGATCCCTTATCTCTCAGTAGGCTAATAGAGCCATCCACAGAAAAAGAGGGCTTTACTCAGAGAGGGTAGGAAAAAAAGTTTAGTTGATGGTTACATTAAAAGGAAAGAATAACCAAAGATGGCCTAAGTATAATGCATACCCACCAGGATGAAATTTTGAAAGCAGTTAAATGGCAGGTGTGTTTCTTAACAGCTGAATCCTGTCAGGGAATCATCCTGGAAGGTGCATCCCATGACTGGAATCCCTCCTCCCCCACTCCAGGATTCTACAAATTTTTAAAGGGAACACATCTAAGCTACAAGGGTCAGCAAGCAATTTATCGCAATGGTAGGAAAAGCAGTTCCTCAGATCCTAATTAATCGACTCTTCTGAGGACTCTTTCAGCTGTGATGGAGATAGAACCTCTAACAGATTAAAGTGTCCTGGAACAGAAGCCACTGGGGTATTTCGAGCCTTCTTACAGGTTAACTCCCCCCCCTCCCTGTATCTCTCTGGAGACCTTAAAGCATATTGTAGACCTCTGTAGTCCTTCCTTCTTTCAGCGAGCCTCTTGAGACTGTGTCTGGGACATAAGTGAACTTTGTAGCTCATTAATCTTTGATTGTTTTTTTTTA